>NC_142488.1:48307078-48608434 GCF_049115385.1 Moschus berezovskii | reverse complement strand
AGATAGGTCCAACAAAACCTCTTCCCAAGATTAATCAATGCCTTATAAGTAAACAAGTCCCCTCAAGGTATAAAGCACCTAATAGACAATTACAAGGCTCATGGCTTCATTATCTATTGTACTATCCCCTATAATACTCTTTTTTTAAGCATTTATTTCTTTCTTATTGAAGGATAATTGCTTTACAGAACTTTGCTTTTTTCTATCAAACCTCAGCATGAATCAGCCATAAATATACATGTATCCCCTCCCCTTTGAAACTCCCTCCCATCTCCCTCCCAAGTCCACCCCTCCAGGTTGATACAGAGGCCCTGTTTGACTTTCCTGAGCCATTCAGCAAATTCCCATTGGCTATCTATTTTATTTATGGTAATATAAGTTGCCATGTTACTCTTTCCATACATCTCACCCTCTCCTCCCCTCTCCCCATGTCCATATGCTTATTCTCTATGTCTGTTTCTCCATTGTTACCCTGTAAATAATTTTCCTGTACCATTTTTCTAGATTCCATATATATGCATTAGAATATAGTATTTATCTTTTTCCGACTCACTTAACTCTGTGTAATAGATTCTAGGTTCATCCATCTCATTAGAACTGACTCAAATGCATTCCTTTATATGGCTGAGTAATATTCCATAGTGTATATGTACCACAACTTCTTTATCCATTCATCTGTTGATGGACATCTAGGTTGCTTCCATGTTCTAGGTATCGTAAATAGTGCTGTAATGAACAATGGGAAACATGTGTCACTTTAAATTTTGATTTCCTCAGGGTTTATGCCTAGGAGTGGGATTGCTGGGTCATAAGGTGGTTTTATTCCTAGTTTTTTAAGGAATCTCCATACCATCATTTTTTATTTATTTTTTTAAATTATTTTTTTATTGGAGGCTAATTATTTTACAATATTATATTCGTTGGTTTTGCCATACAATGACATGAATCTGCCCCAGGTATACATGAGTTCCCTTTCCTGAACCCCCTCCCACCTCCCTCCTCCCCTTATCCTCCCTCTGGGTCATCCCCGCATACCAGCCCCGAGGATCCTGTAACATGCATCGACCCTGAACTGCTGATTCATTTCACATATGATAATATAGATGTTTCAATGCCATTCTCCCAAATCATCCCACCCTCACCCTCTCCCACAGAGTCCCAAAGACTGTTCTATACATCTGTGTCTCTTTATTGATACAGGGTTATCATTTGCATCTTTCTATATTCCATATATATGCGTTAGTATACTGTATTGGTGTTTTTCTTTCTGGCTTACTTCACTCTGTATAATAGGCTCCAGTTTCATCCACCTCATTAGAACTGATTCAAATGCATTCTTTTTAATGGCTGAGTAATACTCCATTGTGTACATGTACCAGGAGCTTTCTTATCCATTCGTCTGCACATGGACATCTAGGTTGCTTCCATGTCCTCTCTATTATAATCAGTGCTGCAATGAACATTGGAGTACATGTGTCTCTTTCCATTCTGGTTTCCTCAGTGTGTATGCCCAGGAGTGCAATTGCTGGATCATATGGCAGTTTTATTTCCAGTTTTTTGAGGAATCTCCACACTGTTCTCCATAGTGGCTGTACTACTTTGCATTCCCACCAACAGTGCAAGAGGGTTCCCTTTTCTCCACACCCTCTCCAGCATTTATTGCATGTAGATTTTTGGATAGCAGCCATTCTGGCTGGTGTGAAATGGTATCTCATTGTGGTTTTGATTTGCATTTCTCTGATTATGAGAGAAGTTGAGCATTTTTTCATGTGTTTGTTAGCCATCTTTATGTCTTCTTTGGAGAAATGTCTGTTTAGTTCTTTGGCCCATTTTTTGATTGGGTCATTTATTTTTCTGGAATTGAGCTGCAGGAGCTGCTTGTATATTTTGGAGATTAATCCTTTATCAGTTACTTCATTTGCTATTATTTTCTCCCATTCTGAAAGCTGTCTTTTCACCTTGCTTATAGGTTCCTTTACTGTGCGGAAGCTTTTGATTTTAATTAGGTCCCATTTGTTTATTTTTGCTTTTATTTCCAATATTCTGGAAGGTGGGTCTTGGAGGATCCTGCTGTGATTTATGTCGGAGAGTGTTTTGCCTATGTTCTCCTCTAGGAGTTTTATAGTTTCTGGTCTTACATTTAGCTCTCTAATCCATTTTGAGTTTATTTTGGTGGATGGTGTTAGGAAGTGTTCTAGTTTCATTTTTTTACAAGTGGCTGACCAGTTTTCCCAGCACCACTTGTTAAAGAGACTGTCTTTTCTCCATTTTATATTCTTGCCTCCTTTGTCAAAGATAAGGTGTCCACAGGTGCGTGGCTTTATCTCTGGGCTTTCTATTTTGTTCCATTGATCTATATTTCTGTCTTTATGCCAGTACCATACTGTTTTGATGACTGTGGCTTTGTAGTAGAGCCTGAAGTCCGGCAGGTTGATTCCCCCAGTTCCGTTCTTCTTCCTCAAGATTGCTTTGGCTATTCGAGGTTTTTTGTATTTCCATAAAAATTGTGAGATTATTTTTTCGAGTTCTGTGAAAAATATCGGTGGTTGCTTGATAGGGATTGCATTGAATGCATAAATTACTTTAGGTTGTATACTCATTTTTACAATATTTATTCTTCCAATCCACGAACACGGTATTTTTCTCCATCTATTAGTGTCCTTTTTGATTACTTTCACTAGTGTTTTATAGTTTTCTATGTACAAGTCTTTTGTTTCCTTAGGTAGATATATTCCTAAGTATTTAATTCTTTTCGTTGCAACAGTGAATGGAATAGTTTCCTTAATTTCTCTTTCTATTTTCTCATTATTAGTGTATAGGAATGCAAGGGATTTCTGTGTGTTGATTTTATATCATGCAACTTTACTGTATTCATCGATTAGCTCTAGTAGTTTTCTGGTAGAGTCTTTAGGGTTTTCTGTGTAGAGGATCATGTCATCAGCGAACAGTGAAAGTTTTACTTCTTCTTTTCCAATTTGGATTACTTTTATGTCTTTTTCTGCTCTGATTGCTGTAGCCAAAACTTCCAGAACTATGTTGAATAGTAGTGGTGAGAGTGGGCACCCATGTCTTGTTCCTGACTTTAGGGGAAATGCTTTCAGTTTTTCACCATTGAGGATAATGTTTGCTGTGTGTTTGTCATATATAGCTTTTATTATGTTGAGATATGTCCCTTCTATTCCCATTTTCTGAAGGGTTTTTATCATAAATGGATGTTGAATTTTGTCGAGGGCTTTCTTTGCATCTATTGAGAAAATCATATGATTTTTATGTTTCAGTTTGTTAATATGGTGTATTACGTTGATTGATTTGCGGATATTGAAGAATCCTTGCATTCCTGGAATAAAGCCCACTTGGTCATGATGTATAATCTTCTTAATGTGTTGTCAGATTCTGATTTCTAGAATTTTGTTAAGGAGTTTTGCATCTATGTTCATCAGTGATATTGGCCTATAGTTTTCTTTTTTGGTGGGATCTTTACCAGGTTTTGGGATTAAGGTGATGGTGGCCTCATAGAATGAGTTTGGAAGTTTCCCCTCCTCAGCAATTTTCTGGAAGAGTTTGAGTAGAATAGGTGTTAGCTCTTCTCTAAATTTTTGGTAGAATTCAGCTGTGAAGCCGTCTGGACCTGGGCTTTTGTTTGCTGGACGATTTCTGATCACAGCCTCTAGTTCCGTGCTTGTGATGGGTCTATTCAGATTTTCTATTTATTCTGGTTCAGTTTTGGAAACTTGTACTTTTCTAGGAATTTGTCCATTTCTTCCAGGTTATTCATTTTATTGCCATATAATTGCTGATAGTATTCTCTAATAATCCTTTGTATTTCTGTGTTGTCACTTGTGATTTCTCCATTTTCATTTCTAATTTTATTGATTTGGTTCTTCCCCCTTTGTTTCTTGATGAATCTGGCTAGTGGTTTGTCAATTTTATTTACCTTCTCAAAGAACCAGCTTTTGGCTTTGTTGATTTTTGCTATGGTCTCTTTCGTTTCTTTTGCATTTATCTATGCCCTAATTTTTATGATTTCTTCCCTTCTACTGACCCTGGGGTTCTTCATTTCTTCCTTTTCTAGTTGCTTTAGGTGTAGAGTTAGGTTATTTAGTTGACTTTTTTCTTGTTTCTTGAGGTGTGCCTGTATTGCTATGAACTTCCCCCTTAGCACTGCGTTTACAGAGTCCCAGAGGTTTTGGGTTGTTCTGTTTTCATTTTCATTCATTTCTATTCATATTTTGATTTCTCTTTTGATTTCTTCTATGATTTGTTCATTATTCAGCAGTGTGTTGTTCAGCCTCCATATGTTGGCATTTTTAATGGTTTTTCTCCTGTATTTGAGATCTAATCTTACTGAATTTGGTCAGAAAAGATGTTTGCAATGATTTCAATTTTTTTGAATTTACCAAGGCTAGATTTATGGCCCAGGATGTGATCTATCCTGGAAAAGGTTCCGTGTGCGCTTGAGAAAAAGGTGAAATTCATTGTTTGGTGGTGAAATGTCCTATAGAGATCTATTAGGTCTAACTGGTCTATTGTATCATTTAAAGTTTGTGTTTCCTTGTTAATTTTCTGTTTAGTTGATCTATCCACAGATGTAAGTGGGGTATTAAAATCTCCCACTATTATTGCATTGTTGTTAATTTCCCCTTTCATACTTGTTAGTAATTGTCTTACATATTGCTGTGCTCCCATGTTGGGTGCATAAATATTTATAATTGTTATATCTTCTTCTTGGATTGATCCTTTGATCATTATTTAGTTTCCTTTTTTGTCTCTTTCACAGCCTTTGTTTTAAAGTCTATTTTATCTGATATGAATATTGCTACTCCTGCTTTATTTTGGTCTCTATTTGCGTGGAATATCTGTTTCCAGCCCTTCACTTTCAGTCTGTATGTTCCCTCGTTTTGAGGTGGGTCTCTAGTAGACAACATATATGGGGGTCTTGTTTTTGTATCCATTCAGCCAGCCTTTGTCTTTTGGTTGGGGCATTCAACCCATTTACGTTTAAGGTAAACGTATTGATAAGTATCAACGAATTGATATTGATAAGTATGATCCCGTTGCCATTTTCTTTATTGCCTTGGGTTCAAGTTTATACACCCTTTCTGTGTTTCTTGTCTAGAGAAGATCCTTTGGCATTTTTTGGAGAGCTGGTTTGGTGATGCTGAATTCTCTCAGCTTTTGCTTGTCTGTAAAGCTTTTGATTTCTCCTTCATATTTGAATAAGATCCTTGCTGGGTACAGTAATCTGGGCTGTAGGTTATTTTCTTTCATCACTTTAAGTATGTCTTGCCATTCCCTCCTGGCCTGAAGAGTTTCTGTTGAAAGATCAACTGTTATCCTTATGGTAATCCCTTTGTGTGTTATTTGATGCTTTTCCCTTGCTGCTTTTAATATTTGTTCTTTGTTTTTGATCTTTGTTAATTTGATTAATATATGTCTTGGAGTATTTCGCCTTGGGTTTATCCTGTTGGGGACTCTCTGGGCTTCTTGGACTTGGGTGATTATTTCTTTCCCCATTTTAGGGAAGTTTTCAACTATTATCTCCTCAAGTATTCTCTCATGGTCTTTCTTTTTGTCTTCTTCTGGGACTCCTATGATTCGAATGTTGGAGCTTTTAACATTGTCCCAGAGGTTTCTAATATTGTCCTCATTTCTTTTAATTCGTTTTTCTTTTTTCCTCTCTGTTTCATTTTTTTCTACAATTCTATCTTTTAGCTCGCTTATCCTGTCTTCTGCCTCTGTTATTCTACTGTTTGTTCCCTCCAGAGTGTTTCTGATCTCATCTATTGCATTATTCATTGTATACTGACTCTTTTTTGTTTCCTCTAAATACTTATTAAACCTTTCTTCCATCTTCTCAATCCTTTTCTCCAGGTTATTTATCTGTAATTCCATTTTGCTTTCAAGATTTTTAATCATTTTCACCATCAAAATTCGAAATTCTTTATCAGGTAGATTCCCTATATCTTCCTCTTTTGTTTGTGTTGGTGGGCATTTATCTCTTTCCTTTACTTGCTGGTATTTCTCTGCCTCTTCATCTTGTTTATGTTGCTTTGCTTGGGGTGGACTTTCACTCTTCTGGCAGTTTGTAGAGTTCTCTTTATTATGTAGTTTCCTCGTTGTTTGTGGGGTTGGACGCGTGACTTGTCAAGGTTCCCTGGTTAGGGAAGCTTGTGCCAGTGTTCTGGTGGGTTAAGCTGGATTTCTTCTCTCTGGAGTGCAATGAAGTGTCCAGTAATGAGTTATGTCAGTGGGTTTGGAGTGACTTTGGGCAGCCTGTATATTGAAGCTCAGGGCTATTTTCCTGTGTTCCTGGAGAATTTGTGTATGGTATGTCTTGCTCTGGAACTTGTTGACCCTTGGGTTGTGCTTGGTTTTAGTGTAGGTATGGAGACGTTTGATGAGCTCCTATTGATTAATGTTCCCTGGAATCAGGAGTTCTCTGGTGTTCTCAGGATTCGGGCTTAAGCCTCTTGCCTCTGGTTTTTGGTCTTATTCTGGAGTAGTCACTAGACTTCTATATCTGTCATTTCCAAGGTGGTTCCCTCTGTTTTAACTTCTGTTTGCTGGTCTCTTCAGTTTCTAATTTCATCCCTAATATTAGGGGGAGGGTGGACACTTTTTAAGGCTCCTTTGTTCAGTCCTGTTCTGGGAAGGGAGGAACACTGCAGACAAATATCTATGGCATCTGTGGGGAGTGCTCACAGCGTCTCGGCCACACTGGGTTTGCCCCAGTTCACAGCACATGTGCTGTCCCAGTCTACACTGCACAGGCTCCAGGTTGCTCTGCCAGGGACTGTCCGAGGCCGGCGCTGGGTTGTATGCACTTCCCAGGTCTGAGCGGCTCAAGTTCAGTTTCTCGGGTACTCCACAAAGGCACAGACTTGGTTGGGCCTGCGTTTTGTTCCTTCCCTGGTCCGAGCAGCTCAGGTGACCAGGTGTTTGGCAAGCATGGTCACGGTGACTTATCGCCTCCCCGGTCCCTGCCACTCGGTTTTCTGGGTGTACAACTGGTACACCTTCTCAGGGGGATAACGACCGGCCTGAGCCCAAGAAGTCTTGATTAACAACGAAGCCTGCCTGCAGTTTGTATCGGATGCCTTTCTGGGGCCGCGATTGCCCCCTCCGGGTCTGGCTGCCCTCCCTGCCTGTCTCGGTGGGGAGATGGGGGATGGGCCGACCGCAGCCACCTCGCTCTGCTCAGCCCTTTGTTCTGTGAGCGGGGCTGGCGGAGTCTTAAGTTAGAGCTTTCCGCCTTTTCGTGGGGAAGCTATCCAAGTCTGCTTTGCTATCCCCAGTTCTCTCAGATTGTCCTCGCGGCATTCAAGCCCAGTCCTCTCTCTAAGCAGTTCAACTGGCTCCTCTCTGCCCAGCCCCCACTTGCTAATGGTATATGCAGGCGTCTGTGCTGCTTCTCCTCTGGGAGTTACCATTTGGCGGGTAATCTGTGGGTTTTAATTATTTCTTTTTCCTCCCGGTTATGTGGCCCTCTGAGCTTCCAAGGCTCGCCACAAATTCGCCAGAGTGTTTCCTGGTGTTTGGAAACTTCTCTCTTTTTAAAGCCTCCCTTCCCGGGATGGAGCTCCATCCTTATTTCTTTTGTCTCTCTTTTTATCTTTTATGTTTTTTCCTACCTCCTTTCGAAGACAATGGGCTTCTTTTCTGGGTGCCTGATGTCCTCTGCCAGCATTCAGAAGTTGTTTTGTGGACTCTACTCTGCGTTCAAATGTTCTTTTGATGAATTTGTGGGGGAGAGAGTGGTCTCGCCTTCCTATTCCTCCGCCATCTTGTTCCTTCCTCCATACCGTCCTCCATAGTGGCTGTATCAATTTACATTCCCAACAACAGTGAAAGAGCATTTGATTTTCTCCACACCCTCAACAGGATGTATTGTTTGTAGACTTTTTGATGAGGGCCATTCTGACTGGTGTGAGGTGATATCTCATTGTAGTTTTGATTTGTATTTCTCTAATACTGAGCAATGCTGAGCACCTTTGCATGTGATGTTAGTCATCTGTATGCCTTCTTTGGAGAAATGTCTGTTTAAATCG
Organism: Moschus berezovskii; assembly: GCF_049115385.1. Lineage (NCBI taxonomy): Eukaryota > Metazoa > Chordata > Mammalia > Artiodactyla > Moschidae > Moschus > Moschus berezovskii. The sequence goes on along the minus strand of NC_142488.1, from coordinate 48,600,386 downwards.
TTTTCCCACTTTTTGTCTGGGTCGTTTCTTTTTCTGGTATTGAGTTGTATGAGCTGCTTGTATATTTAGGAAATTAATCCTTGTCAGTTGTTTCACTTGCTATAATTTTCTCCCATTCTGAAGATTGTCTTTTAGTCTTTCTTATAGTTTTCTTGGCTGTACAAAAGCATTTAAGTTTGATCAGGTCTCACTTGTTTACTTTGCTTTTATTTCTGTTACTCTAGGAGATAGGTCAAAGAGGATCTTGTTTTGATTTATGTCATCGAGGGTTCTGCCTATGTTTTCCTCTAAGAGTTTTACGGTTTCTGGTCTTACCTTTACGTCTATAATCCATTTTGAGTTTATCTTTGTGTATGGTGTTAAGAAGTGTTCTAATTTCATTCTTTTACATGTAATTGTCCAGTTTTCACAGCACCATTTATTGAAAAGGCTGTTTTGCCCCATTGTAAGTTTTTGCCTCCTTTGTCAAAAATAAGGTACCCATAGGTGCATGGGTTTATTTCTGGGCTTTCTATCTTGTTCCATTGGTCTCTGTTTCTGTTTTTGTGCCAGTACCATACTGTCTTGATGACTGTAGCTTTGTAGTATAACCTGACATCAGGAACCTTGATTCCTCCAGTTCCATTCTTCTTTATCAAGACTGCTTTAGCTCTAAGGCAGTTCTATTTCCATTTTTTAAAGGGATCTTTAGTGTTTCCATATGAATTGAGAAATTTTTGTTCTACATGTGTGAAAAATACCATTGGTAATTTGATAGGGATCACATTAAATCTGTAGATTGTATTTGACAGTATAGTCATTTTCACAGTATTGATTCTTCCTACCCAGAAACATGGAATATCTTTCCATCTGCTTGTGTCACCTTTAATTTCTTTCATTAGTATCTTATAATTTTCTGTGTACAGTTCTTTTGTCTTCTTAGATATGTTTATTCTTAGATATTTAATTCTTTTTGTTGCAATGATGAATGGGATTGATTCCTTAATTTCTCTTTCTTATTTTTCATTGTTAGTATATAGAAATGCAAATGATTTCTGTGTATTGGCTTTGTATCCTGCAACTTTGCTAAATTTACTGATTAGCTCTAGTAATTTTATGATAGTATCTTTAGGGTTCTCTATGTACAGTATGATGTGATCTGTAGACAATGAAAGCTTTACTTCTTTTCTGATCTGGATTCCTTTTCTTTTTCTTCTTTGACTGTTGTAGATAAGTCTTCCAGAACTATGTAGAATAATTGTGGTGAAAGTGGACACCCTTGCCTTGTTCCTGATCTTAGGGGAAATGCTTTCAGTTTTTCACCATTGATAATAATGTTTGCTGTGGGCCTATCATATATGGCCTTTACTATGTTGAAGTAGGTTCTGCCTTTGCCCTTTTTTGAAGAGTTTTAATTATAAATAGATGCTGAATTTTGTCAAAGGCTTTTTCTGCATCTATTGAGGTGATCATATAGTTTTTATCTTTCAGTTTTTTAATATGGTGTGTCACATTGATTGATTCAGTTCAGTTCAGTTCAGTTCATTTCAGTTGCTCAGTCGTGTCTGACTCTTTGCGACCCCATGAATCACAGCACGCCAGGCCTCCCTGTCCATCACCAACTCCCGGAGTTCACTCAAACTCATGTCCATCGAGTCGGTGATGCCATCCAGCTGTCTCATTCTCTGTCGTCCCCTTCTCCTCCCGCCCCCAACCTTTCCCAGCATCAGAGTCTTTTCCAGTGAGTCAGCTCTTCGCATGAGGTGGCCGAAATATTGGAGTTTCAGCTTTAGCATCAGTCCTTCCAATGAACACCCAGGATTGATCTCCTTTAGAATGGACTGTTTGGATCTCCTTGCAGTCCAAGGGACTCTCAAGAGTCTTCTCCAGCACCACAGTTCAAAAGCATCAATTCTTCGGCGATCAGCTTTCTTCACAGTCCAACTCTCACATCCATACATGACCACTGGAAAAACCATAGCCTTGACTAGACGGACCTTGGTTGGCAATGTCTCTGCTTTTTAATATGCTATCTAGGTTGGTCATAACTTTCCTTCCAAGGAGTAAGCATCTTTTAATTTCATGGCTAAAATCAGCATCTGCAGTGATTTTGGTGCCCAAAAAAATAAAGTCTGACACAGTTTCCACTCTTTCCCCATCTATTTCCCATGAAGTGATGGGACCAGATGCCATGATCTTTGTTTTCTGAATGTTGAGCTTCAAGCCATCTTTTTCACTCTCCTCTTTCACTTTCATCAAGAGGCTTTTTAGCTCCTCTTCACTTTCTGCTATAAGGCTGGTGTCATCTGCATATCTGAGGTTATTGATATTTCTCCCGGCAATCTTGATTCCAGCTTGTGATTCTTCAAGCCCAGCGTTCCTCATGATGTACTCTGCATGTAAGTTAAATAAGCAGGGTGACAATATACAAGCTTGACGTACTCCTTTTCCTATTTGAAACCAGTCTCTTGTTCCATGTCCAGTTCTAAATGTTGCTTCCTGACCTGCATTCAGGCTTCTCAAGAGGCAGGTCAGGTCGTCTGGTATTCCCATCTCTTTCAGAATTTTCCACAGTTTATTGTGATCCACACAGTCAAAGGCTTTGGCATAGTCAATGAAGCAGAAATAGATGTTTTTCTGGAACTCTCTTGCTTTCTCCATGATCCATCGGATGTTGGCAATTTGATCTCTTTTGCCTCTGCCTTTTCTAAAACCTCTTTGAACATCTGGAAGTTCACAGTTCACATATATAGTGTATATTAAAGAATCCTTGCATTCCTCAAATAAACCCAACGTGATTATGGTGTATGAGCTATTTGTTGTGTTCCTGAATTCTGTTTGCTAAAATTTTGTTGAGGATTTTTGCATCTATATTCATCAGTGATATTGGCCTGTAGTTTTCTTTTTTTGTGTTGTCTTTTTCTGGTTTTGGTATCAGGGTGATGGTGGCCTTGTAGAATGAATTAGGAAGTGTTTCTTCGTCTGCAATTTTTTGAAAGAGCTTTAGAAGGCTAGGCATTAACTTTTTTCTAAATGTTTGATAGAATTCTCCTGCGAAGCCATCTGGTCCTGTGCTTTTTTTGGGGGGAGATATTTTATCATAGCTTCAATTTCAGTACTTGTAATTTGGTTGTTCATAATTTCCGTTTCTTCCTGGTTCAATCTTGGAAGATTGAACTTTTCTAAGAATCTGTCTGTTTCTTCCAGGTTATCCATTTTATTGCTATTTAATTGTTCATAATAGTCTCTTATAATCCTTTGTATCTCTGCATTGCCTGTTGTAACCTCTCCTTTTTCATTTCCAATTTTGTTCATTTGATTATTCTCTCTTTTTTTCTTGATGAGTCTGAATAAGCATTTGTCAATTTTGTTTATCTTCTCAAAACCAGCTTTTAGTCTTATTAATCTTTACTATTGTTTCTTTCATTTCTTTTTCATTTATTTCTGCTCGGATTTTTATGATTTCTTTCCTTCTACTCATTTTGGGGTTTTTGTTGTTCTTCCTTTTCCAGTTGTTTTAGGTGTAAAGTTAGGCTGTCTATTCCATGTTTTGCCAGTTTCTTGAGGTAGGATTGTATTGCTATAAACTTCCCTCTTAGAACTGCTTTTGCTGTATCCCATAGGTTTGAGTTGTTGTGTTTTCTTTGTCGTTTTTTTCTAGAAATTTTTTTAATTTCCTTTTTGATTTCTTCAGTAACCTGTTTGTTATTTAGGAATGTGTTGTTTAATCTCCATGTGTTTTTGTTTCTTACACTTTTTCCCTTGTAATTGATATTGAGTCTCCTAGCACTGTGGTCAGAGAAGATGCTTGATATGATTTCAATTTTCTTAAATTACTGAGGTTTGATTTGTGACCCAAGATATGGTCTATCCTGGAAAAATTTCCATGTGCACTTGAGAAGAAGGTGTATTCTTCTGCATTTGGATAGAATGTCCTGAAGTTATCAATGAGATCTATCTCATCTAATGTATCATTTAAGTCTGTGTTTCCTTATTAATTTTTTTCTTTTGATGATCTGTCCATTGGTGTGAGTGGGGTGTTAAAGTCTCTTATTGTTACTGTCAGTTTCTCCTTTTATGTCTCTTAGTGCTTGTCTTATGTATTGAGGTGCTCCTATGTTGGATGCATAGATATTTACAACTGTTATATCTTCCTTGAAGACTGATCCCTTGGTCATAATGTAGGGTCCTTCCTTATGTCTTGTAATCTTTATTTTAAGTTCTATTTTGTCTGATATGAGGATTGTTACTTCAGCTTTCTTTTGCTTCCCATTTTCATGGAAAATATTTTTCCAATCTCTCACTTTCAGTCTATATGCATTTTGAGGTCTGAGGTGGATTTTTGTAGACAGCATATATATGCGTTTTTTTTAATCCACTCAGCCAGACTGTCTTTTAGTTGGAACATTTAATCCATTTACATTTAAAGTAATTATTGATATATATGTTCCTATTGCCATTTTCTTAATTGTTTGGGGTTGATTTTGTAGGTCTTTTTTCTTCTCTTGTATTCCTTGACTATATAAGTCTCTTTAACATTTGTTGTAAAGCTGGTTTGGTGGTACTGAATTCTATTAACTGTTGCTTGTCTGAGAAGCTTTTTATTTCTGCATCAATTTTAAATGAGATCCTTGCTGAATACAGTAATCTTGGTTGTAGATTTTTTCCCTTTCAAGACTTTAAATATATCCTGCCACTCCCGTCTGGCCTGCAGAGTTTCTGCTGAAAGATCAGCTGTTAAACGTATGGGGTTTCCCTTGTTTGTTACTTGTTGCTTCTACCTTGCTGCTTTTAATAGTCCTTCTTCGTGTTTAGTCTTTGTTAGTTTGATTAGTATGTGTCTTGGGGTGTTTCTCCTTGGGTTTTTCCTGTACGGGACTCTGTGACTCTTGTACTTCACTGACTACTTCCTTTTCCGGGTTGGGAAAATTAGCAACTGTAATCCCTTCAAAACTTTTCTCATACCCTTTCTTTTTCTTCTTCTTCTGGGACCCCTATAATTCAAATATTAGTGTGTTTGACATGGTCCCAGAGTTCTCTGAGACTGTCATCAGCTCTTTTCATTCTTACTTTATTCTGCTCTTCAGAAGTTATTTCCACCATTTTATCTTCTACCTCACTGATCTGTTCTTCTGCTTCAGATATTCTGCTATTGATTCCTTCTAGAGTATTTTTAATTTCAGTAATTGTGTTGCTTGTCTCTGTATGCCTATTCTTTAATTCTTCTAGGTCTTTGTTAATTGATTCTTGCATTTTCTCCATTTTGTTTTCAAGGTGTTTTTTTTTTTTATCATCTTTACTGTCATTATTCTGAATTCTTTTTCAAAGTAGTTTGCCTATTTCCTCTTCATTTATTTGTACTTCTGTGGTTCTAGTTTGTTCCTTCATTTGTGCAGTATTTTTCCACCTTTTTGTTATTTTTTTTTAAGTTATTGTGTTTGAGGTATTCTTTCCCAGGCTTCAAGGAAAGTTGAATGCTTTCCTTGAAGAAGGTTGAATTCTTTCTTAGTTTTGGTTTATGCCCTCCTAAGATTGGTCCATTGGTTTGTGTGAGCTTTGCATAGTATGAGATTTGTTCAGAGTTTTTGTTTGTTTGTTTGTTTTTCCTCTGATGGGCAAGGCTGAGTGAGGTGGCAATCCTGTCTGTTGATGATTGGGTTTATATTTTTGTTTTGCTTGTTGTTTAGATGAGGTGTCCTGCATAGAGTGCTACTGGTGGTTGGGTGATGCAGGGTCTTGTATTCAAGTGGTTTCCTTTGTGTGAGTTCTCACTATTTGATACACCCTAGGGTTAGTTCTCTGGTAGTCTAGGGTCTTGGACTCAGTGCTCCTACTCCAAAGGCTCAGGGCTTGATCTCTCGTCAGGAATAAAGATTCCACAAGTGGTCTGTTATGGCATTAAGTGAGATTAAAACAAATATCAAAAAATGAGAAACCAAAGATGAACCCCAGACAAATGGCAGTTACAAAATCAGGCAAATAATAATTAAAATAATGGAATATGCACTTATACATATACACCAATGGTCAAAGTGAAAACTGCCCAACAAAAATAAAGTGCAGTGTATTAACACAGTGAATAAAGGAAATAAAAAATTATATTTATCAAAACAAAACCAAATAAAGGACAAAATGGAAAACAAAACTAAAGCAAGGTGCCAAGTGGGGAATAAAGCAATGAAAAGAAAACTAACAAATATTTTGAGAGGAAAGAGAATAAAGAAAAGAAGGAAAGACTAGATATGCAAAGTTAAATATAGGTAGATGAAGAAGATTTATATACATTAAAGACTAACTGCAAGGGAAAAGAAGAGTAGGAAAGGCAAACAAAAGAATAAATGTAGAAAAAAAAATAATAGGTTTAAAAAATTAAAAAGAAAAAAAGAAAAAAGAAAAAAAAATAGATAAGCTCCACAGAAATGTAAAAGCCCTATGTAGAGGCAAAGGTTTATGACAACAATAAAAATGTGACTGAGAAAATAAAAAAAAAAAAGCTCAAAAGCTTAACTGGATTTCTTAGTGCCAAAAGAATCAATAACTACAATGGGTGTGTGTGGGGGGGCAACAAACAAAAATTCAAAAGAGTCTACAGAGCAAGTCAAAAAACAAGAATAATAAATGTTTTTCTTGAGTCACTGCCGTCAGAGTCCTTTCTCTCACTGGGAGTCACAGTCCACCTTACTTCCCTAGGATGCCCTCCAACACTGTGCTGACTTCTGGATCTGCTGTGGGGGCAGTTCAGATTCTAATCTGGTCCTACTCCTGTGTGTTCTTGCCTCCAACGCCCACAACTATCAGAGCTGGTGCGCTTTCTTTTGTGGGAGCTCTCAATGGCCTTTTGTATATTTCATCAACTCAGAGTCTGATTAGTTGATCATGTGGATTTAATCTGTAGCTTGTACAGCTGATGGGAAGGTTTTGGGTCTTCTTCCTTAGCCACACTGCCTCTGGGTTTCAATTGTGGTTTTATTTCCACCTCTATGTGTGGGTTGTCCACTGGGGTTTAGCTCCTAAGGCTGCCCTGGAGGGCTTGGGTTTCCCCTATGGAGGCCAGGTGTGGAAGTGGTGCAGCTGCTTGGGTTGCAGGGCTTCTGGCACCACCAGGTACTCAGGGGGTTGGTGACTAGGGAAGCAGGAAATATAATGCTCCAGAAGGGTATGGCAACCAGTATTGGCCAATATGCTCCAGGATTCTTGCCTGGAGAACCCCCTTGACAGAAAAGCCTGGCAGGCCACAGTCTACAGGGTTGCAAAGAGTTGGACATGACCAAAGTGACCTTGTGCACATAAATGAGAGACTGTTTTTTGCCGGTGACAGCTCTACACCAGTGAGAGTTGAGCATGAAGGTGGCCCAGCTGCTTGGCTTGCAGGGACCCTAGTGGCACCAAGTGTATAATGACACAGACTGCCTCAGCCTCAGGAGTTATGGCCCTATCAGAGTCTTTTTTAGAGCCTCTTGTAGCTGACAATCAGAAGGCCTCTTTAGCCAGTCTTTCTTTGTAGCTCAACCCATTCAGGCACTTAGAGGGCTCCCTTGCCTGGGGTCGTTCTCTCTTGTTCTGCAAGTTAGGCACATAGAGGGGCCCCCTGGCTAGAGTCCTACTCTATAGATCAGCACATCAGTCACTTAAAGGGGCATCCGGGGAGGAGTCCTTCTTTGTAGTTCCGTGGTCAGGCGTTTGATGGGCCAGACTCTGTATTGTTCAGCTGCCGATGCTGTCGTGTGGAGAGAGAGAGACTATGGTGCTGTCTCCACCCCATATACGTGACTCAGCAGTGTCGCCGTTCTTCCATGGCTCCCTAGCTTTCTTCCCCAGGCATTTTCCATCATAGTCTCCTCCCTCACACCCCCTCAATCTGTCTGTCAACAGTCAACAGCAGCCCTCACCTTGGGATTGCTCCACAGCCCCTAAACTCCAGCTCCCAGTCACTGAACCTTCCAGGAGACCAGCATTCCTCTTTGGGGTATGTATGGCTGTGGCAAGGACTGTCTGATTCTCATTCCATTTAGGCTGCCAAAGATCAGCTGTTTCACTCTCACCCTTAAATGTTTCTCCTGCGACTCAGACAATTGTCCCACTGTGGGGATAGGACCCCTGTTTCAGTTCACCCACCCGCTGAGGGCAGGTCCAATCCTATTAACACTCCTATTTTTCCCCCTTGTTCCTTTGTCCTACCGAGTTTTGCATGGTTCTATATATTATTTTCCACTGATGAAGTACTCCTGTCCACTCTCAGCTGGTGTTCCTTTGTCCTACCGAGTTTTGCATGGTTCTATATATTATTTCCCACTGATGAAGTACTCCTGTCCACTCTCAGCTGAAGGCATATTCCTGATGTATCCATGGAGAGAGATGTACTCCATGTTCACCTACTCCCCCACCATCTTCCCTATAATACTCTTAGTTTCCAGTGTGAAAACATAAAAGGTAGAGGTTTGTCTAGGACCTCAGAGCAATAAAAAAAAAAAAAAGATTGTTATCATTCAACACTCTATTGTTCCTAATCCTCATAAATTACTAACATTCATTCCCACCACAAGTAATTACTGTAACTGATTTATGGAATGCATTCGTGTATTCTGTTGAAGCTAGCCATTGCCTTTTTCCTTCACTTGGGAAGAAAAACAATTCACTTGGACAGTAATGCCTCAGGGTTTTACTGAGAGTCCATCTTATTTCTCACTAATCTTGAGGAATGATCTGGGTGATATAAAATTCCCTATAGGTTTTATTTTGTGGCAATATTTGGATAATTTGTTTACTTGCTGTCCCTCTCAAGCCTCCTCACAAGAACACAGGGTCACCTTACTAAAGGTTATGCCTTAAAGGAACCAAAAGGTCACCAAAGAAATATTTCAGTTTGCCTAAACCCAGGTTTTATATTTAAGGCATCAGATATCAGAACAAGGGCTACACCTAAATTTAGATAGATTTCATGGTGTACTAAGTTGTCCATAACTGAGCACCAACTATAAGGTTTTCTTGGGCTAGTTGGTAATTATCAAAATTAGAGATCAAATTTCTGTTTGATGGCTAAACCTCTTTATGTTTTGCTAAAGAGCACTAACACTGACCCAGTTTTATGAGAAATATTGGACAACACAGACTTTAAGGCCTTAAAGGAGAGTTTAATAAACCCAATTAGCGGACAGAATGTGGTCCACTAGAGAAGGGAATGACAAATATTCTTGCCTTGAGAACCCCATGAACAGTATGAAAAGGTAAAATGATAGGATAATGAATGAGGAATTCCCCAGGTTGGTAAGTGCCCAATATGCTAATGGAGATCAGTGGAGAAAGAAATTCAGAAAGAATGAGGGGATGGAGCCAAAGCAAAAACAATACCCAGTTGTGGATGTGACTGGTGATAGAAGCAAGGTCCAATGCTGTAAAGAGCAATATTGCATAGGTCCATGAATCAAGAAAAATTGGAAGTGGTCAAACAGGAGATGGCAAGAGGGAACGTTGACATTCTAGGAACCAGTGAACTAAAATGGACTGGAATGGGTGAATTTAACTCAGATGACCATTATATCTACTATTGTGGGCAGGAATCCCTTAGAAGAAATAGAGAAGCCATCATGGTCAACAAGGGTCCAAAATGCAGTACTTGGATGCGATCTCAAAAATGACAGAATGACCTCTGTTCGTTTCCAAGGCAAACCATTCAATATTACAGTAATCCAAGTCTATGACCCAACCAGTAATGCTGAAGAAGCTGAAGTTGAGTGATTCTATGAAGACCTACAAGACCTTTTAGAACTAACACCCAAAAAAGCTATCCTTTTCATTATAGGGGACTAGAATGCAAAAGTAGGAAGTTAAGAAACACCTGGAGTAACAGGCAAATTTGGCCTTGGAGCACGGAATGAAGCCGGGCAAAATCTAATAGAGTTTTGCCAAGAGAACGCACTTGTCATAGCAAACAACCTCTTCCAAAAACACAAGAGAAGACTCTACACATGGACATCATCAGATGGTCAACACCGAAATCAGATTGATTATATTCTTTGCAGCCAAAGAAGGAGAAGCTCTAAACAGTTAGCAAAAACAAGACCAGGAGCTGACCGTGGCTCAGATAATGAACTCCTTATTGCCAAATTCAGACTTAAATTGAAGAAAGTAGGGAAAACCACTAGACCATTCAGTTATGACCTAAATCAAATCCCTTATGATTATACAGTGGAAGTAAGAAATAGATTTAAGGGAGTAGATCTGATAGATAGAGTGACTGATGAACTCTGTACGGAGGTTCATGACATTGTACAGGAGACAGGGACCAAGATCATCCCCATGGAAAAGAAATGCAAAAAAGCAAAATGGCTGTCTGAGGAGGCCTTACAAATAACTGTGAAAACAAGAGAAGCAAAAAGCAAAGGAGAAAAGGAAAGATATCAGCATCTAAATGCAGAGTTCCAAAGAATAGCAAGGAGAGATAAGAAAGCCTTCCTCAGTGATCAATGTAAAGAAATAGAGGAAGGAGGATAGAAGACGGTGGAGGAATAGGATGGGGCGACCACTTTCTCCCCCAGAAATTCAGCAAAAGAACATTTGAAAGCTGAGTAAATTCCATAAAACAACTTCTGAATGTCGGCAGAGGACATCAGGCACCCAGAAAAGCAGCCCATTGCCTTCGAAAGGAGGTAGGAAAGAGTATAAAAAATAAAAAGAGAGATAAAAGAGGGAGGGACGGAGCTCCGTCCAGGGAAGGGAGGCTTAAAAAAATAAAAGAGAGAAGTTTCCAAACACCTGGAAACACTCACTGGCGAACACCTGGAAACACTCACTGGCGAGTCTGTGGCCAGCCTTGGAACCTCAGAGGGCCACATAACTGGGAGAGAAAAGACATAAATAATTAAAACCCACAGACTAACTGCCCAGAGGAAACTCTCAGTGGAGAAGCGGCGCAACCGCCCACAACCCCCACTAGCAAGCGGGGGCTGGGCAGGGAGGCACAGGCGGCGGTGCTTAGAGAAAGGACCAGGTCTAAACGCCCCGAGGGCAATCTGAGGGCGTTAATGGGAGATAGCTAAGCAGACTGTGGGATAGCGACCCACGGAAGGGTGAAAACCTGTGAAAAGCCTGTGAACAGTTGAAAAGCCCCAACCTAAGACTCCGCCAGCCCTGATCACAGAAAAAAGAACTGAGCAGAGTGAGCCAGCTATGGGCGGCCCATCCCCAGTCCCCCACCAGGACAGGCAGCAGAGGTCAGCCAGTGCCGGAAGGGGCAACTTCGGCCCCAGAGAGGCTTCCCATACTAAGCTGCAGGCAGGCTTCCTTGCTAACCAAGACTTCTTGGGTTCGGGCCAGATGATATCCGCCTGAGAAGATGCGCCAGTTGTACACCCAGAAAACCCAGTGGCAGGGACCAGGGAGGTGATAAGTCACAGCGACCACGCTCGCCAAATGCCTGGTCACCTGAGCTGGGAAGGCACAAAACGCAGGCCCAACCAAGTCTGCACCTGTGTGGAGTACCTGAGGACCTGAACCTGAGCCGCTCAGACCTGGAAAGTGCATGCAACCCAGCGCCGGGTGTGGACAGTTCCTGACAGAGAAACCTACAGCCTGAGCAGCATAAACAGGGAAAGCACACATGCCGCAAGCAGGGGCAACCCCAGTGTAGCTGTGACACTGCGAACACTCCCCAAAGACACCAGAGATATTTGTTAGCAGTGTCCCTCCCTCCCCACAGCACGTCTGAACAGGTGAACATATAAAAATGTCCACCACGGCTCCCTTGTATCAGGGCGGGAATTAGACACGGAAGAGACCAGCAAACAGAAGAGCTTAAATAGAAAGAACTGCCTTGGATGTAACAGATGGAGAAGTCTTGAGCCTACTGCAAGAATAAGACCGAAAACCAGAGGCAGAGGCTTAACTCCAAATCCTGAGGACAACAGAGATCTCCTGTTCGAGAGAACATTAACTGATAGGAGCTCATCAAACGTCTCCATACATACACTGAAACCAGGCACCACCAAAGGGTCAACAAGTTTCACAGAAAGACATAGCACACAAATTCGCCAGCAACACAGGAGAATAGCCCTGAACTTCAACATACAGGCTGCCCAAAGCCACTCCAAACGCATTGACATCTCAAACTCATTACTGGACATTTTATTGCACTCTAGAGAGAAGAAATACAGCTCCACCCAGAGAACACTGACACAAGCTTCCCTAATTAGGGAACCTTGAAAAGTCACCCATCCAACACCAAACATAGTGAGGAAACTACGTAATTAAGAGAACTCTACTAACTGTCAGAAGATGGAAAGGCCACCCCAAGCACAGCAATATAAGTAAGATGAAGAGGCAGAGAAATACCCAGCAAGTAAAGGAACAGGACAAAGGCCCACCAACACAAACAAAAGAGGAAGATATAGGGAATCTACCTGACAAAGAATTTCGAATTTTAATAGTGAAAATGATTCAAAATCTGGAAAGCAAAATGGAGTTACAGATAAATAATTTGGAGAAAAGGATTGAAAAGATGCGAGAAAGTTTTAATAAGTATTTAGAGGAAATAAAAAAGAGCCAATATACAATGAATAATGCAATAGATGAGATCAGAAACACTCCGGAGGGAACAAACAGTAGAATAACAGAGGCAGAAGACAGGACAAGTGAGCTAGAAGATAAAATTGTAGAAATAAATGAAATAGAGAGGGAAAAAGAAAAACGAATTAGAAGAAATGAGGACAATATTAGAGACCTCTGGGAAAATGTTAAACGTCCCAATATTCGAATCATAGGAGTCCCAGAAGAAGAAGACAAAAAGAAAGACCATGAGAGAATACTTGAGGAGATAATAGTTGAAAACTTCCCTAAAATGGGGAAGGAAATAATCACCCAAGTCCAAGAAACCCAGAGAGTCCCTAACAGGATAAACCCAAGGCGAAATGCACCAAGACACATATTAATCAAATTAACAAAGGTCAAACACAAAGAACAAATATTAAAAGCAGCACGGGAAAAGCAAGTAATAACACACAAGGGGATTCCCATAAAGATAAAAGGTGATCTTTCAACAGAAACTCCTCAGGCCAGGAGGGAATGGCAAGACATAGTTAAAGTGATGAAAGAAAGTAACCTACAGCCCAGATTACTATACCCAGCAAGGATCTCATTCAAATATGAAGGAGAAATCAAAAGCTTTACAGACAAGCAAAAGCTGAGAGAATTCAGCATCACCAAACCAGCTCTCCAACAAATACTAAGGGATCTTCTCTAGACAGGAAACACAGAAATGGTGTATTAACTCAAATCCAAAGACATAATGAAAATGGCAACAAGATCATACTTATCAATAATCACCTTAAATGTAAATGGTTTGAATGCCCCAACCAAAAGACAAAGGCTGGCTGAATGGATACAAAAACAAGACCCACATATAAGTTGTCTACAAGAGAAACGAGGGACACATACAGACTGAAAGTGAAGGGCTGGAAAAAGATATTCCACGCAGAGACCAAAAGAAAGCAGGAGTAGCAATACTCATATCAGATAAAATAGACTTTAAAACAAAGGCTGTGAAAAAAGACAAAGAAGGAGACTACATAATGATAAAAGGCTCAATCCAAGAAGAAGATATAACAATTATAAATATTTATGCACCCAACATAGGAGCACAGCAATATGTAAGACAATTACTCACAAGTATGAAAGGGGAAATTAATAACAACACAATAATAGTGGGAGACTTTATTACCCCACTCACACCTATGGATAGATCAACTAAACATAAAATTAACAAGGAAACACAAACTTTAAATGATACAATATACCAGTTAGACCTAATAGATCTCTATAGGACATTTCACCCCAAAACAATGAATTTCAACATTTTCTCAAGCGCATCCTGGGCCATAAATCTAGCCTTGGTAAATTAAAAAAAATTGAAATCATTCCAAGCATCTTTTCTGACCACAATGAAGTAAGATTAGATCTCAATTACAGGAGAAAAACTATTAAAAATGCCAACATATGGAGGCTGAACAACCCGCTGCGGAATAACCAACAAATTGTAGAAGAAATTTTAAAAAATCAAAATATGCATATAAACGAATGAAAATCAAAACACAACAACCCAAAACCTCTGGGACACTATAAAAGCAGTGCTAAGGGGAAGGTTCATAGCAATACAGGCACACCTCAAGAAACAAGAAAAAAGTCAACTAAATAACCTAACTCTACATCTAAAGCAACTAGAAAAGGAAGAAATGAAGAACCCCAGGGTCAGTAGAAGGAAACAACTCTTAAAACTTAGGGCAGAAATAAATGCAAAAGAAACAAAAGAGACCATAGCAAAAATCAACAAAGCCAAAAGCTGGTTCTTTGAGAAGGTATATAAAATTGACAAACCACTAGCCAGACTCATCAAGAAACAAAGGGAGAAGAGCCAAATCATTAAAATTAGAAATGAAAATGGAGAGATCATAAGCGACAACACAGAAATACAAAGGATTATTAAAGAATACTATCAGCAATTATATGGCAATAAAATGGATAACTTGGAAGAAATGGACAAATTCTTACAAAAGTACAACCTTCCAAAACTGAACCAGGAAGAAATAGAAAATCTTAATAGACCCATCACAAGAACAGAAATAGAAGCTGTAATCAGAAATCTTCCAGCAAACAAAAGCCCAGGTCCAGACGGCTTCACAGCTGAATTCTTCCAAAAATTTAGAGACGAGCTAACAGCTATTCTACTCAAACTCTTCCAGAAAATTGCTGAGGAAGGTAAACTTCCTAACTCATTCTATGAGGCCACCATCACCCTAATCCCAAAACTGGATAAAGATGCCACAAACAAAGAAAACTACAGGCCAATATCACTGATGAACATAGATGCAAAAATCCCTAACAAAATTCTAGCAATCAGAATCCAACAACACACTAAGAAGATAATACATCATGACCAAATGGGCTTTATCCCAGGGATGCAAGGATTTTTCAATATCCGCAAATCAATCAACGTAAAATACCACATTAACAAACTGAAAAATAAAAATCATATGATTATCTCAATAGATGCAGAGAAAGGTTTCAACAAAATTCAACATTCATTTATGATAAAAACCCTCCAGAAAGTGGGAATAGAAGGGACATACCTCAACAGAATAAAAGCTATATATGACAAACCCACAGAAAACATTATCCTCAATGGTGAAAAATTGAAAGCATTTCCCCTAAAATCAGGCACAAGACAAGGGTGCCCACTCTCACCACTACTATTCAACATAGTTCTGGAAGTTTTAGCCACAACAATCAGAGCAGCAAAAGACATAAAAGGAATACAAATTGGAAAAGAAGTAAAACTTTCACTGTTCTCTGATGACATGATCCTCTACACAGAAAAACCTAAAGACTCTACCAGAAAACTACTAGAGCTAATCAATGAATACAGTAAAGTTGAAGGATATAAAATCAACGCACAGAAATCCCTTGCATTCCTATACACTAATAATGAGAAAATAGAATGAGAAATTAAGGAAACTATACCATTCACTGTTGCAACGAAAAGAATTAAATACTTAGGAATATATCTACTTAAGGAAACAAAAGACCTGTACATAGAAAACTATAAAACACTGCTGAAAGTAATCAAAGAGGACATTGATAGATGGAGAAATATACCGTGTTTGTGGATTGGAAGAATAAATATAGTGAAAATTAGTATACGACCCAAAGTAATTTATACATTCAATGAAATCCCTATCAAGCAACCAACGATATTATTCACAGAGCTAGAACAAACAATCTCAAAATTTTTATGGAAAAAGAAGAAACCACGAATAGCCAAGGCAATACTGAGAAGAAGAATGGAACTGGGGGAATCAACCTGATGGACTTCAGGCTCTACTACAAAGCCACAGTCATCAAGACAGTATGGTACTGGCATAAAGACAGAAATATAGATCAATGGAACAAAATAGAAAGCCCAGAGATAAATCCACGCACCTAAGGACATCTTACCTAGGACAAAGGAGGCAAGAATATAAAATAGAGAAAAGACAGTCTCTTTAACAAGTGGTGCTGGGAAAACTGGTTAGACACTTGTAAAAGAATGAAACTAGAACACTTCCTAACACCATACACCGAAATAAACTCAAAATGGATTAAAAATATAAATGTAAGACCAGAGACTACAAAACCCCCAGAGGAGATCATAGGCAAAACACTCTCTGACATAAATGACAGCAGGATCCTCTATGACCCACCTCCCAGAATATTGGAAATAAAAGCAAATGTAAAGAAATGGACCTAATTAAAATAAAAATATTCTGCACAGCAAAAGAAACTATAAGCAAGGTGAAAAGACAGCCTTCAGAATGGGAGAAAATAATAGCAAATGAAACAACTGACAAAGAATTAATCTCCAAAATATACAAGCAGCTCCTGCAGCTCAATTCCAGAAAAATAAACGACCCAATCAAAAAATGGGCCAAAGAACTAAACAGACATTTCTCCAAAGAAGACATACAGATGGCTAACAAACACATGAAAAAATGCTCAACATCCCTCATAATCAGAGAAATGCAAATCAAAACCACAATGAGATACCATTACACACCAGCCAGAATGGCTGCTATCCAAAAAACTACATGCAATAAATGCTGGAGAGGGTGTGGAGAAAAGGGAACCCTCTTACACTGTTGGTGGGAATGCAAACTAGTACAGCCACTATGGAGAACAGTGTGGAGATTCCTTAAAAAACTAGAAATAGAACTGCTAAATGATCCAGCAATCGCACTCCTGTGCATACACACCGAGGAAACCAGAATGGAAAGAGACACATGTACTCCAATGTTCATTGAAGCACTGTTTATAATAGCCAGGACATGGAAACAACCTAGATGTCCATCTGCAGATGAATGGATAAGAAAGCAGTGGTACATATACACAGTGGAGTATTACTCAGCCATTAAAAAGAATGCATTTGAATCAGTTCTAATGAGGTGGATGAAACTGGAGCCTATTGTACAGAGTGAAGTAAGCCAGAAAGAAAAACACCAATACAGTATACTAATGCATATATATGGAATTTAGAAAGATGATAACGATAACCCTGTATACGAGACAGCAAAAGAGACACAGGTGTATAGAACAGTCTTTTGGACTCTGTGGGAGAGGGCGAGGGTGGGATGATTTGGGAGAATGGCATTGAAACATATATTATCATATGTGAAATGAACTGCCAGTCCAAGTTCGATGAATGAGACAGGGTGCTCGGGGCTGGTGTTCTGGGATGAACCAGAGGGATGGGATAGGGAGGGAGGTGGGAGGGGGGGTTCAAGATGGGGAACATATGTATACTCAGGGCAGATTCATGTCAATGTATGGCAAAACCAACACAATATTGTAAAGTAATTAGCCACCAATAAAAAGGAAAAAAAAAGAAACAGAGGAAAACAACAGAATAGGAAAGACTAGAGATCTCTTCAAGAAAATTAGAGATACCAAGGGGACATTTCATGCAAAGATGGGCTCGATAAAGGACAGCAATTGTATGGACCTAACAGAAGCAGAAGATATTAAGAAGAGGTGGCAAGAATACACAGCAGAACTGTACAAAATATCTTCATGATCCAGATAATCATGATGCTGTGATCACTCACCTAGGGCCAGATACCTCGGAATGTGAAGTCAAGTGGGCCTTAGAAAGCATCACTACGAACAAAGCTAGTGGAGGTGATGGAATTCCAGTTGAGCTATTTCATATCCTGAAAGATGGTGCTGTGAAAGTGCTGTACTCAATATGCCAGCAAATTTGGAAAACTCAGCAGTGGCCACAGGACTGGAAAAGATCAGTCTTCATTCTAATCCCAAAGAAAGGCAATGCCAAAGAATGCTCAAACTACCACACAATTTCACTCATCTCACACGCTAGTAAAGTCATGCTCAAAATTCTCCAAGCCAGGCTTCAGCAATATGTGAATCGTGAACTTCCAGATGTTCAAGCAGGTTTTAGAAAAGGCAGAGGCACCAGAGATCAAATTGCCAACATCCACTGGGTCATGGAGAAAGCAAGAGAGTTCCAGAAAAACATCTACTTCTGCTTCATTGACTATGCCAAAGCCTTTGACTGTGTGAATCACAATAAACTGTGGAACATTCTGAAAGAGATAGGAATCCCAGACCACCTGACCTGCCTCTTGAGAAACCTGTATGCAAGTCAGGAAGCAAACGTCAGAATTGGACATGGAGCAAGAGACTGGTTCCAAATAGGAAAAGGAGTACGTCAAGGTTGTATATTGTCACCCTGGTTATTTAGCTTATATGCAGAGTTCATCATGAGGAACGCTGGCCTGGAAGAAACACAAGCTATAATCAGGATTGCCAGAAGAAATATCAATAACCTTAGATATGCAGATGACACCACCCTTATGGCAGAAAGTGAAGAGGAACTAAAAAGCCTCTTGATGAAAGTGAAAGAGGAGAGTGAAAAAGTAGGCTTGAAGCTCAACATTCAGAAAACTAAGATCATGGCATCTTGTCCCATCATTTCATGGGAAATAGATGGAGAAACAGTGGAAAGAGTGTCAGACTTTTTTTTTTGGCTCCAAAAGTAGAGACTTTACTTTGCAACCAAGGTCCGTCTAATCAAGGCTATGGTTTTTCCCGTGGTCATGTATGGATGTGAGAGTTGGACTGTGAAGAAAGCTGATCGCCAAAGAATTGATGCTTTTGAACTGTGGTGCTGGAGAAGACTCTTGAGAGTCCCTTGGACTGCAAGGAGATCCAACCAGTCCATTCTAAAGGAGATCAATCCTGGATGTTCACTGGAAAGACTGATGCTAAAGCTCAATCTCCAATACTTTGGCCACGTCATGCGACGAGTTGACTCACTGGAAAAGACCCTGATCCTGGGAGGGATTGGGGGCAGGAGGAGAAGGGGACGACAGAGAATGAGATGGCTGGATGGCATCACTGACTCGATGCCTGTGAGTTTGAATGAACTCTGGGAGTTGGTTATGGACAGGGAGGCCTGGCATGCTGTGATTCATGGGGTCGTAAAGAGTTGGACACAACTGAGAGACTGAACTGAACTGAACTGACCTGAACCTTGGGCTTCCCAGTGATCAGATTCTTTTTCTCCTTTATGTATATGAAAATGAAGGAAATGCCCTTGGGATACTCACCAAAAAACAAAAGGACCAGCATTGACCCACAGAGCATTATATCTAGCAACTAGATCATGTGGCAGAAGTATATCCCTTCCTTTAGAGCAATTACTGCCACTGCCCTTTTGACTGAGGTCACCAAAATAATCACCGTGTTTGTACCTTATGCAGTAGAATTCTCCTACTCAACATTCTTTTGTCAGCCAGCTCACTTCCTTTTTGATGGCTTTTAGTTAAGTTCAACATTCAGAAAACTAAGATCATGTCATCCGGTCCCATCACTTCATGGCAAATAGATGGGGAAACAGTGGAAATAGTGGCTGACTTTATTTTTCTGGGCTCTAAAATCACTGCAGGTGGTGATTGCACCCATGAAATTAAAAGACGCTTACTCCTTAGAAGGAAAGTAATGATCAACCTAGAAAGCATATTAAAAAGCAGAGACATTACTTTATCAACAAAGGTCCGTCTAGTCAAGGCTGTGTTTTTTCCAGTGGTCATGTATGGATGTGAGAGTTGGACTATAAAGAAAGCTGAGTGCCAAGGAATTGATGCTTTTGAACTGTGGTGTTGGAGAAGACTCCTGAGAGTCCCTTGTACTGCAAGGAGTTCCAACCAGTCCATCCTAAAGGAGATCAGTCCTGGGTGTTCATTGGAAGGACTGATGTTGAAGCAGATGCTGCAATACTTTGGCCACCTGATGCAAAGAGCTGACCAATTTGAAAAGACCCTGATGCTGGGAAAGATTGAGGGCAGGAGGAGAAGGGGATGACAGAGGATGAAATGGTTGGATGGCATCACCGATTCAATGGACATGGGTTTTTGTGGACTCTAGGATTTTTTGTTGGACAGGGAGGCCTGGTGTGCTGCTGTTCATGGGGTCGCAAAGAGTCAGACACGACTGAACGACTGTACTGAACTGAACCTGTTGCTCTCACATAACTCTTCTCATGTTGTAATAACCCTAACCCTGCTATTCTTCCCCCCCTCCATCACCAACAAAGTCACAGTTGCTTAATGCTGACACATCACCTCCAAACTCCTGGTGATAATCTGCGGGAAACTTCTTTGAGTAATTCCGACTTCTCATGATTCACTGATAGTTCTTTAAAAGGTGGCAATGACAAATACTGTGCTGGGTATTCTATTTTCAACTTCTTTTGATATTGTTGAGGCGGCACCTTTACTTATGGCTACTTTGGCCCAACAGCCTGAATTATACACTTGTACACGGGCTTGTACTTTAAAGGAAAAACTCAATATTTATTCTAATGGATATTCTTTTGGAGTAATTTACTATTTTGGAGTCGTATAGAAGCAACATGGCTTCCTTACTTACAGTGAAATCACAATTAAAAATGGCCCCTCCACTCAGGAAGTATTTGATGCAATACTTTTACCTGCTATCTTCATGGTTATTTAGATTTGGGTGCATTCTAAACTTGACTGCCTGGAAGCTAAAGGAAATCACCTTGCTGATATTTCTACAATAAATGCTGCCCTTAAAGGAACCAACTGCAGCCAAACCTCTGTCATGGTCCAAAGTGATATTTTCCCAAATCATAACTTCAAAATACTGGCTAGAGAAGCTCAACAATTGACCTGAGAAATGGAGAAACAAGATTGAAAGTTCAATAATTTTTGCCTGGACAGAAAGAGAAAGTCTCTGGTTTGGACAAAATAATAATCCCGTCCTACCAGGTCTCTAAAATTTCCCCTACTCACCACTATACATGCATTAAGCCATTGGTCTATTGACAAAATGATAACATTCATGAATCAGTATTGGTGGGGAATATTAATATTAACAAGTCCACAAAATGTGCCTACCTCACTTGTTCTACCTGTTTGAAGTATAACCCAAGGCACCCTGTTTGTAATACTCCTGGAAATTTTAAGCCACTTAATGGTCCACTTGAGGTCAGGCAAGCGAATTTCATACAACTTCCTCTATATAATAGATATAAATATGTTTTGGTCATGATCTATATATTTTCAGTCTGGACTTAAACCTTCCTTACAGGTAGGCTACTGCCTCTTCTGAGGTTAAATTCCTTTTGGAAAAGATAATCCCTACCTGGGAAACTCCTCTATAACTTCGTAATGATTGAGAAACCTGTCTTACTCGTCAGGTACTTTGACAAATCTGTGCCATTTGGCCACTATTTACAACACTTTTGCTGCGCTTACTATTCTCAGTCTACTGGTTTAACTGAATGCAGTAATAGCATCATTAAGACTCAACTGGCATAGTTGCACATCTTGGTGGAGGAATAGCATGGGGAAGACCACTTTCTCCCCACAAATTCATTGAAAGATCATTTGAAAGCTGAGAAAATACCACAAAACAACTTCTGAATGCTGGTGGAGGACACCAGACATCCAAAAAGGCAGCCCATTTGGTAGGACAAAATATAAAAGATAAAAAGAGAGACAAAAGAAAGCTGGGACAGAGATCTGTCCCAGGAAGGGAGTCGTGAAAGAGGAGAAGTTTCCAAACACCAGGAAACCCTCTCATGAGCGGGTCTGTGGGGAGTTTTGGAATCTCAGAGGGCAACATAACCAGGAGGAAAAAATAAATAAATAAAATCCACAGATTACGTGCCTAACCACAACTCCCAGTGGAGAAGTAGCCCAGACACTCGCATCTGCCACCAGCAAGCGGGGGCTGAACAGGGAGGCATGGGCTGCATTGCTTAGGGTAAGGACCAGGCCTGAATGCCCTGAGGGCAATCTGAGGGAGCTAACATGAGATAGAAACCCAAACTGTGGGATAGCTAGAGAGAAAAAAAAAAAAAAAGAGGAAAGGGAGAGAGAGAGAGAACTTTGCCACGAAAAGTTCTAACCTAAGGCACCACTGGGCCCGCTCACAGAACAAAGGACTGAGTGAATACCAGAGGAGAGCTAGCCAGCAGCAGACTGGCCCATCCCCCGCTGGAGGCAGGGAGGCAGGCGGGTGATAGCCAGAGCCAGAAGGCAAGGGGTAAACTCTGCCCTAAAAACGGCATCCTGTACCAAACTGTGAGCATGCTCCCTGTTGCTAACCAAGTCTTCCTGGGATACTGGACAGTTGACATCTGCCAGGAGTGTCGCAGCCAGAGATCAGCTCCCCAGAGGAGACACACGGCACACCTGAGATGGTATTCCCGCTGTGCACCCAGGAAACTGAGCAAGTGGGACAGGGGAGGTGATAAGATGCACCGCCAAACTGGGAGTGTGTGCTCACCAAACACCTGGTCTCCTGTGCTGCTCGGACCTGGGAAAGGCGCAAAACGCAGGCCCAAACGAGTCTGTGCCTTTGTGGAGTACTTGAGAACCTGAATCTGAGTGGCCTAGACCTGGGAAGTGCATGCAACCCAGGGCCCACCTTAGAGAGTTCCTCTGCAGAGCAACCTGGAACCTGAGCAGCGTAGACCGGGAAAGCACACACGCTGTGAGTGGGGGCAAACACAATGTGGCCCAGACACTGCGAGCATTCCCCACACACACCAGTGATACTTGTGTGCAGTGTTTCTTCCACCCCACAGCACAACTGAACAAGTGAGCCTAAATAAATGACCACATTTGCCCCCTTGTGTCAGGGCAGAAGTTGGATACTGAAGTGACTTGCAAACAGAGGAAGCCAAAATAAACAAAGAAGAGGGAACTGCTTTGGAAGTGAGAGGTGCAACAGATTAAAACCCTGTAGTTAAAATTGGCTACAGTGTGGCAACCCACTCCAGTACTCTTGCCTGGAGAATCCCATGGAGGGAGGAGCCTGGTACACTACAGTCCATGGGGTCGCAAAGAGTTGGACACGACTAAGTGACTTCACTTCACTTCACAGTGGATGGGACCCATAGGCCTTGAGAAGAAGTATAAGCTGGAACAAGGAACTATCTGAAGCTAAACTGACCTCACACTGCCCTTAAATGCTCCAGAGAAATTCCCATATATATTTTACTATTATTTTTTAATGTTTTTTTAATTTTTAAGTTCTTTATTACTCCTTTAATTTTCATTTTTAAAACCTATTATTACCTTGCAAAAAAGAACCTATTTTTAAAGCAAATTTCTTATATTTTTTATAACTTTTGTGATTTTGTTTTATTTTTTTAATATTGTATTTTTAAAGTCTAACCTCTATTATAGATTTTTAACCTTTGCTTTTTGGTATTTGTTATTAATTTTGTACCTTAAAGAATCCAATCTTCAGTTCCCATTTTTACTTAGGAGTGTGATTACTGGCTTGATTGCTCTCCCCCCTTTTGAATCTCCTTTCTCTCCCCAGGTAACCTCTATCTCCTCCCTCCCCCTTCTCTTCTCTACTTAACTCTGTGAATCTCTTTGGTTGTTCCAGGCTGTTGAGAACACTTAAGGAGCTGATCACAGGCTAGATTGGTCTCTCTCTTTTTGACTCCTCCTCCTCTCTTTCTGGTCACCTCTATCCCCACCCCCCCACCTTTTCTACTCCATGTAACTCTGTGAACCTCTCTGGGTGTCCCTCACTGTGGAGAATCTTTTCACCATTAACCAAGAAGTTTTATCATCAGTGCTGTATGGATGGTGAAGTCTTGAGGCTTCTTTTTTGCAAGGTAAGAATAAGAATGAAAGCCAGAGGCAGGAGACTTAAATCCAAAACTTGAGAACACCAGAAAACTTCTGACTTCAGGGAATATTAATTGACAAGAGCTCATCCAAGAGCTTCCGTATCTACACTGAAACCAAGCTCCACCCAAGAGACAACAAGTTTCAGAGCAAGACATATCAAGCTAATTCTCCAACAAAGTAGGAACATACCCCTGAGCACAAAAATACAGGTGGCCAAAAGTCACATCAAACCTATAGACTCCTCAAAACTCACTACTGGACACTTCATTGCACTCCAGAGAGAAAAGACCCAGTTTCACCCACAAGAACACCTACTCAAGCTTCCCTAACTAGGAAACCATGACAAGCCACTCGTTCAACCATACCAACAGGGAGGACCTTCCACAATAAAGAGGAACCACAAACTTCCAGCACACAAAAAGGCCACCCCAAACACAGAGACCTAAACAATATTAAAAGGCCGAGAAATATTCAGCAGATAAAGGAACATATAAAAACCCACCAAACCAAACAAAAGAGGAAGAGATAGGGAGTGTACCTGAAAAATAATTCATAATGATAGTAAAAGTGATCCAAAAAATCTTGAAAACAAAATGGAGTTACAGATAAATAGACTAGAGACAAGGATTGAAAAGATGCAAAAAAAGTTTAACAAGGACCTAGAAGAAATAAAAAAGAATCAATCAATAATGAATAATGCAATAACTGAGATCAAAAGTACTCTGAAGAGAACTAACAGTAGAATAACTGAGGCAGAAAATAGGATAAGTGAGGTGGAAGATAGAATGGTGGAAATAAATGAAGCAGAAAGGAAAAAAGAAAAAAGAATTAAAAGAAATGAGGACAACCTCAGAGACCTCTGGGACTATGTGAAACTCCCCAATATTCCAATCATAGAAGTCCCAGAAGAAGAAGACAAAAAGAAAGACCATGAGAAAATACCTGAGGAGATAATAGTTGAAAACTTTCCTAAAATGTGGAAGGAAATAACCACCTAATTCCAAGCAACCCAGAGAGTCCCAAACAGGCTAAACCCAAGGCAAAACACCCTAAGACTCATATTAATCAAATTAATGAAGATCAAACACAAATAATAAATATTAAAAGCAGCAAGGAAAAAACAAAAAATAACTCACAAGTGGATCCCTAAGGATAACAGCTGATCTTTCAACAGAAACTCTTCAAGCCAGAAGGGAATGGCAGGACACACTTAAAGTGACGAAAGAGAAAAACCAACAACCCAGATTACTATACCCAGCAAGGATCTCATTCAATTATGAAGGAGAAACCAAAAGCTTTACAGACAAGCAAAAGCTGAGAGAATTCAGCACCACAAAACCAGTTCTGATGGGGAGAGAGATGGGAGGGACGGTCAGGATGGGGAATACATGTATACCCATGGCTGATTCATGTGAATGTATGGCAAAACCACCACAATATTGTGAAGTAATTAGCCTCCAAGTTAAAAAAAAAAAAATGTATCTTCTCTAGACGGGAAACCCAGAAAAATTTTATAAACTAGAACCCAAAACAACAAAGTAAATGGCAATGGTATCATACTTATCAATAATTACTTAAATGTAAATGGGTTGAATGCCCCAACCCAAAGACTGGCTGAATGGATACAAAAACAAGACCCCTATATATCCTGTCTACAAGAGACCCACCTCAAACCTAGGGACAAATACAGAATGAAAGTGAAGAGCTGGAAAAAGATATTCCATGAAAATGGAGACCAAAAGAAAGTAGCTGTAGCAATACTCATATCAGACAAAATAGACTTTGAAATAAAGACCATGAAAAGAGACAAAGAAGGACACTACATAATGATCAAAGGTTCAATCCAAGAAGAAGATATAACAATTAAAAATATATATGCATCCAACATAGGAGCACTGCAATATGTAAGGCAAATGCTAAGAAGTATGAAAGGGGAAATTAATGGTAACACAATAATAGTGGGAGACTTTAATTCCCCACTCACACCTATGGATAGATCAACTAAACAGAAAATGAACAAGGAAACACAAATTTTATGTGATACAATGGTCCAGTTAGACCTAATTGATATCTATAGGACATTTCACCCCCAAACAATGAATTTCATCTTCTCAAGTGCACATGGAACCTTCTCCAGGATAGATCACATCCAGGGCCATAATCTAGCCTTGGTAAATTCAAAAAGATTGAAATCATTTCAAGCATCTTTTCTGATCACAGTGCAGTAAAATTAGATGTCAACTACAGGGGGAGAAAAAACTATTAAAAATACAAACATATGGAGGCTAAACAACACACTGCTGAATAACCAATAAATTACAGAAGAAATCAAAAGAGAAATAAAAATATGCATAGAAAAGAATGAAAATGAAAACACAACCACCCAAAACCAATGGGATTCAGTAAAAGCAGTGCTAAGGGGAAGGTTCATAGCACTACAAGTCTACCTCAAGAAAGAGGAAAGAAATAAATAGCCTAATTCTACACTTAAAGCAACAAAAAAAGAAGAAATAAAGCACCCCAGCATAAGTAGAAGGAAAGAAATCACAAAAATTGAGGCAGAAATAAATGCAAAAGAAACAAAGGAGACCATAGCCAAAATCAACAAAGTTAAAAGCTGGTTCTTGGAGAATATAAATAAAATTGACAAACCATTAGCCAGACTCATCAAGAAACAAAGGGAGAAGAATCAAATCAACAAAATTAGAAATGAAAATGGAGAGTTTACAGCAGACAACACAGAAATACAAAGGATCATAAGAGACCACTATCAGCAACTATATGCCAATAAAATGGACAAATTCTTAGAAAAGTACAACTTTCCAAAACTGAACCAAGAAGAAATAGAAAATATTAACAGACCCATCAATAGCACGGAAATTGAAACTGTAATCAGAAATCTTCCAGCAAACAAAAGCCCAGAACCAGACAGCTTCACAGCTGAATTCTACCAAAAATTTAGAGAAGAGCTAACACCTATCCTATTCAAACTCTTCCAGAAAATTTCAGAAGATAAACTTCCAAACTCATTCTATGAGGCCACCATCACCTTAATACCAAAACCAGACAAAGACCACAAAAAAGGAAAACTACAGGCGGATATTACTGATGAACATAGATGCAAAAATCCTTAACAAAACTCTATCAAACAAAATCCAACAACATATTAAAAGGATAATACATCATGACCAAGTGGGCTTTATCCCAGGAAAGCAAGGATTCTTCAATATTCACAAATCAATCAATGTGATATACCAAATTAACAAATTGAAAGATAAAAACCATATGATTATCTCAATAAATGCAGAGAAAGCCTTTGACAAAATTCAACATCCATTTATGATAAAAAAAAAACCCTCCAGAAAGCAGGCATAGAAGTAACATACCTCAAAATAATAAAAGCCATATGTGACAAACCCACAGCAAACATTACCCTCAATGGTGAAAAATAGAAAGCATTTCCCCTAAAGTGAGGAACAACACAAGGGTGCCCACTCTCACCACTACTATTCAACATAGTTTTGGACGTTTTAGCCACAGAGAAGAAATCTGAGAAGAAAAAGAAATAAAAGGAATCCAGATTGGAAAAGTAGAAGTAAAACTCTCACTGTTTGCCGATTGCATGATTTTCTACATAAAAAACTCTAAAGACTCCACCAGAAAATAACTAGAGCTAATCAATGAATATAATAAAGTTTCAGGATATAAAATCAACACACAGAAATCCCTTGCATTTCTATACATTAGCAATGAGAAAACAGAAAGAGAAATTAAGGAAACAATTCCATTCACCATTGCAACAAAAAGAATAAAATACTTAGGAATAAATCTACCTAAAGAAACAAAAGACCTATAGATATAAAGCTATAAACCACTGGTGAAAGAAATAAAAAATGACACAAATAGATGGAGAAATATACCATGTTCATGGATTGGAAGAATCAATATAGTGAAAATGAGTATACTACCAAAAGCAATCTATAGATTCAATGCAATCCCTATCAAGCTATCAATGGTATTTTTCAGAGAACTAGAACAAATAATTTCACAATTTGTATGGAAATACAAAATACCTCAAATAGCCAAAACAATCTTGAGAAGAAGAATGGAACTGGAAGAATCAACCTGCCTGGCTGCAGGCTATATTACAAAGTTATAGTCATCAAGACAGTATGGTACTGGCACAAAGACAGAAACATAGATCAAGGGAACAAAATAGAAAGCCAAGAGATAAATCCATGCACCTATGGACACCTTATCTTTGACAAAGGAAGCAAGAATATACAATTGAAAAAAGACAATCTCTTTAACAAGTGGTGCTGGGAAAACTGGTCAACCACTTGTGAAAAAATGAAACTAGAACACTTTCTAGCACCATACACAAAAATAAACTCAAAATAGATTAAAGATCTAAATGTGAGACCAGAAACTATAAAACTTCTAGAGGAAAACGTAGGCAAAACACTCTCTGACATATATCATACATACCAGGATCCTCTATGACCCACATACCAAAGTAATGAAAATAAAAGCAAACATAAACAAATGGCACCTAATTAAACTTAAAAGCTTTTGCACAACGAAGGAAAATATAAGCAAGGTGAAAAGACAGCCTTCAGAATGGGAGAAAATAATAGCAAATGAAGCAACTGACAAAGAATTAATCTCCAAAATATACAAGTAGCTCCTGCAGCTCAATTCCAGGAAAAATAAGCGACCCAATCAAAAAATGGGCCAAAGAACTAAACAGACATTTCTCCAAAGAAGACATACAGATGGCTATCAAACTCATGAAAAGATGCTCAACATCAGTCATTATCAGAGATATGCAAATCCAAACCACCATGAGGTACCATGTCACGCCGGTCAGAATGGCTGCTATCAAAAAGTCTAAAAACAGTAAGTGCTGGAGAGGGTGCAGGGATAAAGGAACCCTCTTACACTATTGGTAGGAATGCACACTAGTACAGCCACCAGAGAGAACAGCATGGAGATTCCTTAAAAAACTGGAAATAGAACTGCCATATGACCCAGCAATCCCACTGTTGGGCATACACCGAGGAATCCAGAATTGAAAGAGACACGTGTACCTCAGTGTTCATCCCAGCACTGTTTACAATAGCCAGGACATGGAAACAACCTAGATGTCCGTTGGCAGGTGAATGAATAAGAAAGCTGTGGTACATATACACAATGAAACATTACTCAGCTATTAAAACAATGCATTTGAATCAGTTCTAATGTGGTGGATGAAACTGGAGCCTATTATACCTAGTGAAGTAAGTCAGAAAGAAAAATACCAACACAGTATATTAACCCATATATATGGAATTTAGAAAGATGGTAACGATGACCCTATATGCGAGACAACAAAAGAGACACAGAATTAAAGAACAGACTTTTGGACTCTGTGGGAGAAGGCAACGGTGGGATGATTTGAGAAAACAGCATTGAAACATGTGTATTATCATATGTGAAATAGACCACCAGTCCAGGTTCGATGCATGAGACAGGGTACTCAGAGTTGGTGCACTGGGATGACCCTGAGGGATGGGATGGGGAGGGAGGTGGGAGGGAGGTTTAGGATGGAGAGCACATATACAGTCATGGCTGATTCATGTGCGTGTATGGCAAAAACAACCACAATATTGTAAAGTAATTAGCCTCCAATTAAAATAAAAACAAAACAAAGCAAAACAACAACAACAACCAAAAAAATGCTCAATTGGAAAAATTGGTAGCGGCCTTCCAAATACTTCAGCCAAAAACATTGTCATTGGTTCTTATGAATCTGAGATTCATGCTTTTTGAAACTCATTAACTCTCACACTTTGAGATATTCACATGATACCCAATGTATTTGGCTCTTGTCTCTTTTGACGCACAACCAATTAAAAGAACTAGCCTCCAATATTGAAAAGGTCCAATTCTATTAAAAATAATCATGCTTTGGTATATCATTCTTTTCACTGTATACTCTCAGGAGATGAAGACCTTTAGTATCATACCTTATAAACTTCAGATTTTGTCTATTAGATAAGACACCTCTAGAAAGACCCTCTTTGACCTTACTGAAAAAGCCTGCATCAGGTACTTCTAACAAACCTCTGTGTCACCAAGTTCCAGGAAATAGAGTCTTGAATTCATATGACACACCTAAAGATAACATCAAACCTGCATGTCATCTGGTGACCTAAAGATAATTGCTTCTTCAAATTAAAGTAGATGACATCTAATGAGAAGCTTTCCTGAGATATCCAACCAGGCTTGTTGAAAGTTTGTCACCAAATCTTTGGTAATGATAATGTTTCAGATGATCTCCAATATCTATGATCTCAATAATCTATGGAGCTTTAGATAAAAGATGTCTGTGAGTTCTCCCTCCTGTTCCTCCTTGTCACTCACATGTGACCTCAATAGGTTTCAATCTGTGAACTTTCCCTCTGTCATGGGACATTACAGCCAGGGAAGTTTCTTCCTGGAATTGAGGGACAAAAAAGCTGCTGAAACTGGAGAACCTGACTCTTGATCATTTATGCTTTCAGAGAACAGTTCATATCAAAGGTGGGGGGATGTGAATATTAGTTAAAAAATTAAAATAGAATCAGGAGGAGAGAAGGGGAAGTTCTCACACCCTAGGAAAATAGCAGAGTCCAAGAGAAAAGAAAGATGTACTCTTCTTTCCTGGGAAGAGCTCAGCCAATGAGAGATTATCACGACTCAACCAGTGAAAAGCCATTATGCTTTAATCTCTCAGTTCTTCCTATGAACTCTGTTTACTATAGTACTCGTTTCTCCCCACTCCCACCTCCCCTTCTTTTAAAGAGATTTCCTCTCTTTGTCATGGCAGACTCACACATGCCAGACATGGTTGCAGACTCCAAATTGCAATTCTTTGCTATCCTGAATAAGCATCCCCCCCACTTTTTAAATTTTTGCTATTGCAATAACTGGCAGTCTGTTTGTTTTAGGTCAACAAAGTCTATCCACATTCCTTAGCCTGTTAATGGGCAAAAAAGAGAGAAAACAGTTTAGTTCAATTATTGTTCCGAAATAACTAGAAGAACTCTTACTAGGTTTCCTTGATTTCTTGCTTTTAAAGCTACTTGCTGAAGCAGTTAATGGTTAAGTACCCCAAAGGAACTTGCTTTCAAATGAATAAGCTTCGCCAGGGGAAAATTTTATATGCATATATTTTATTAAAAATTTTATGTATTTTATTTGTATTATTTTAGTTATAGTAAATTATATTAAATATATTACATTTATATAAATTTATATAAAATTGTATATATGTACATATATATGTGTGTGTATGTGGGTGTGAAGGTTTAATATATTGGGGACAGAGCATTCTTTAGGCAATTATAAATTTTTTTAAATTCTGAAATTCTATTGTTTAAACAGTAAATAGGCATATATAATACAAAAATTCAAAAAGTCTAAAAATGTATATTAGTTAAAGTTAGTTTTGAGCCATTTTTGATGCTTTATCATTTATTCAAAAATGATAATTTTTGAGAAAAGGTAAAATAACGACTCTCATACAAATATAAACATGAACAAGTGGTAAAGATATTTTTTACTCATTCAATAAGAAAACACGACAGATGTTATAACCTGGTCAAAAAAATAGGATACAATACATGTATATGAATTAAAGGAATGTTGAGATAAATTGTAAAAGGAGGCAAAGTGTTTTTCCAGCTGGAGAGGGGAGATAATTAAATCTGAACCTGAAGATATTTGACTTATATATCTATCAGTTACTTACAGTTTACAAACATTTGCAAAATAGCTCAAATGAATGAATATGGCTAGATTATAACTACCCAAGGTCCAACTATAAACAATAAATAGATGTTATTGAAACAAAATGCTTTTCAAAATGTATTACGACTCTCTCTTTGATCAAAATAGTTTCAAAGATTATCCTTGTGTTGACTAAAAAATAAGTCACAACCTGAAAGTAGAGGGTAGTTTTATTTGGTGGAAATGTTAAAGAATTCAAGTCCAGGATGCAGCATCTCAGTAGCCCTGAGAAAACTCTTCCAAGGAGGTGGGAGAGTGAGCCAGGCTATATATAAGCTTGCAATTAAGTGGGACAGGCAATCTGAATATCAAAGATTATTGTTAAGTAAACAAACCTAGATATCAAGTAAGGAATTTAGCTTTCTTCTATATTTGGGAAGATACAAGCCTCTGGGCTCAGTGAATTCATTTATTTAGTATGCACCTTCAGTTATCTGGGGCCAAATCCCGTTTGTAGATTGCTTACATTCTTAATTCCTTGTTCACCTTAAGGGGTGGCAAGTATAGGTGGGTCCTATACTTGCATCCTCCACGAGCTCAACAGAAATCACCTTGGGGCTGGGTGGCAGCATCTGCTGAATCACAGGTATTGTGTTCCCTTTTGGGAACCCTCATTCACATTAGGAGTCCAGAAAGCACTGATGACTGTGACATTTCTTGCTTACTGATATAGAAGTAAATATTTTATTTCAAACTTGATCATAAAATAAGACTGATCAATCGCATTAGATTTAGTCCAATTATTTGCATCATTCAGTTCAGTTCAGTCATCGCTCAGTCCTGTCCGACTCTTTGCAACCCCATGAATCACAGCACGCCAGGCCTCCCTGTCTATCACCAACTCCCGGAGTTAACTCAAACCCACCTCCATCGAGTCGGTGATGCCATCCAGCCATCTCTTTCTCTGTCGTCCCCTTCTCCTCCTACCCTCAATCCCAACCAGCATCAGAGTCTTTTCCAGTGAGTCAACTCTTCGCATGAGGTGGCCAAAGTATTGGAGGTTCAGCTTTAGCATCAGTCCTTCCAATGAACACCCAGGATCGATCTCCTTTAGAATGGACTGGTTGGATCTCCTTGCAGTCCAAGGGACTCTCAACAGTCTTCTCCAGCACCACAGTTCAAAAGCATCAATTCTTCAACGATCAGCTTTCTTCACAGTCCAACTCTCACATCCATACATGACCACAGGAAAAAACATAGCCTTGACTAGACGGACCTTGGTTGGCAAAGTAATGTCTCTGCTCTTTAATATGCTATCTAGGTTGGTCATAACTTTCCTTCCAAGGAGTAAACGTCTTTTAATTTCATGGCTGCAATCAGCATCCGCAGTGATTTTGGAGCCTAAAAATATAAAGTCTGACACTGCACTGTTTCCCCATCTATTTCCCATGAAGTGATGGGACCAGATGCCATGATCTTCGTTTTCTGAATGTTGACATTCAAGGCAACTTGTTCGCTCTCCTCTTTCACTTTCATCAAGAGGCTTTTTAGTTCCTCTTCACTTTCTGCCATAAGGGTGGTGACATCTGCATATCTGAGGTGATTGATATTTCTCCCGGCAATCTTGATTCCAGTCTGTGCTTCTTCCAGCCCAGCGTTTCTTATGATGTACTGTGCATATAAGTTAAATAAGAAGGGTGACAATATACAACCTTGGCATACTGCTTTTCCTATTTGGAACCAGTCCGTTGTGCCATGTCCAGTTCTAACTGTTGCTTCCTGACCTGCATATAGGTTTCTCAAGAGGCAGGTCAGGTGGTCTGGTATTCCCATCTCTTTCAGAATTTTCCACAGTTTATTGTGATCCACACAGTCAAAGGCTTTGGCATAGTCAATGAAGCAGAAATAGATGTTTTTCTGGAACTCTCTTGCTTTTTCCATAATCCAGCAGATGTTGGCAACTTGATCTCTGGTTCCTCTTCCTTTTCTAAAACCAGCTTGAACATCTGGAATTTCACGGTTCACGTATTGCTGAAGCCTGGCTTGGAGAATTTTGAGCATGACTTTACTAGTGTGTGAGATGAGTGCAATTGTGCGGTAGTTAGAGTATTCTTTGGCATTGACTTTCTTTGGGATTGGAATGAAGACTGACCTTTTCCAGTCCTATGGCCAATGCTGAATTTTCCCAATTTGCTGGCATATTGAGTGCAGCACTTTCACAGCATCATCTTTAAAGATTTGAAATAGCTCACCTGGAATTTCATCACCTCCACTAGCTTTGTTCATCGTGATGCTTTCTAAGGCCCATGTGACTTCACATTCCAAGATGTCTAGCTCTAGGTCAGTGATCACACCATCGTGATTATCTTGGTCGTTTAGATCTTTTTTGTACAGTTCTTCTGTGTATTCTTGCCACCTCTTCTTAATATCTTCTGCTTCTGTTAGGTCCATACCATTTCAGTCCTTTATCGAGCCCATCTTTGCATGAAATGTTCCCTTGGTATCTCTAATTTTCTTGAAGAGATCTCTAATCTTTCCTATTGTGTTGTTTTCCTCTATTTCTTCGCATTGATCACTGAGGAAGGCTTTCTTATCTCTCCTTGCTATTCTTTGGAACTCTGCGTTCAGAAGCTTATATCTTTCTTTCTCCTTTGCTTTTCACTTCTCTTCTTTTCACAGCTATTTGTAAGGCCTCTTCAGACAGCCATTTTGCTTTTTTGCATTTCTTTTCCATGGGGATGGTCTTGGTCCCTGTCTCCTGTACAATTTCATGAACCTCCATCCATAGTTCATCAGGTACTCTATCTATCAGATCTAGTCCCTTAAGTCTTTTTCTCACTTCCACTTTATAATCATAAGGGATTTGATTTAGGTCATATCTGAATGGTCTAGTGGTTTCCCCTACTTTCTTCAATTTAAGTCTCAATTTGGCAATAAGGAATTTATGATCTGAGCCACAGTCAGTTCCTGGTCTTGTTTTTGCTATCTGTATAGAGCTTCTCCATCTTTGGCTGCAAAGAATATAGTCAATCTGATTTTGGTGTTAACCATCTGGTGATGTCCATGTGTAGAGCCTTCTCCTGTGTTGTTGAAAGAGGGTGTTTGCTATGACCTGTGAGTTATCTTGGCAAAACTCTATTAGCCTTTGCCCTGCTTCATTCTGTGCTCCAAGGCCAAATTTGCCTGTTACTCCAGGTGTTTCTTGACTTTCTACTTTTGCATTCCAATCCCCTATAATGAAAAGGATATCTTTTTTGGGTGTTAGTTCTAAAAGGTCTTGTAGGTCTTCATAAAATCATTCAACTTCAGCTTCTTCAGGGTTACTGGTTGGGGCATAGACTTGGATTACTCTAATATTGAATGGTTTTCCTTGGAAACGAACAGAGATCGTTCTGTCATTTTTGAGATTGCATCCAAGACCTACATTTCGGACTCTTGTTGACCATGATGGCTTCTCCATTTCTTCTAAGGGATTCCTGCCCAGAGTAGTAGATATAATGGTCACCTGAGTTAAAGTCACCCATTCCATTCCATTTTAGTTCTGATTCCTAAAATGTTGACATTCACTCTTGCCGTCTCCTGTTTGACCACTTCCAATTTGAATTGATTCATGGACTTAACATTCCGGGTTCCTATGTAATATTGCTCTTTAGAGCATTGGACCTTGCTTCTATCACCAGTCACATATACAACTGGGTATTGTTTTTACTTTGGCTCCATCCCTTCATTTTTTCTGGAGTTATTTCTCCCCTGATCCCCAGTAGCATACTGGGCATCTACCGACCTGGGGAATTCCTCATTCAGTATCCTATCAATTTGCCTTTTCATACTGTTCATGGGGTTCTCAAGGCAAGAATACTGAAGTGGTTTGCCATTCCCTTCTCCAGTGGACCACATTCTGTCAGATAGCTGGAATCAAAGTTGGTACTGTACCTATAGGCCTTCCTAGATTTGCTTTGCTAAAATTTCCTATTAGATTTCTAAAAATTCTTTCTGAGGCTAGAAAACCAAATCAAGATCTCACTATAAGATTCCAACCTATAAATTGGCGCAAATTCTTCTTTTCATTGTTCCCAAGATACTCAGTTTCCTAGACTTGCCAGGAAGTGATCTGTCTTATGTTAAAAGCAAGGGACCATGTAAAACAGATGCCAGGCCAGTTTTTCAAAGAAAGCTTTGTAAGAATTGGCTCAATAAATTCAAACTTTAGATTCCTAAAAGTGTCTGATCATCTCTGATTAAAATAAACATCATTCTAAAATATGGCATTCTAGTCAAAGCCTAGATTGCACAATCATTGTTTCCAATTATCTCCTACTTACGAGGAAGACAGATTTTTATTGAAACTATGCACATAATTTTATCATCATGAAAATAAGGCTACTCAATAATAACTGTCAAATTCTGGAGGTGTTAAGCAGAAGTAAAAATATATCACTTAATATTTTATTTATGTTTATAAAAGCATACTCTACTGAATTGCTATGAGTTTTATGGAAATAGAAAAGAGTTTCTTATATATCCAGAAGATAGAGCATTAAATATCAACAGTATTAAAAAAAATATCCCTCACTCTATGTTCATTGATTCTTATGCAAAAAATTATTCTTCTGATTGATCTTGGGATTAGTGTTCTCATAAACATATATCCTTTTCTACTAGAATTGTACTAATCCTGATGAAAGTTTGTTTCTGAATGACACAAAGACACTGGGATTCTTGGTCTCTGGAGGAGAAGAATTCAATCTGGGGCCAGAGACGAGGCTTGATTACTCAGAGCTTCTGCATAATAAAGTTTTATTAAAGTATAAAGGAGATAGAGAAAGCTTCTGACATAGGCATCAGAAGGGGGCAGAAAGAGTACCCCCTTGCTAGTGTTAGCCATGGAGTTGTATACTCTTTAATTAGTTATTACAGTGAATCAAAAGAATGTCTGAAGGTTGTAAAGACCTCACTAGACCTATTCCCATAATTTACACCTTAAGGTAACAGGATTAGCCCGAAGGTTTTTTCCAGAGACTGTCTTCAAGCAGGATACATTATTGTTATATAATCCTAAGGAATGTAGGGAGACAAAAAGTTTGTCCTTTCTTCCTCCTTGAGAATTCCAGACCCCTCTCTTCTTGGGGATCCCTAGACTTCTTATCAACCTGCCTAGGAACTGACTCTCTCACTGACCTATCCTTTGGAGTAGTCCCAAAGTTACATAAGGGATGCTGTCACAAGCCTGTACTCTGAGATAGATTTTCTTTATTAAAGAAAAAAAATTAGGCCTGCATCTGATTAGAAACATTTTTAGTGAAGCATCAGAATAATTTGATTTTGGAGATGACAATAAACTTAAAATGGCTGTGGTTAATTTATTACTGACAACTTTTTAAAATAAAAAAATCTAACGAGTGTGCATAACAAGTAAAATAATGAAACTGAAAAGGCAATTTGGTGTTTTCTGCTGAATGCAAGACAAAATAATAATGTCAATACAAAAAATTTAATGAAATATCTAAGAACAAAATTAATTAACTTTTTTTTTATTGGAGGCTAATTATTTTACAATATTATATTGGTTGGTTTTGCCATACATTGACATGAATCCACCCTGGGTGTACATGAGTTCCCCTTCCTGAACCCCCCTCCCACCTCCTTCTTCCCTTTATCCTCCCTCTGGGTCATCCCCGCACACCAGCCCTGAGCATCCTGTCACATGCATCGACCCTGAACTGGCGATTCGTTTCACATATGACAACATACATGTTTCAATGCCATTCTCCCAAATCATCCCACCCTCACCCTCTCCCACAGAGTCCCAAAGACTGTTCTATACATCTGTGTATACACTAATAATAAGAAAATAGAAAGAGAAATTTAGGAAACTATTCCATTCACCGTTGCAATGAAAAGAATTAAATACTTAGGAATATATCTACCTAAGGAAACAAAAGACTTGTACATAATTAACTTTTCAAAGAAGATAGTGAACATTATTTTAATTTATAAAGATGGATGAGCAAGACAGAACATTTCACCAATGATAAAACACTACACATTTTTTTCAAGTGTCTATGGAACACTCTCCAGAAAAGACCATGTTAGGACACAAAACTAATCCTCATGAATTTTAACATATTGACATTGTACAAAGTGTCTTTTGAGATTACAAAGGATTGAAACTAGAAATCATAGCAGAAGGAAAATTGAAAAACCTGCAGCTTGTAGAATTTAATACATTCTGAAACAATCAATGAGTCAAAAAATAAATCACAAGGAAATTTAAAAATATCTTGAAGCAAAAGAAAACAAAAACACAGTATACCAAAACTCAGGGGGTACAGCAAAAGCAGTCTAAGAGGAGAGTGTGCAGCTGTTTAAGTGTTTGTATAAAAAAGAATAATGATCTCTAATTAACAAACAATGTTACAACTTAAGGAAATGAAGAACAAACTTTAAAAAATCTATAAAATAAAGGAAACAATAAAGATGACAGAAGAGACAAAAAAAATAGGGAACAGAAAAATATTAGAGATAAGAAACAAAATCTAAATACTTAAATAGAAGGAAACTGTCTCTATAAAAAAAACCTATATACAAAAACTCATGCCTAACATCATACTCAGGCTACCTGCTTTCACAACTTATATTCAAAATACGACTGGAATTCTTAGCTAGAACAAATGGGAAAAGAAAATAAATAAAAGTCATCCAAATTTGAAAGGAATAAATAAAAATATCTCGTTTCATACAATTGTATTTCTTATATGGAGAAATCTCTAATGGCACCACAAAAACAAATGGAAAAAATTGTTAAAACTAACTAATGGATTTAGGAGAATTACAGACTTCTATGTTCTTCTATAACATCCCACGTTCATGGACAGGAAGACATAATATTGTAAAGATGTCATTACTATCTAATGAAATCTATGGATTCATTTTCAGTTCAGTCCCTCAGTTGTGTCCGACTCTTTGCGACCCCACGGACTGAAGCACACCAGGCCTCCCTGTCCATGACCAACTCATGGAGAATGTTCAAATTCACTTCCATTGAGTTGGTGATGCCATCCAACCATCTCATCCTCTGTCATCCCCTTATCTTCTTGATTTCAATCTATCTCAGAAACAGTTCAGTTCAGTTGAGTCGCTAAGTCGTGTCCGACTCTCCGCGACCCCATGAATTACAGCACGCCAGGCCTCCCTGTCCATCACCAACTCCCGGAGTACACTCAAACTCATGTCCATAGAGTCGGTGATGCCATCCAGCCATCTCATTCTCCGTCGTCCCCTTCTCCTCCCGCCCCCAACCTTTCCCAGCATCACAGTCTTTTCCAGTGAGTCAACTCGTCGCATGAGGTGGCCAAAGTATTGCAGTTTCAAGTTTAGCATCAGTCCCTCCAATGAACATCCAGGATTGATCTCCTTTAGAATGGACTGGTTGGATCTCCTTGCAGTATAAGGGACTCTCAAGAGTCTTCTCCAACACCACAGTTCAAAAGCATCGATTCTTTGGCGATCAGCTTTCTTCACAGTCCAACTCTCACATCCATACGTGACCTCGGGAAAAACCATTGCCTTGACTAGACGGACCTTGGTTGGCAAAGTAATGTCTCTGCTTTTCAATACACTATCAAGGTTGGTCATAACTTTCCTTCCAAGGAGTAAGCGTCTTTTAATTTCATGGCTGCAATCAGCATCTGCAGTGATTTTGGAGCCCCCAAAAATAAAGTCTGACACTGTTTCCACTGTTTTCCCATCTATTTCCCATGAAGTGATGGGACCAGATGCCATGATCTTTGTTTTCTGAATGTTGAGCTTCAAGCCAACCTTTTCACTCTCCTCTTTCACTTTCATCAAGAGGCTTTTGAGTTCCTCTTCACTTTCTGCCATAAGGGTGCACTTTGCTGGAGCGGCTGTGAAGAGATTTTCCACGACCAAGGTAAGAGAAACCCAAATAAGATGGTAGGTATTGCTAGGGGGCATCAGAGGGCAAACTGAAATCATAATCACAGGAAACTAGCCGATCTGATCACATGGACCGCAGCCGAATGTGGTCCACTGGAGAAGGGAATGGCAAACCACTTCAGTATACTTGCCTTGAGAACCCCATGAACAGTAACAAAGGGCAAAATGTTAGGATACTGAATGAGGAATTCCCCAGGTCGGTAGGTGCCCAGTATGCTACTGGAGCTCAGTGGAGAAATAACTATAGAAGGAATAAAGGGATGGAGCAAAAGCAAAACCAATACCCAGCTGTGGATCTCAGAAACAGGGTCTTTAAAAATGAGTCAGTTCTTCGCATGAAGTGGCCAAAGTATTAGAGTTTCAGCTTCAGCATCTGTCCTTCCAATGAATATTCAGGACTAATCAGTCCATTAGGATGGACTGGTTGGATCTCCTTGCAGTCCAAGGGAATCTCAAGAGTCTTCTCCAACACCACACTTCAAAAGCATCAGTTCTTCAGTGCTCAGCTATCTTTATGGTGTAACTCTCACATCCATACATGACTACTGGAAAAAAGCATAGCTCTGTCTGGTCAGGTTGTGCTGGCAAAATAATGTCTCTGCTTTTTAGTATGCTGTCTACATTGGTCATAGCTTTTCTTCCAAGGAGCAAATGACTTTTCATTTCAAGGTTACAGTCAGCATCTTCAGTGATTTTGGAGCCCAAGAAAATAAAGTTTCTCACTGTTTCCATTGTTTACCCATCTATTTGCCATGAAGTGATGGGACTGAATACTATGATCTTAGTTCTTTGAATGTTGAGTTTTAAGCCAAGTTTTTCACTCTCCTCTTTCACTTTCATCAAGAGGCTCTTTAGTTCTTCTTCACTTTCTGCCATAAAGGTGGTGTCATCTGCATATCTGAGGTTATTGATATTTCTCCCAGCAATCTTGATCCCAGCTTGTGCTTCTTCCAGCCCAGCATTCCTCATGATGTACTCTGTGTATAAGTTAAATAAGCAAGGTGACAATATACAGCCTTGACATACTTGTTTCCCAATTTGGAACCAGTCTGTTTTTCCATGTCCAGTTCTAACTGTTATTTCTTGACCTGCATAGAGATTTCTCAGGAGGCAGGTCAGATGGTCTGGTATTCCCATCTCTTAAGAATTTTCCACAGCTTGTTGTGATCCACACAGTCAAAGACTTTGGTTTAGTCAGTAAAGCAGAAGTTTATGTTTTTTCTGGAACTCTCTTGCATTTTCAGTGATCCAACAGATGTTGGCAATTTGATCTCTGGTTCCTCTGCCTTCTCTAAATCCAGCTTGAACATCTGGAATTCCTTGGCTCACGTACTGTTCAAACCTGGCTTGGAAAATTTTGA
The DNA here is from genome assembly GCF_049115385.1 of Moschus berezovskii. Lineage (NCBI taxonomy): Eukaryota > Metazoa > Chordata > Mammalia > Artiodactyla > Moschidae > Moschus > Moschus berezovskii. The sequence continues at coordinate 48,559,618 of NC_142488.1, read as the reverse complement.
GCATTATTTATTTCTTTAGGCAAATTTATTCCTAAGTATTTTATTCTTTTCGTTGCATTAGTGAATGGAATTATTTCCTTAATTGCTCTTTCTGTTTCCTCATTGTTTTGTGTATACGAATGCAAGGGATTTCTGTGTGTTAATTTTATATCCTGCAAGTTTACTATATTCACTGATTCAGTTCAGTTCAGTCACTTAGTTGTGTCCAAGTCTTTGTGACCCCATGAATCACAGCACCCCAGGCCTGTAATTTTCTGGTGGTGTATTTAAAGTTTTCTATGTAGAGGATCATGTCATCTGCAAACAGGGAGAGTTTTACTTCTTCTTTTCCATTCTGGATTCTTTTTATTTATTTTTCTTCTCTGATTAAGATGATGTTGAATAATGGTAGTGAGAGTGTGCACCTTTGTCTTGTTCCTGATTTTAGAGGAAATGCTTTCAATTTTTTGCCATTGAGGATAATGTTTGCTGTGAATTTGTGATATATGGCTCTTATTATGTTGAGGTATGTTCCTTCTATGCCTGCCTTCTGGAGAGTTTTGATCATAAATGTGTGTTGAATTCTCTCAAAGTCTTTCTCTGCATCTATTCAGACAGTCATGTGGTTTTATCTTTCAATTTGTTTATATGATGTATCACATTGATTGATTTGTGAATACTGAAGAATCCATGCATCCCTGGGATAAAGTTCACTTGGTCATGATATATGATCTTTTTAATATGTTGTTGGATTCTGTTTGCTAGAATTTTGTTGAGGATTTTTGCATCTACATTCATCAGTGACATTGGCCTGTAGTTTTCTTTTCTTGTGTGGTCTTTGTCTAGTTTCGGTACTAGGGTGAAGATGGCCTCATAGAATGAGTTTGGACGTTTTACTTTCCTCTGAAAATTTCTAGAAGAGTTTGAGTAGGATAGGTGTTAGCTCTTCTCTGAATTTTTGGTAGAATTCACCTGAAGCCATCTGGTCCTGAACTTTTGTTTGTTGGAAGATTTTTTATTACAACTTCAATTTCCTTGCTTGTGATGGCCTGTTAAGATATTCTATCTCTTTCCAGTTCAGCTTTGAAAGGTTATCAGTTCAGTTCAGTTCAGTCGCTCAGTCATATCCGACTCTCCGCGACCCCATGAATCACAGAACCCCAGGCCTCCCTGTCCATCATCAACTCCTATACTTTTCTAATAATTTGTCCATTTCTTCCACGTTGTCCATTTTATTGACATATAATTGCTCATAGTAGTCTCTTATAATCTTTTGTACTGCTGTGTTTTCTGTTATGATTTCTCCATTTTCATTTCTAATTTTATTGATTTGATTCTTTTCCCTCTTTTTTCTAGATGAGCCTGGCTAATGGTTGTCTATGCTATTTATCTTTTCAAATAACCAGCTTTCAGTTTTGTTGATTTTTGCTATAGTCTCCCTTGTCTCTTTTTCATTTATTTCTACTCTGATTTTTATGATTTCTTTCCTTCTACTAACTTTGGGATTCTTCTTTTCTTCTTTTTCTAGTTTATTTAGGTACAATGTTAGGTTGTTCATTTGATGTTTCTCTTGTTTCTTGATGTAGGCTTGTATTGCTATGAATCTCCCTTTTAGCAAGGCTTTTACTAAATCCCAAAGGATTTGGGTTGTCATGTTCTCATATTCATTTGTTTCTATGAATATTTTGATTTTTCTCCTTGATCTATTGGTTAATCAGAAGTGATTCGTTTAGCTTCCATATGTTGGTAGTTTTAGTAGTTTTTATTCCTGTACTTTGATACTATTCATGGGGTTCTCAAGGCAAGTATACTGAAGTGGTTTGCCATTCCCTTCTCCAGTGGACCAATATCAGCTGTGGTCCATGTGATCAGATCGACTAGTTTCCTGTGATTATGATGTCAGTGTGTCTGCCCGCTGATGCCCCCTCACAATACCTACCGTCTTATTTGGGTTTCTCTTACCTTGGGTGTGGGATATCTCTTCACAGCTGCTCCAAGAAAGCGTAGCTCCTGCACCTTACCTTGGATGAGGGGTATCTCCTCAAGGCCGCCCCTCCTGACCTTGAACGTGGAGTAGCTCTTCTCGGCCCTCTTGCGCCCGTGCAGCCACCACCTATTGGACGTGGGGTATCTCCTCTCGGCCGCAGGCCCTGGCCTCAGGCGTGGGATAGCTCCTCACGGCCGTGCCTCTTTGCGTGGTCGGTTGCACTGGGGCCGGCGTCTCTCACGTCTGCGCTGCCGGGGACGCTTACTCCTTGGAAGGAAAGTTATGACCAACCTTGATAGTATGTTAAAAAGCAGAGACATTACTTTGCCAACCAAGGTCCGTCTAGTCAAGGCTATGGTTTTTCCCGTGGTCATGTATGGATGTGAGAGTTGGACTGTGAAGAAAGCTGATCGCCGGAGAATCGATGCTTTTGAACTGTGGTGTTGGAGAAGACTCTTGAGAGTCCCTTATACTGCAAGGAGATCCAACCAGTCCATTCTAGGGGAGATCAATCCTGGGTGTTCATTGGAAGGACTGATGCTGAAGCTGAAACTGCAATACTTTGGCCACCTCATGCGAAGAGTTGACTCACTGGAAAAGACTCTGATGCTGGTTGGGATTGAGGGTAGGAGGAGAAGGGGACGACAGAGAATGAGATGGCTGGATGGCATCACCGACTCTATGGACATGAGTTTGAGTGAACTCTGGGAGTTAGTGATGGACAGGGAGGCCTGGCATGCTGTGATTCATGGGGTCGCAGAAAGTCGGACATGACTGAGCGACTGAACTGAACTGATTCCTGTACTTGACATTTACTCTTACTGCATTATGATCAGAAAAGACACTTGAAATGATTTCAATTTTTAAAAATTTACCAAGGCTAGATTTATGGTCTGGGATGGGATTTGTCCTGGAGAATGTTCCAGGTGCACTTGAAGAAAGAGTTGAATTCCATTGTTTTGGGGCTAAATACACTGTAGATATCAGTTAGGTCTAACTGGTCCATTGTATCGTTTAGAGCTTGTGTTTCCTTGCTAATTTTCTGCATGTTTGATTTATCCATAGTTGTGAGTGGGGCATTAAAGTCCCCCACTATTATTGTGTTACTGTTAATTTCCCCTTTCACACTTGCTAGCATTTGCCTTACGTATTGAGGTGCTCCAGTGTTGGGTGCATAAATATTTATAATTGTTTTATCTTCTTCTTGGATTGATCATTATGTAGTGTCCATCTTTGTCTTTTATTATGGTCTTTATTTCAAAGTCTTTTATATCTGATACGAGTTTTGTTACTCCTGCTTTCTTTTGGTTCCCATTTGAATGGAATATCTTTTTCCAGCCCTTCACTTTCATCTGTATATGTCCATAGGTTTGAGGTGGGTCTCTTGTAGATAGCATGTATAGGTGTCTTGTTTTTGTATCCATTCAGCCAGTCTCTGTCTTTTGGTTGGAGCATTTAACCCATCTATATTTAAGGTAATTATTGATAAGTATGATCCCATTACCATTTACTTTGTTGTTTTGGGTTAATCTTTATAAGCCTTTACTGTGTTTCCTGTATAGAGAAAATCATATAGCATTTGTTGAAGATCTGGTTTGGTGGTGCTGAATCTCTCAGTTTTTGCTTGTCTGTAAAGCTTTTGATTTCTTCTTCATATCTGAATGAGATCCTTGCTGGGTAGAGTAATTCTGGTTTTAGATTTTTCTCTTTCATCACTTTAAGTATGTCCTGCCATTCCTTTCTGGCCTGAAGAGTTTCTTTTGAAAGATTAGCTTTATCTTTATGGGGATCCCCTTGTGTGTTATTTGTTGTTTTTCCCTTGCTGCTTTTACTATTTGCTCTTTGTGTTTCATCTTTGTTAGTTTGATTAATATGTGTCTTGGGGTGTTTCCCCTTGGGTTTATCCTGTTTGGGACTCTCTGGGTTTCTTGGACTTGGGTGGCTATTTCTTTCTCCGTACTAGGGAAGTTTTCAGCTATTATCCCATCAAGTTTTTCTCATGCCCTTTCTTTTTGTCTTTTTCTGGGACACATATGATTCAAAATTTTGGGTGTTTAACATAGTTGGCATGACTTTGGGCAGCCCAACTTTTTTTTTTTTTCATCCCACCATCTCCTCCCCTCTCCCCATGTCCATAAGTCTATTATCTATGTCTGTTTCTCCATTGCTGCACTGCAAACAAAATCTTTGGTACCATTTTTCCAGATTCCGTATAAATGTGCTAGAATATGGTATATATCTTTCTCTTTCTGACTTACTTCACTCTGTGTAATAAGTTCTGCGTCCATCCACCTCATTAGAACTGACTCAAATGTGATGCTTTACATGGCTGAGTAATGTTGCATTCTGTATATGTAACACAACTTCTTTATCCACTCATCTGTCAATGGACATCTAGGTTCCTTCCATGTTCTAGCTATTGTAAATAGTGCTGCAATGAACAATGGGATACATGTGCATTTTTCAGTTTTGGTTTCCTCAGGGTATATGCCTAGGAGTGGGATTGCTGGGTCATATGGTGGTTTTATTCCTAGTTTTTTAAGGAATCTCCATGCCATCTTCCATAGTATTTGTATCAATTTATATTCCCACCAACAGTGCAAAAGCATTCTCTTTTCTCCACAACTTCTCCAACATTTACTGTTTGTAGACTTTTGATGATGGTCATTCTGACAGTGTGAGGTGATATCTCATTGTAGTTTTGATTTGCATTTCTCTAATAATGAGTAATGCTGAGTATCTTTTCATGTGTTTGTTACCCATCTATATGTCTTCTTCTGGAGAAATGTCTGTTTAGGTCTTTTCCCCATTTTTTGATTGGTCTGTTTGTTTTTCCGGTATTGAGTTGTATGAGCTGCTTGTTTATTTTGGAAATTAATCCTTGTCAGTTGTTTCACTTGCTATTATTTTCTCCCATTCTGAGGGTTGTCTTTTCACCTTGCTTATAGTTTCCTTTGCTGTGCAAAAGCTTTTAAGTTTAATCAGGTCCCACTTGTTTTTACTTTGCTTTTATTTATTTTACTCTAAGAGATGGGTCAAAGAGGATCTTGCTTTGATTTATGTCATCGAGTGTTCTACCTATGTTTTCATCTAAGAGTTTTATAGTTTGTGGTCTTACATTTTGCTCTCTAATCTATTTTGAGTTTATCTGTGTGTATGGTGTTAGGAAGTGTTCTAATTTCATTCTTTTACATGTAGGTGTCCAGTTTTCACAGCACCATTTATTGAGGAGGCTGTCTTTGTCCCATTGTAAGTTTTTGCCTCCTTTGTCAAAAAAAGGTTCCCATAGATGCATGGGTTTATTTCTGGGCTTTCTATCTTGCTCCATTGATTTATATTTCTGTTTTTGTGCCAGTATCATACTGTCTTGATGACTATAGTTTTGTAGTATAACCTGACATCAGGAAGCTTGTTTCCTCCAGCTCCATTCTTCTTTCTCAAAACTGCTTTGGCTATTTGGGGTCTTTTGTGTTTCCATATGAATTGTGAAAATTTTTGTTCTATTTATGTGAAAAATGACATTGGTAATTTGATAGGGATCGCATTAAATCTGTAGACTGCATTTTGCAGCATAGCCATTTTCACAATATTGATTTTTCTATCCAGGAACATGCAATATCTCTCCATCTGTTTATGTTATCTTTGATTTCTTTTACTAGTGTCTTGTAATTTTCTGTGTACAGTTTTTTGTCTCCTTATGTAAGTTTATTCCTAGATATTTAATTCTTTTTGTTGCAATGGTGAATAGGATTGAGTCCTTAATTTCTCTTTCTGATTTTTCAGTGTTAGTATATAAAAATGCAAGTGATTTATGTGTATTGATTTTGTATCTCAGGATACAAATTCACTGATTAGCTCTAGTAATTTTCTAATACTCTCTTTAGGGTTTTCTATGTTTTCATGTCATCTACAAACAGTGAAAACTTTACTTCTTTTCTGATCTGGATTCCTTTTATTTTATTTATTTTTTCTTCTCTGATTATTGTAGTGAGGACTTCCAGAACTATGTTGAATAATAGTGGTGAAAGTGGACCCCTTTGTCTTGTTCTTGATCTTAGGGGGAATACTTTCAGTTTTTCACCATTGAGAATAATGTTTGCTGTAGGCTTATAATATATGGCCTTTACTATGTCGAGGTAGGTTCCTTCTATGCCCATTCTTTGAAGAGTTTTAATAATAAATGGATGCTGAATTTTGTTAAAGGCTTTTTCTGCATCTATTGAGATTATCATATGGTTTCTTTTTTCTTTATCATTTACTTTCAATCTATGCATATTGTTGAGTTTCTAATGACATTATGTGTTTGGGTAATTTTTAGGAATAAATCCACTCTGCCAATTTCTTCCTTTCGAGTGAAGTATTTAAACCATGTATATATATAATATATATATATATAGTAAAATTACTTTACTATATATATACACAATATATAGTACTTTACAATATTGTATTGGTTTTACAATATTGTATTGGTTTTGCCTTACATTGACAATATTATATTGGTTTTGCCATACATTGACATGAATCCATCCTGGGTGTGCATGTGTTCCCCATCTTGAACCCCCCTTATCTTTCAAATTGTTAAAGTGGTGTATCACATTATTTGATTGATTTTCAATCAACTATTTTGTATGACATTGATCTTTTAATGTTCTGGGTTGTGATCTTGTTTTGCTGGAGAATTAGTGTGGTGTGTCTTGCACTGGATCATGTTGGCTCTTGGGTGGAACTTGGTTTCAGTGTAGATATGGAGACTTTTTTGTGAACTCTTGTCTATTAATGTTCCCTAGAGTCAACAGTTCTCTTATGCTCTAAAGTTTTGGGGTTAAACCTCCTGCCTCTGGCGTTCATTCCTTCTCTTAAAGTAGCCTCAAGACTTCTCTATCCGTATGGCATAGAAGATAAAATCCCCAGGTCATTCGTGAAACAATTCTCCACATCCAGGAACACCCACAGAGATTCACAGAGTTATATAGAGAAGAGAAGAGGGAGGAGGGAGATAGGGGAGACCAGGAGGACAAAGGGGGAAAGAGCATTCTAACTAGTAACCAAACCCCTAAGTGCGCTCCACTGCCTGGAACACCCAGAGAGATTCACAGAGTTATGTAGAGAAGACAAAAGGGAGGAAAGAGATAGAGGTGAACTGGAGGAGAAAAGGAGAGTCAAAAGGGGAGAGAGCAATCAAGCTGATAATCAAATCCCTAAGTGAACATTAACACTGGAGATTAGATTCTGAGAGATACAAAATTGATAACAAATATCAAAAATCTAAGGTTTGAAATGAAGAATAGAGGTTAGACTCTCAAAAATACAATATTAAAAATATAAAGCAAAACCAATCATAAAAGTTTAAAAATATATGAAATTTGTTTTAAAAAATAGGGGTTTTTTGATAGGTAATAGTAGGTTATAAAAATGAAAGTTAAAGAAGTAATAAAGATCTAATTTTTTAAATTAAAAAGTGATAATAACAAAAATATATCTGGGAACTTCTCTGGAGCTGTTGTTGGGCAACTGTTGTGGGATCAGTTCAGTGTCAGATAGTCACTTGTTCTGGCTCGTCCTTGTTCTCAAGGTCTATAGGTGCCCCTAAAATGCACAGTCTCCAGTATTAAATGCAGGGTTTTACTCTGGTGTATCTGTCACTTCCAGAGCAGTTCCCCTTCTTTATTTTGGCTTGCTCTGTTTTCAAGTCTCTTCAGTGTCTAATTTCTTCCCTTACACAAAGAGGTGAAGGTGGCCACTTATTTAGGCTCATTTGTTCAGTTGTGTTGTGCGGAGGGAGCAACACTTCAAACAAATTCCACTGGCATGTGTGGGGAGTGCTCACAGTGGATGGACCACACTGGGTTTGCCGCAGCCCAAGGCAGCATGTACTTCCCAGATCTACACTTCAGGCTCCAGGTTGCTCTGCAGGGGCACTGCCCCAAGTGGGCCCTGTGACTCATGCAGTTTCCAGGACTAAGCCGCTCAGGTTCTTGGGTGTTCTGTAGGGGCACTGACCCAGATGGGCTGTCCGTTTTGTGCCCTTCCCAGTTCCAAGCAGCTCAGGTGACGTGGTGCTTGGTGAGCACATTGTCCCAAGTGGGCTGTGCATCTTATTCACCTGCCCGGTCCCAGTCGCTTAGTTTCCCAGGTGTGCCATGAAAGCACAGTCCCAGACATGCCGTGTATCTCCTGTGGGGAGCTAATCTCAGGCTGTGACACTCCTGGCATATGTCAACTGTCCAGGATCCCAGGAAGACATGGTTAGCAACTGGCAACCTGCTCACAGTTTGGTGGAAGATGCAGTCTCTGGGACTGAGATTGCAGCAGCCCCTTGACTTCCAGCTCTGGTTTCCACATGCCTGCCACTCTGCCTCCAGGGACAGAGGGCCCTATATGGCAGCAGACTTGTTGTCTTTTGTGTTCGCTCAATCTTTGTTCTGTTAGCACGCCAGGGGTCACCGTGAGGCATTAGAGCCTTTCTTTTGTTTTGTCTCTCTGGCTACCCCAGGGTTTGCTTTGCTAATTCACATTAGCCTCCTCAGGTTGTTCTCAGAGCATTCAGGCCCAGTCCTTATCCTAAGGACACAGCCTGCACCTCCCTGCCCAGCCCCCACTCCTGGTGGCAGATGCAAACTTCTCCACTTGCAGTTGTGGTTACAGGCATATTCTATTTATTTTTTCCTCCCAGTTATGTTGCCCTCTGACATTCCAAAACTCCCAACAGACACGTCTGTGAGGGTTTCCTACTGGTGGAAACTTCTCCTCCTTCACGACTCCCTCCCAAGGATGGGTCTCTGTCCCAAAATCATTTGTCTCTGTTTTTGTCTTTTATATTTTGTCCTAACTCCATTTAAAAAGGTCAGGCTTGCTTTCTGGGTGCCTGGTGTCTTCCACCAGTGTTCAAAAGATGTTTGGTTGAGGTTGTTCAACATTCAAATGATCTTTTGATGAAATTCTGGGAGATAAAGTGGTCTCCCTGTTCTATTTCTCCATCATCTTGGGACCACTCCTCTCCCAGCAATCTTAATTCAAGCTTGTGATTCACCTGGCCTGGCATTTAGCATGTTGTACTCTGCATATAAGTTAAACAAGCAGATTGACAATATACAGCCTTGATGTACACCTTTCCCAATTTGGAACCAGTCTGTTGTTCCACGTCCAGTTCTAGCTGTTACTTCTTGACCTGCATACAGATTTCTCAGGAGGCGGGTAAGGTGGTCTGGTATTCTCATCTCCTTAAGAATTTTCCACAGTTTGTTGTGATCCACACAGTCAAAAGCTTTGAAATAGTCAATAAAGTAGAAGTAGATGCGTTTCCAGAACTTGTTTGATTTTTCAATGATCCAACAGATGATGGCAATTTGATCTCTGGTTCCTTTGCCTTTTCTGCATCCAGCTTGAAGTCTAGAACTTCATGGTTCACGTACTGTTGAAGCATGGTTTGGCGATTTTTGATCATTGTTTGTGAGCAAGTGAGATGAATGCAATCGTGCAGTAGCGTGAACATTCTTTGGCTTTGCCTTTTTTGTGTGTGACTGGAATGAAAATTGATCTTTTCCAGTCCTGTGGCCACTGCTGAGGTTTTCAAATTTGCTGGCATATTGAGTGCAGCACTTTCACAGCATCATCTTTCAGGATTTGAAATAGCTCAACTGGAATTCCATCACCTCCACTAGCTTTGTTCATAGGGATTCTTTCTAAGGCCCACTTGACTTCACATTCCAAGGTGTCTGGCTCTAGGTGAGTGATCACACCATCATGATTACCTTGGTCGTGAAGATCTTTTTTGTACAGTTCTGCTGTGTATTCTTGCCACCTTTTCTTAATATCTTCTGCTTCTTTTAGGTCCATACCATTTCTGTCCTTTATCGAAATCATCTTTGCATGAAATGCTCCCTTGGTACCTAATTTTCTTGAAGAGATCTCTTGTCTTTCCTATTGTGTTGTTTTCCTCTATTTCTTTGCATTGATCACTGAGGAAGGCTTTCTTATCTCTCCTTGCTATTCTTTGGAACTCTGCATTCTGATGCTTATATCTTTCCTTTTCTCCTTTGCTTTTTGCTTCTCTTATTTTCACAGCTATTTGTAAGGCCTCTCCAGACAACCATTTTGTTTTTTTGCATTTCTTTTCCATGGGGATGGTCTTGATCCCTGTCTCCTGTACAATGTCACGAACCTCCGTCCATAGTTCATCAGGCATTCTATCTATCAGATCTAGTCCCTTAAATCTATTTCTCACTTACACTTTATAATCTTAAGGGATTTGATTTAGGTCATATCTGAATGATCTAGTGGTTTTTCCTACTTTCTTTCATTTAAGTCTAAATTTGGCAATAAGGAGTTCATGATCTGAGCCACAGTCAGCTCCTGGTCTTGTTTTTGCTAACTGTATAGAACTTCTCCATCTTTGGCTGCAAAGAATATAATCAGTCTGATTTCAGTGTTGACCATCTGGTGATGTCCATGTGTAGATTCTTCTCTTGTGTTGTTGGAAAAGGGTGTTTGCTAGGACCAGTGTGTTCTCTTGGCAAAACTCTATTAGCCTTTGCCCTGCTTCATTCCGTGCTCCAAGGCCAAATTTGCCTGTTACTCCAGGTGTTTCTTGACTTCCTACTTTTGCATTCCAGTCCCCTATAATGAAAAGGACATCTTTTTTGGGTGTTAGTTCTAAAAGGTCTTGTAGGTCTTCATAGAACCGTTCAACTTCGGCTTCTTCAGCGTTACTGGCTGGGGCATAGGCTTGGATTACTGTAATATTGAATAGCTTGCCTTGGAAACAAACAGAGATCATTCTGTCGTTTTTGAGATTGCATCCAAGTACTGCATTTCAGACTCTTTTGTTGACCATGAGGGCTACTCCATTTCTTCTAAGGGATTCCTGCCCCCAGTAGTAGATATAATGGTCATCTGAGTTAAATTCACCCATTCCAGTCCATTTTAGTTCACTGATTCCTAGAATGTCTACGTTCACTCTTACCATCTCCTGTTTGACCATATCCAATTTGCCTTAATTCATGGACCTAACATTCCAGGTTCCTATGCAATACTGCTCTTTACAGCATTGGACCTTGCTTCTTTCACCAGTCATATCCACAAATGGGCATTGTTTTTGCTTTGGCTCCATCCCCACATTCTTTCTGGATTTATTTCTCCACTGATCTCCAGGAGCATATTGGGCATCTACCGACCTGGGGAGATCCTCATTCAATATCGTATCATTTTGCCTTTTCATACTGTTCATGGGGTTCTCAAGGCAAGAATACTGAAGTGATTTGCCATTCCCTTTTCCACTGGACCACATTATGTCAGACCTCTCCACCATGATTCGCCCGTCTTGGGTGGCCCCACACGGCTTGGCTTAATTTCACTGAGTTATACAAGGCTGTGGTCCATGTGATCAGACGAACTAGTTTTCTGTGATTATGATTTCAGTGTGTCTGCCCTCTCGCAATACCTACCGTCCTATTTGGGTTTCTCTTACCTTGGACGAGGGGTATCTCCTCACGGCTGCCCCTCCTGACCTTGAACATGGAGTAGCTCTTCTCGGCCCATCAACAAATCGTCAAATCAAAATCCGATGCTCCATTTCCTTCCCCATCCCATCCCTCTGGGTTGTCCCAGACCACTGGCTTTGAATCCCCTGCTTGATGCATCAAACTTGCACTGGTCATCTATTACGTATATGGTAATATTCATGTTTCAACTTTGTTTTCTCAAATCATCCCACCCTCACCTTCTCCCACAGAATCCAAAAGTCTGTTCTTTGCAACTGTGTCTCTTCTACTGCTTTGCATATAGGGTCGTCATTCAGTTCAGTTCAGTTCAGTCGCTCAGTCGTGTCCGACTCTCCGCGACCCCATGAATCACAGCACGCCAGGCCTCCCTGTCCATCACCAACTCCCGGAGTACACTCAAACTCATGTCCACAGAGTCGGTGATGCCATCCAGCCATCTCATTCTCTGTCGTCCCCTTTTCCTCCCGCCCCCAACCTTTCCCAGCATCAGAGTCTTTTCCAGTGAGTCAACGCGTCGCATGAGGTGGCCAAAGTATTGCAGTTTCAGCTTTAGCATCAGTCCCTCCAGTGAACACCCAGGATTGATCTCCTTTAGAATGGACTGGTTGGATCTCCTTGCAGTATAAGGGACTCTCAATTACCATCTTCCTAAATCCCATATATATGTGTTAATATACTGTATTGGTGTTTCTCTTTCTGACTTACTTCACTCTGTGTAATAGGCTCCAGGTTTCATCCACTTCATTATAACTGACTCAAATGCATTCTTTTTTATAGCTGAATAATATTCCATTGTGTATATGTACCCCAACTTCCTTATCCATTTTTCTGCTGATGGTCATCTAGGTTGCTTCCATGTCCTAGCTGTTGCAAACAGTGCTGCAATGAACATTGGGATACACATGTTTCTTTCAATTCTGGTTTCTTCAGGGTGTATGCCCAGCTGGAAAAGGTCAGTTTTCATTCCAATCCCAAAGAAAGACAATGCCAAAGATTGTTCAAATTACTGTGCAATTGCACTCATTTCACACGCTAGCAATATTATACTCAAAACCCTTCAATCTAGGCTTCAGCAGTATGTTAACGGAGAACTTCCAGATGTTCAAGCTGAATTTAGGAAAGACCGAGGAAACAGAGATCAAATTGACAACATCCATTCAATCACAATAGAAGCAAGTGAATTCTAAAAATATCTACTTCTGCTTCACTAACTATGCTAAGCCTTTGACTGTGTGGATCACAACAAACTGGAAATTCTCTGACATAAGCTGCAGCATTATCTTTTTCAATCCACTTCCCAGAATATTGGAAATAAAAACAAACAACAAACAAAGAAAAAGTGACCTACTTAAACTCAAAACCTTTGTACATCATAGAAAAAAAATGAAAAAAATTAAAAGACAACCCAAAGATTGGGAGAGAATATTTGCAAATGATGTGACCAAAATGGGATTAGTTTTCAAAATTAACAAAGAGCTCATGAGGCTAAACATCAGCTAAACAAGCAACCCAATCCAAAAGTGGGCCTACGGCCTAAATAGACATTTCTCTAAAGAAGGCATACAGATGGCTGAGGTTCATGAAAAAATGCTCAACATGGCTAATTATTAGAGAAATGCAAATAAAAGCCACTATGTAATTTCACCTCACACCAGTCAAAATGGCTTTCACTAACAAATTCCATAAAGAATAAATGCTGCAGAGAATGTGGAAAGGAGGCAACCTTCCTAGACTGTTGGAGGGGATATAAATTGATACAGCCACTATGGAGAACAGTGTGGAGGTTCCTGAAAAATTAAAAATAGAGCTACCATATAACCCTGAAATCCCACTCCTGAGCATATACCCAGAGAAAAACATGGTCCAAAAGGATATATGCATCCCAATGTTCATTGCAGCAATGTTTACAATAGCCAAGACATGGAAGTAACCTAAATGTCCATTGACAGATGAATGTTAGAGAGATTGTAATACATAATATACAATGGAATATTACTTAGTATTAAAAAGAATGAAATAATGCCATTTTCAGCAACATAGATGGACCTAGAGATTGTCATACTGAGTGAAGTAAGTGAGACAGAGAAGGAGAAATATTGTATGACACCTTTATATGAAGAATCTGCAAAGAAATTACACAAATGAACTTATTTTCAAAACAGAAATGGACTCACAGACTTAGAGAACGAATTTATGGTTACCAGGGGAAAAGAATGAGGGGGGATAGTTAGGGATTTGGGGATCATTATGCATATGCTGCTATATTTAAAATGGATAACCAACAATGTCCTGCTGTATAGCACAGGGAACTCTGCTCAATGTTATGGGGCAGCTTTGATGTGAGGGGAGTTTGGGGGAAACTTATACATGTATAGGAATGACTGAGTCCCTTCACTGTTCACCTGAATCTATCACAATATTGTTAATTTATTACACTCCAATATAAAATCAAAAGTTTAAAAAAAGAGGAAAAAGTGACAATAAAATGTTTTCCAAAAACTTAGAAGGTACCACGATTCTAAAGATATTTAGCTCTTTCCTTTGTTCCCTAAATAGAGACACAAGAAAATCAACATAAACCATAGGTGATTATTCTGGTAAAACACAGAATCCCTTCTCTCTAATCAGATTATACCAAAAAAAAAAAAAAAAAAGCCCACTCCCCCACACACAAAAACAAACAAAATACCCAAACAGATTAACCTTTGATATTGTAGGTAAAGTCAGAAAAAATAAACCAAAGAAACAAGGACATCAGAATTGAGTAAATATTGTTAAAATATTAATATATCTCACAGCTTTTCAAGTTCTGAAAGAGACGGTAATACCAGACCACCTGACCTGCCTCTTGAGAAACCTGTATGCAGGCCAGGAATTAACAACTAGAACTGGACATGGAACAACAGATTGGTTCCAAATAGGAAAAGGAGTATGTCAAGGCTGTATATTGTCACCCTGCTTATTTAACTTATATGCAGAGTCCATCATGAGACAAGCTGGGCTGGAGGAAGGACAAGCTGTTATCAAGATTGCCAGGAGAAATATCAATAACCTCAGATATGCAGATGACACCACCCTTAGGGAAGAAAGTGAAGAAAAGCTAAAGAGCCTCTTGGTGAAAGTGAAAGAGGAGAGTGAAAAAGTTGGCTTAAAGCTCAACATTCAGAAAACTAAGATCATGGTATCCGGTCCCATCACTTCATGGCAAATAGATGGGGAAACAGTGGAAACAGTGGCTGACTTTATTTTGGGGGGCTCCAAAATCACTGCAGATGGTGATTGCAGCCATGAAACTAAAAGATGCTTACTCCTTAGAAGGAAAGTTATGACCAGCTTCAGTTCAGTCACTCAGTCGTGTCCGACTCTTTGTAACCCCATGAATCACAGCACGCCAGGCCTCCCTGTCCATCACCAACTCCTGGAGTTCATCCAAACTCATGTCCATCGAGCTGGTGATGCCATCCAGCCATCTCATTCTCTGTCGTCCGACCAACTTAGAGGGCATATTAAAGAGCAGAGACATTACTTTGTCAACAAAGGTCCATCTAGTCAAGGCTATGGTTTTTCCAGTGGTCATGTATGGATGTGAGAGTTGGACTATAAAGAAAGCTGAGTGCCAAAGAATTGATGCTTTTGAACTGTGATGTTGGAGAAGACTCTTGAGAGTCCCTTGGACTGCAAGGAGATCCAACCAGTCCATCCTAAAGGACATCAGTCCTGGGTGTTCATTGGTAGGACTGATGTTGAAGCTGAAACTCCAATACTTTGGCCACCTGATGCAAAGAGCTGATTCACTGGAAAAGACCCTGATGCTGGGAAAGATTGAGGGCAGGAGGAGAAGGGGACAACAGAGGATGAGATGGTTGGATGGTATCACTGACTCAATGGACATGGGTTTGGGTGAACTCCGTGTGTTGGTGATGGACAGGGAGGCCTGGTGTGCTGCAGTTCATGGGGTCACAAAGAATCGGACACGACTGAGTGACTGAGCTGACTGACTTTTCAAGTTCAAGTATTGTAAACTCTATTCCCATCTCTTTCAAATTCTGTCCCTTAGAACTCACAAATGAAGTCAGTACAGTTACAGGATACAAAATTATTATCCAGAAGTCTGTTGCTTTTCCACATATGAAGAAAGAAATATCAGAAAGGGAAATAAAAGAGGCAATCCCATTTGTCATGGCATCAAAAAGATTAAAATACCTGTAAATAAACTTATCTAAGGAGGCAAAAGACCTGTACTCTGAAAATTGTAAGATGTTGATGAATGAAACTGAATATGACACAAACAGATGAAAAGATATACCATGTTCTTGGATTGGAATAATCAGTTTTATTAAACTGACCATGCTGCCCAAGCCAGTCTACAGATTCAGTTTAATCCCTATCAAGTTACCAATGGCATTTTGCACAGAACTAGAACAAACCATTTTTAAATTGTATGAAAACTCAAAAGATGCCATATAGTCACAGCAATCTTGAGAAAGTAGGACAGAGCTGAAGGAATCATGTTCATTGACTTCAAATTATGCTATAAAGCTAAAGTAATCAAAACACTACTGTACTGACCCAAAAATAGACACATAGAACAATGGAATAGGATAGAAAGTCTATGAATAAACCCACACACTTATGACCAATTAAGCTATAACAAAGGATGTGAATATACACAATGGAGAAGACAGTATCTTCAATAAGTGATGCTAGGAAAACTGGACAGCTGCATGTAAAATAAAGAAATTATAATATTTTCTCACACCATATACAAAAATAAACTCAAAATGGATTAAAGACCAAAATGCAAGTTCAGTTCAGTTCAGTTCAGTCGCTCAGTCGTGTCCGACTCTCCGCGACCCCATGAATCACAGCACGCCAGGCCTCCCTGTCCATCACCAACTCCCGGAGTACACTCAAACTCATGTCCACAGAGTCGGTGATGCCATCCAGCCATCTCATTCTCCATCGTCCCCTTCTCCTCCCGCCCCCAACCTTTCCCAGCATCAGAGTCTTTTCCAGTGAGTCAACTCGTCACATGAGGTGGCCAAAGTATTGCAGTTTCAGCTTTAGCATCAGTCCCTCCAATGAACACCCAGGATTGATCTCCTTTAGAATGGACTGGTTGGATCTCCTTGCAGTATAAGGGACTCTCAAGAGTCTTCTCCAACACCACAGTTCAAAAGCATCGATTCTTCGGCGATCAGCCTTCTTCACAGTCCAACTCTCACATCCATACATGACCACGGGAAAAACCATTGCCTTGACTAGACGGACCTTGGTTGGCAAAGTAATGTCTCTGCTTTTTAATATACTATCAAGGTTGGTCATAACTTTCCTTCCAAGGAGCAAGCGTCTTTTAATTTCATGGCTGCAATCAGCATCTGCAGTGATTTTGGAGCCCAAAAAAATAAAGTCTGACACTGTTTCCACTGTTTTTCCATCTATTTCCCATGAAGTGATGGGACCAGATGCCATGATCTTTGTTTTCTGAATGTTGAGCTTCAAACCAACCTTTTCACTCTCCTCTTTCACTTTCATCAAGAGGCTTTTGAGTTCCTCTTCACTTTCTGCCATAAGGGTAGTGTCATCTGCATATCTGAGGTTATTGATAAATTCTGTCCTTCATTAGTCTCGTATTTTGAAAAAAAAAAGACCTGACACTTTAAGAGCAATTTCATATCAAAACAGTCAGATATAATTTCATAATATTAGTAAGACATTACTACTATGCAATGTATTCACATCAATCATTGTTATCTTCTGTTAAATCAGTAAGTAAACAATAAAACACTTCTTACTTTCAATTTTGAATATACTACTCATCAATAGTTACAACCCACATGAAAACTCTTTGAGAGTCTCCATATGTTTGAAGAACACTAAAAGATTTGGAGACCAAAACTGTATCACTGTTTTAGGGCAAAACTGTCTTTTTTTGAATAATAGAAATATGCACATAGTTCTCCCTTTATTTCTATAAAATATCTATTTCTATAAAAATATTTCACCTAATGTTCAAACTACCACACAATTGCACTCATTTCATATGCTGGCAAGGTAATGTTCAAAATCCCTCAAGTTAGACTTCAACAGTGCATGAACTGAGGAATTCCAGATGTACAAGCTGGATTAAGAAAAGGCAGAGGAACCAGAGATAAATTGCCAATATTTGTTGGATAATTGAAAAAGAAAGGGAATTTCACAGAAATATCTACTTCTGCTTCATTGACTATGCTAAAGCCTTGACTGCACGGATCACAACAAACTGTGGAATATTCTTCAAGGGTTGGGAATACCAGACCACCTTACCTGCCTCCTGAGAATTCTGTATATATGTCAAGAAGAAACAGTTAGAACCTTACATGGAACAATGGAAGGATTCAAAATTGGGACAGGACTACATCAAGGCTGTATATTGCCATTCTGCTTATTTAACTTATATGCAGAGTACAGTATGTGAAATGCTGAGTTGGATGAAACTCAAGCTGGAATCAAAATTGTCGGGAGAAATATCAATAACTTCAAATATGCAGATGACACCACCCTTATGGCAGAAAGTGAAGAGGAACTAAACAGACTGTTGATGAAAGTGAAAGAGGAGAGTGAAAAAGTTGGCTTGAAGCTCAATGTTCAAAAAACTAAGATCATGGCATCCAGTCCCATCACTTCATGGCAAATAGATGGGGAAACAATGGAAACAATGACAGACTTTATTTTCTTGGGCTCCAAAATCACTGCAGATGGTGACTGCAGCCATTAAATTAAAAGATGCTTGCTCTTTGGAAGAAAAGCTATGACCAACCTAGATAGCATATTAAAAAGCAGAAACATTACTTTGCCAAAAAAGGTTTGTATAGTCAAAGCTATGGTTTTTCCAGTAGCCATGTATGGATGTTAGAGTTGGGCCATAAAGAAGGCTGAGTGCCAAAGAAATGATGCTTTAGAACTGTGGTATCGGAGAACACTCTTGAGAGTCCCTTAGACTGCAAGGAGATCAAACCAGTCAATCTTAAAGGAAATTAATCCTGAATATTCATTGGAAGGATCAATGCTGAGGTTGAAGCTCCAAATCTTTGGCCTCTTGATGCAAACAGTCGACTCATTAGAAAAGACCCTGATGCTGAGAAAGATTGAAGGCAGCAGGAGAAGAGTACAACAGAGGACAAAATAGTTGGATGGAATCACTGATTCAATGAACATGAATTTGATCAAGCTCTAGGAGATGGTGATAGGGACAGGACAGGGAAGACTGGCATGCTGCAGTCCATGGGGTTGGAAAGAGTTGGACATCCCTAAGCAACTGAACAACAACAACAAATCAATGGATATTTAAGATGCTTCCATTTTTATATTTCTTCAAGATTCTGCTTTTAATGTGGGGGGTAGGCACCCAGAAGTGGAATTGCTAAATCATATGATAATTCTTTTTTTTTAAGTTGGAGTATAATTGCTTTACAATGTTGTTTTATTTTTTGTTGTACAACAAAGCAAATCAGCTATCTGTTCCGTCGCTCAGTCGTGTCTGACTCTATGCGACCCCGTGGACTCTAGCCTACCAGGCTTCTCCGTCCATGGGATTCTCCAGGCAAGAATACTGGAGTGGGTTACCGTTTCCTTCTCCAGGGGATCTTCCCGACCCAGGGATCGAACCCGGGTCTCCCACATTGGAGGCAGACGCTTTAACCTCTGAGCCACCAAATCAGCTATATGTATTCATATATCTCCTCACACTTGGACTTCACTCCCACACCCTCAACCCAACAATCTAGGCCATCACAGAGCACCAAGCTGAACTCCTTGTGCTATACAGCAGGTTCCCAGTAGCTATCTATTTTACACATGGTAGTGTATACATGTCAGTTCTAGTCTCCAAATTCATCCCACCCTCCCTTTCCCCTCTTTGTCTGCATGTTTGTTCTCTACTATGTTTTTATTCCTACCTTGCAAATTAGTTCATCTGTACCATTCTTTTTAGATTCCACATATCTGTTAATAAACGAAATTTATTTTCCTCTTTCTGACTTACTTCACTCTGTATTGTAGACTGAAGGTCCACCCTCATCTCTATAAATAGCCTAATTTTGTTCCTTTTATGGCTAAGTAATGTTCCACTGTATGCATGTACCACATCTTCTTTACCCATACATTTAAGTTACTTCCATGTCCTGGCTGTGGTTCTGGAGAAGACTCTTGAGAGTCCCTTGGACAGCCAGTCAAACCAGTCAAGCCAAGTCAAACCGCTCAATCCTAAAGGAAATCAATCCTGAATAATCATTGTAAGGCCTGATGCTGAAGCTCCAATACTTTGGCCACCCGATGTGAAGAGCTGACTCACTGGAAAAGACCCTGATTCTGGGAAAGATTGAGGGCAAAAGGAGTAAAGGGTGACAGAGGATGAGATGGTTCAATGGCATAATTGTCTCAATGGATGAAACTGAGCAAACTTGGGGAGATAGTGAAGGATAGAGGAGCCTGTCATGCTGCAGTCCATGGGGTCACAAACAGTAGGACACGACTGAGCAACTGAACAATAAAAACATCTTGGCTATTGTAAATAGTGCTGCAATGAACACTGTGGTACGTGTGTCTTTGGGAATTATTATTTTTTTTTTCAAGATATGTATCTAGTAGTGGGATTGCTGGGTCATGTAGTAGCTCTATTTTTAGTTTTTAAAGGAATCTCCATAATGTTCACTGTAGTGGCTATATCAATTTACATTCCCAACAATAGTGCAAAAAGGTTCTCTTTTCTCCACACCCTCTCCAGCATTTTGTAGAGGAGATTTTCTAGATTATTTGTTGATGACCATTCTGATTGGTGTGAAGTGATAGCTCATTGTAGTTGTGATTTACATTTCTCTAATAATATATCTGCATATCTGAGGTTATTGATATTTCTCCCAGCAATCTTGATTCCAGCTTGTGCTTCTTCCAGCCCAGCGTTCCTCATGATGTACTCTGCATATAAGTTAAATAAGCAAGGTGACAATATACAACCTTGACGTACACCTTTTCCTATTTGGAACCAGTCTGTTGTTCTATGTCCAGTTCTAACTGTTGCTTCCTGACCTGCATACAGGTTTCTCAAGAGGCAGGTCAGGTGGTCTGGGATTCCCATCTCTTTCAGAATGTTCCACAGTTTATTGTGATCCACACAGTCAAAGGCTTTGGCATAGTCAATGAAGCAGAAATAGATGTTTTTCTGGAACTCTCTTGCTTTCTCCATGATCCAGCGGATGTTGGCAATTTGATCTCTGGTGCCTCTGCCTTTTCTAAAACCTGCTTGAACATCTGGGAGTTCACGGTTTACATATTGTTGAAGCCTGGCTTGGAGAATTTTGAGCATGACTTTGCTAGCGTGTGAGGTGAGGGCAATTGTCCGGTAGTTTGAGCATTCTTTGGCATTGATGAAAGTGAAAGAGGAGAGTGAAAAGGTTGGTTTGAAGCTCAACATTCAGAAAACAAAGATCATGGCATCTGGTCCCATCACTTCATGGGAAATAGATGGAAAAACAGTGGAAACAGTGTCAGACTTTGTTTTTTTGGGCTCCAAAATCACTGCAGATGCTGATTGCAGCCATGAAATTAAAAGACGCTTGCTCCTTGGAAGGAAAGTTATGACCAACCTTGATAGTATATTAAAAAGCAGAGACATTACTTTGCCAACCAAGGTCCGTCTAGTCAAGGCAATGGTTTTTCCCGTGGTCATGTATGGATGTGAGAGTTGGACTGTGAAGAAGGCTGATCGCCGAAGAATCGATGCTTTTGAACTGTGGTGTTGGAGAAGACTCTTGAGAGTCCCTTATACTGCAAGGAGATCCAACCAGTCCATTCTAAAGGAGATCAATCCTGGGTGTTCATTGGAGGGACTGATGCTAAAGCTGAAACTGCAATACTTTGGCCACCTCATGTGACGAGTTGACTCACTGGAAAAGACTCTGATGCTGGGAAAGGTTGGGGGCGGGAGGAGAAGGGGACGACGGAGAATGAGATGGCTGGATGGCATCACCGACTCTGTGGACATGAGTTTGAGTGAACTCCGGGAGTTGGTGATGGACAGGGAGGCCTGGCGTGCTGTGATTCATGGGGTCGCGGAGAGTCGGACACGACTGAGCGACTGAACTGAACTGAACTGAATAATATATCTGAAACTGCAATACTTTGGCCATCTCATGCGACGAGTTGACTCACTGGAAAAGACTCTGATGCTGGGAAAGGTTGGGGGCGGGAGGAGAAGGGGACGACCGAGAATGAGATGGCTGGATGACATCACCGACTCTGTGGACATGAGTTTGAGTGTACTCCGGGAGTTGGTGATGGACAGGGAGGCCTGGCGTGCTGTGATTCATGGGGTCGCGGAGAGTCAGACATGACTGAGCGACTGAACTGAACTGAATAATTAGGGATGTTGAGCATTTTTTAATGTGTTCTTTGGCCATTTGTATGTCTTCTTTGGAGCAATATGTTTTTAGGTCTTCTGCTCACTTTTTGACTTGAGTGTTTGTTTTTCTGGTATTGAGTGGCGTGAGCTTCTTGTACATTTTGGGAATTAATCCTTTGTCTATTGCTCATTTGCTGTTATTTCCTCCAATTCTGAAGGTTGTCTTTTCACCTTGTTTATAGTTTTCTTTGCTATGCAAAAGCTTTTAAGTTTAATTAGGTCTCAATTATTTATTTTTCATTACTCTAGGAGGTTACTCAAAAAAGACCTTGCTGTTTTTTATATCTAAGAACTTACTTCCTATGTTTTCCTCTGAGAGTTTTGTAGTATCTTGCCTTATATTTAGGTCTTTAGTCCATTTTGAGTTTATTTTTGTGTATTGTGTTAAGGAATATTTTAATTCTATTCTTTTACTTGTAGCTGTCCAGTTTTCCCAGCACCATTCATTGAAGATACTGTCTTCCCTCCACTGTACAGTCTTGTATCCTTTGTGATAAATCAATTGACCATAGTTGCATGGGATCATTTCTAGGCTTTCTACCCTGTTCCTTTGATCAGTATTTATATCTTTATGCCAGTACCCTACTGTTTTGATGACTGTTGCTTTGTATTATAGCCTGAATCAGGGAGCCCGATTCCTCCAGATCCATTTTTCTTTCTCAAGATTGCTTTGGTTATTCAGGATCTTTGGTGTCACCACACAAGTTTTAACATTTTTTTGTTTTATTTCTATGAAAAATACCATTGGTAATTTGATAGGGATTGCATTGAATCTATAGATTGCTTTGGGTAATATAGTCATTTGCACAATATTAATTCTTCTAATCCAAGAACGAGATATATCTCTCCATCTGTTTGTATCATCTTTGACTTTTTTTATCAGCATTTTTTAGTTTTTTGACTACAGGTATTTTGCCTCATTAGGTAGGGTTATACCTAGGTATGTTATTCTTTTTGTTGTGATGTTAATGGAATTGTTCATTTAATTTATTTTTCTGATTTTTTGTTGTTCGTGTATAAAAATGCAAGTGATTTCTGTGAATTAATTTTTGTATTCTGAAACTTTTCTAAATTCATTGATAAGCCCTAGTAGTTTTCTGTAGGCCATCTTAGGATTTTCTATGTATAGTATAATGTGATCTGCAAACCGTGACAGTTTACTTTTTCTTTTCCATTTTGGAATCCTATTTCTTTTTCTTCTCTGATTTTTGTGCCTAGTACTTCCAAAACTATGTCAAATAATAGTGATGAGAGTGGACAACCTTGTCTTATTCCTCATCTAAAAGAAATTGCCTTTAGTCTTTTTTCTGTCATCTGTGATATTCTTATATACAGTTTTTATTAGATTGACATTATTTTCTTCTCTTTATAGCTTGAGTAGACTGCTTTCATTATGAAAGCACGTTAAATTTTGTTAAACTGTTTTTCTACATCTATTAAGATGACTTTTTCCCCTCTCATTAATGTGGCATATTTTATTGACTGA
This sequence comes from Moschus berezovskii, assembly GCF_049115385.1. Taxonomy (NCBI): domain Eukaryota; kingdom Metazoa; phylum Chordata; class Mammalia; order Artiodactyla; family Moschidae; genus Moschus; species Moschus berezovskii. Next base: position 48,536,225 of record NC_142488.1, on the reverse strand, counting down.
CTTTCATGTGTTGAAACATCATTGTATTCCAGGAATAAATTGCACTTTGTCAGTGTGCTGTTGAATTGTCTTTGCTAGTATTTTGTTGAGGATTTTTGAATCAGTTTTCACCAGAGGTATTGATTGGTGGTTTACTCTTCTTGTAATGCTTTTGTCTGGCTTAGGATCAGGGTAATTCTGCCCTCAAAGAATGAATTTGGATTTTCAACGTTTTGGAAAAACAATGACTTTTTTAAAGAGAGGTTAAGAGAATCGATATTCATTATTTTTAAAATATGTGGTAGAATTTACCAGTAAAGTCATGTGGTCCTTCATTTTTCTTTTGGGGAGGAAATTTTAATTAGTGATTCAATTTCTTTACTAGTAATTGGTCTGTTCAAATTTTTCTATTTCTTCATGACTCAGTATTTGTAGGTTGTTGTTTTGAGAAATTTGTCTATTTTATCCACATTATCTATTGTGTTTGCATACAATGATTCATAGTACTCTCATAATATATAATATTTTTCTGATAAAATTGGTTGTAATGTTTCCTCTTTCCTTTATGATTTCAGTTATTTGCATCTTGTCTCTTTGTTAATCAACGCAACTAAATATTTATCAGTTTTATTGGTCTTTTTGAAGAGTCAGCCCTTGCTTTTATTAATTTTCTCTATTGTTTTGTATATCTATTTATTTATCTCTGCTATAATCTTTATTATGTCCTTCCTTCTGCTCTTTTGGGTTCAGGTTTTTCTTCTTTTTCTGGTTTCATAAAGTATACAATTAGACTACTAATTTGAGATCTTTATTTTTTTAGTATTTACATTTATAAACTTTCCTCTTAGCACACTTTAGCTGCATTCTACAACTTTTGCTATATGTTGGCTTTGTTTTTATTTTTCTTAGGATATTTTATAATTTCTTTGTGATTTCTTCTTTGGCCCATAGGTTGTTGAAAGTTATGTTAATATATTTGTCTATTTTCTAGTGTTCTTCTGCTGTTGATTTCTATTTTCATTGGAAAATATTACTTTTATGATTTTAATCCTTTAAAATATATTACCCTTTTTTTTGTAGATCATTATAACATTCTAAAGGAGATCAGTCCTGGGTGTTCTTTGGAAGGACTGATGCTAAAGCTAAACTCCAATACTTTGGCCACCTCATGCGAAGAGTTGGCTCACTGGAAAAGACTCTGATGCTGGGAGGGATTGGGGGCAGGAGGATAAGGGGATGACAGAGAGTGAGATGGCTGGATGACATCAATGACTCGATGGACATGAGTTTGAGTGAACTCTGGGAGTTGGTGATGGACAGGGAGGCCTGGCGTGCTGTGATTCATGGGGTCACAAAGAGTTGGACACGACTGAGTGACTGAACTGAACTGAACTGACCTGATAATGATCTATCCTGGAGAATTTTTCATATGTACTTGAGCAAAATGTGCAATTTGTTCTTTTAGGGTGCACTTTACCACCCTAAATTATATATATACATATAAAGACACACTTTATATGTGTCTACTGTGTCCAAATGACTTATCATAGTGTTGTTTCAGGTTGTAATTTTTTCGTTGATTTTTTTTTCTTGTTCTTCTATATAATATTGAAGGTGTAGTATGAAATCTCCTACTGTCATTTGAGCTGTCTTTTTCCCCTTAAATCTATCAATCTTTACTTTATATCATATGGGCTCTGGAGCTGGTGCATATATATTTATAATTGTTACATATTTGCTATAGTCTAAATAATTTCCTTATCACAAATTCATATGTTGAAATACTGACTTCCAAAGATGATGGTATTAGGACGTTTAGGAGATGCTGAAGTCATGAAGGTGAACCCATAGTAAAAGGGATTATATTTTTGTAAAAGAGACCCCAGAGAACTCCCTACTCCTTCCATTATGTAAGGACACAGGTGTAGGAATCCATTTCTGTCCAACACAGATTTGTGAAGAGAGACTTCTGTGACTGGGGGAGAGAGAAGAAAGGGAAGAGGCAAGCAAGAAAAACAAAGGTCATTGAAAGGGCATGTTTCTTTCTGTCTGCTTAGGAATTTTAGCAGGTGGTTTTCCCATGAACCTTTAGGAGTACCCTCATTTGAGGATCCCCTGCAAGACTGTGTGATGTGCTCTGCTGTGTTTAATTGCTTAGTCATGTCTAATTTTTTGTGGGCACTCACACATCACCAAATGCTAAGCCCACACCTTTACCCACTCTGTCACCAGGTTTTTCTGTGCCAACTTTTTCCTTATTTTTTTTCAAAATTTTATTTTTAATTGTAGGAAAATTGCTTTACAATATTGTGTTATCTTCTGTCATACAACACTGTGAATCAGCCACAAGTACACATATGTCCTCTCCTTCCTGAGCCTCTACCCCATCCCACCCCTCTAGGTTATCATGCTCTATGCCAACTTTTTAATGTGCTTTCCTGAGTGTAGACCCATAGCAAGCTCAGTTCAGTTCAGTTCAGTCACTCAGTTGTTTCCGACTCTTTGCAACCCCATGGACTGCAGCACACCAGGCTTCCCTGTCTATCACCAACTCCCAGAGCTTACTCAAATTTATGTCCATCGAGTTGTTGATGCCATCCAACCATCTCATCCTCTGTTGTCCCCTTCTCCTTCTGCCTTCAATCTTTCCCAGCATCAGGGTCTTTTCCAATGAGTCAGTTCTTCACATCAGGTATTGGAGTTTCAGCCTCAGCATCAGTCCTTCCAATGAACGTTCAGGACTGATTTCCTTTAGGACAGACTGGTTTGATCTCCTTGCAGTCCAAAGGACTCTCAAGAGTCTTCTCCAACACCACAGTTCAAAAGCATCAATTCTTCAGCGCTCAGCTTTCTTTATAGTCCAACTCTCACATCCATACATGACTACTGGAAATACCATAGTTTTGACAAATGGACCTTTGTTGGCAAAGTAATGTCTCTGCTTTTTAGTATGATTTCTGGGTTGGTCATGGCTTTTCTTCCAAGGAGCAAGCATCTTTTAATTTCATGGCTGCAGTCACCATCTGCAGTGATTTTGGAGCCCCCCAAAATAAAGTGTCTTTATCAAAAAAGATTGAAATTGTTTAAAAGAACCAGAGAAATTGTAGAACTGTATAACTCAATGAATGAAATAAAATATGCCCGAGAGAGCTTAGGAAATAAGGCAGATAAAATTGAAGAACGAATTAGCAACTTGGAGAATAGGAATTTAGAAACGATTCAGATAAGGAGAGAAAACTAAGATTTTTTAAAAATGAAGAAGCCCTACAAGACTTATCAGATATGATGATAAAAAATATATATGAATAATTGGCATACTGGAAAGAGAAGAAAAGGAGAAAGGACCAGAGAGTGTATTTAAAGAAATAGCTGAAAATTTTCCAAACCTGGAGAAGGAATTAGATATATAAAGTTGAAGATGCTAATAAAATGCCTTATTACATCAATGCAAAAAAGACCTTCCACAGATTGGTTATGTCATCATGAGTTGTTCCTTTTCCCTCCCCCTTTATTTACAACTAATTGGACATTTATAACCAAATAAAGGCATTTCTGCTCTACAAAGTAGAACAAAGAGGGATCCATTCCTCCTTGCATCCAAATATGAATTAATTGGACCTTGGAAGAGGCTGTGGAGCCAGTGGAGTTGCAGCAGCAGCATCACTAGTGTGGCAGTGATCATTCTAGTAGAAGAGGTGGAAAGTGAAACACCTCAGTGAAAGTCTGCCTGGCCACAGGGATTTAAACTGGAGGGTCCCAGTTCTCTTCAGTAAAACCTGGATTTCTTGGGAGAGACCAAAGAAAACTAAGCTAACATATTTTCTGCTGTCTACCCATGATTCCAGCAAGAGGTCTGCACACTGACCTCTGGAACTCACCCACATGAAAATTGCCGTGCTGAGCTCTGCTGCTGCTGCTAAGTTGCTTCAGTCGTGTCCGACTCTGTGCGACCCCATAGACGGCAGCCCACCAGGCTCCCCCGTCCCTGGGATTCTCCAGGCAAGAACACTGGAGTGGGTTGCCATTTCCTTCTCCAATGGATGAAAATGAAAAGTGAAAGGGAAATCGCTCAGTCGTGTCTGACTCTTCGCCACCCCATGGACTGCAGCCTACCAGGCTCCTCCACCCATGGGATTTTCCAGGCAAGAATACTGGAGTGGGTTGCCATTACCTTCTCTGAGCTCTGGGCACACTCAAAGCCCAAAGACCTAAGCACACACCTCATCCACCCTGTTGCCAGTGCTTTTCTTCCCCTGCAAGTATATATGTGCACACTCAGCAAATTTAGCAGCATCTCAGCTCCTGAAGAAGGGAATGCAAACCACTCCAGTATTCTTGCCTGGAGAATCCTGGGGACGGGGGACTCTGGTGGGCTTCTGTCTATGGGGTCACACAGAGTCGGACACGACTGAAGTGACGCAGCAGCAGCAGCAGCAGAATTCCAAGAACAGACCATGGAGTTGCAAAGAGTCAAACACAATTGAGTGACTAACACTTTCACTTTCAGCTCCAAGAAGAGAAACAAATAACTTGAGCTCTAACATTATCTTCTGACAGGAAAAGAAAGGCTTATAATTGCCAACTGGTTGAATTGTTGGAAACAAAGTTTTAAAAAATGGCTTTAGACCTCGCATATAAGTAATATCATATGATATTTGTCATTCTCTGTCTGACTTAGTATGATACTCTCCAGATCCATCCATGTTGCCACAAATGGCATTATTTCATTCTTTTTAATGGCTGAATAATATGTACCACATCTTTATCCATTCACCTTCAAAGAACATTTAGGTTGTTTCCATGTCTTGGCTATTGTAAACAGCCCTGCAATGAACATTGAGGTAGATGCATCCTTTTGAGCCATGTTTTTCTCTGGATATATGCCAGGAGTGGGGTTGTTGAATCATATGGTAGTTCAGTCTTCGTTTCTTAAGGAACCTCCATACTGTTCTTCATTGTGGCTGTACCAATTTACATTCTTATCAACAGAATGTTCTTTTTTCTCCACATTCTATCCAGCACTTATTGTTTTCAGACTTTTTGATGATGGCCATTGTGGCCGGTGTGAGGTGATATTGTAGTTTTGATCTACACTTCTCTAATAATTAGTGTCGTTGAACATCTTTTCATGTACCTCCTGCCCATCTGCATGTTTTCTTTGAATAAATGTCTATTTAGATCTTCTGCCCATTTTTTGATTGAGTTGTTTGTTCTTTTGATATTGAGCTGCAGGAACTGTTTGTATATTTTGGAGACTAATTCCTTGTTGGCTGCATCCTTTGCAAATATTTTCTGCCATTCTGTGGGTTGAATTTTTGAAAAAACTTTGAGTTTAATTAAGTCCCATTTTGGAAAAAAGTTTCCATTACTCTAGGAGATGGCTCGGAAAAGATATTGCTGTGATTTATATCAAAGAGTTTTCTGCCTGTTTTCCTCTAAGAGTCTTACAGTATCTGGTCTTACATTTAGGTGTTTAATCCATTCTGAGTTTATTTTTGTGTGTGCTGTTAAAAGATGTGCTAATTTCATTTTTTTATATGTAGTTGTCCAGTTTTCCCAGAACCATTTATTGAATACACTCCATTGTGTAGTCTTGCTTCCTTTGTTGTAGATTAATTGATCATAGGTGAGTGGGTTCATTTCTAGGTTTTTTATCCTGTTCCATTGACCTATACATCTGTTTTTGTGCCAGTACCATAATATTTTGACTGACTGTAGCTTTGTAGTATAATCTGAAGTCAGGGAGTCTGATTCCTCCTGCCCTGTTTTTCTTTCTCAAGATTGCTTTGGCTAGTCAGGGTCTTTTATATCTCCATACAAATTGTAAGATTTCTTTTGTTCTAGTTTTGTGAAAAATGCCATTGGTAATTTGATAGCATTTATAGCAGGCACATTGAATCTGCAGATTTCTTTGGCCAGTATGGTCATTTTAGCAATATTGATTCTTTTTATTCAAGAAAATGATATATCTTTCCAGCTGTTTGTGTCATCTTCAATCTCTTTCATTGGTGTCTGTAGATTTTGTAATACAGATCTTTTGTCTCCTTAGGTAGGTTTACTCCTAGATTTTTTTTTTTTTTTGCCACATCACTTGTGAGATCTTAATTCCCCCACTAGGGATTGAACCCAGTGAAAGTACAGAGTCCTAACCACTGTACTGCCAGGAAATTCTGTACTTTTTGATACAATGATAAATGGAATTGTGTTTTTAAATTTCTCTTTCAGATCTTTCATTACTATTGTCTAGAAATGCAAACAATTTCTGTGTATTATTTTTGTATCCTACAATTTGACAAAATTCATTGGTGAACTCTAGTAGTTTTCTGGTAACATTTTGTAGGATTTTCTATGTATAGCATTATGTCATCTGCAAACAGTTTTATTTCTTCTTTCCCAGTTTGGATTCCCTTATTTCTTTTTCTTCTCTGATTACCATGGCTAGGTCTTCCAAAACTGTTGAATAATAGTGATGAGAGTGGACATCTTTGTCTTGTTCCTGGTCTTAGAGGTAATAGTTTCAGCTTCTCACCATTGAGAATGATCTTAACTGTAGGTTTGTCACATTATTATGTTGAAGTATGTTCCCTCTATATCCACTTTCTGGAGAGTTTCTGTCATAAATGGATGTTGAATTTTGTCAAAAGCTTTTTTTCCATCATATAGTGAGACATTCATATGTTTTTTTATTCTTCAAATTGTTGGTGTGTATCACACTTACTGATCTGAGGATACTGAAAAATCCTTGCATCACTAGGATAAATCCCACTTGATCATGGTGTTTGACCCTTTTAATGCATTGTTGATTTTGGATTGCTGGTATTTTGTTGAGGATTTTTGTGTCTATGTTTATCAGTGATATTGGCCTGTAATTTTCTTTTATCTCTCTGGTTTTGGTATGAGAATGATGGTGGCCTCATAGAATAATTTTGGGAGTATTCTTCTGCATTTTTTGTGATAATTTCAGAAGGAAAGGTGCTACTTCTTCCCCAAATGCTTGATTGAAGTTTTTTACAAAACAGAAAGAGACTCACAGACTAGAGAATGGACTTATGGTTACCAGGGGAAAGGATGGGAGGGAGGGATAGATGGGGAGTGTGGGGTTAACATATACACATTGCTATACTTGAAATAGATAACCAACAAGGTCTTAATATAGCACAGGGAATGCGGCTCAATATTCTGTAATAACCTAAATGGGAAAATAACTTGAAAAAGAATTGTTTTTCAGTCATTAAGTCATGCCCAACTGTGGTGATAGAGAAGAATCTTGAGAGTCCCTTGGACAGCAAGGAGATCAAACCAGTCCATCCTAAAGGAGGAGATCAGTCCTGGGTGTTCATTGGTAGGACTGATTTTGAAGCTGAAACTCTAATACTTTGGCCACCTGATGTGAAGAGCTGACTCATTTGAAAAGACCTTCATGCTGGGAAAAATTGAAGGTGGGAGGAGAAGGGGGCGAAAGAGGATGAGGTGGTTGGATGGCACCACCAACTCTGTGGACATGAGTTTGAGTAAGCTCTGGGAGTTGGTGATGGACAGGGAAGCCTTGCATGCTGCAGTCCATGGGGTAACAAAGAGTCAGAAATGGCTGAGCATCTAAACTGAACTTAACTGAAGATGATGAAAATCAAACCAACTATTTTTTCTGGCCACAGTGATATGAAACAAAAGGAAAGTGACACGATCTATAAATACGTGAATAATGAAAAAAACACACTTAAGAGCCATTAGGGTCAAAAAGTAAAGAGGAAAATAAAAGGTTATTTTGAAATAAATTAAAATGGAAATAAAAGATATCAGATTTTATGGAATGCAGAAAAACAGCTCTGGAGGAGAGTTTATAGAGATAAATGCTGATAATACAGCATAAGAAAGATATTTAACAACCTAAAATTACACTTCAAGTAACCTAAATTTAGAATTCAAGAAAAAAGAAGAACAAATCTGGCCTAAAATTAAACAAAAGAGGCAAATAATAAAGATCAGAACAGAAATAAATGAAACAGACACCAGAAAAATAATAGCATAAAAAACTAAGAACACTTGCTGTTAAAAAAAATTGACCAATTTTTAGCTACAAAAAATAAAATTAAAAATAAGAAAGCATTATAACATATACTTCAGTTCAGTTCAGTTGCTCAGTTGTGTCCGACTCTTTGCGACCTCATGATCCACAGCACGCCAGGCCTCCCTGTCCATCACCAACTCCCGGAGTTTACCCAAACTCATGTCCATTGAGTCAGTGATGCCATCCAATCATGTCATTTACTGTCATCCCTTCTCCTCCCGCCCTCAATTTTTCCCAGCATCAGGGTATTTTCAAGTGAGTCAGCTCTTTGCATCAGGTGGCCAAAGTATTGGAGTTTCACCTTCAGCATCAGTCCTTCCAATGCATACCCAGGACTGATCTCCTTTAGGATGGACTGGTTGGACCTCCTTGCAGTCCAAGGGATTCTCAATACTCTTCTCCAACACCACAGTTCAAAAGCATCAATTCTTCGGCACTCAGCTTTATTTATAGTCTAACTCTCACATCCATACACGGCTACTGGAAAAACCATAGCCTTGACTAGATGGACCTCTGTTGGCAAAATAATGTCTCTGCTTTTTAATATGTTATCTAGGTTGGTCAAAACTTTCCTTCCAAGGAGTTCAGTTCAGTTCAGTCACTCAGTCGTGTCCGACTCTCCGCGACCCCATGAATCACAGCACACCAGGCCTCCCTGTCCATCACCAACTCCTGGAGTTCACTCAAACTCATGTCCACAGAGTCGGTGATGCCATCCATCCATCTCTTTCTCTGTCGTCCCCTTCTACTCCCGCCACCAAACTTTCCTAACAACAGAGTCTTTTCCAGTGAGTCAACTCGTCGCATGAAGTGGCCAAAGTATTGCAGTTTCAGCTTTAGCATCAGTCCTTCCAATGAACACCCAGGATTGATCTCCTTTAGAATGGACTGGTTGGATCTCCTTGCAGTACAAGGGACTCTCAAGAGTCTTCTCCAACAGCACAGTTCAGAAGCATCAATTCTTCGGCGATCAGCTTTCTTCACAGTCCAACTCTCACATCCATACAAGACTACGGAAAAAACCATAGCCTTGACTAGAGGGACCTTTGTTTGCAAAGTAATGTCTCTGCTTTTTAATATACTATCAAGGTTGGTCATAACTTTCCTTCCAAGGAGTAAGCGTCTTTTAATTTCATGGCTGCAATCAGCATCTGCAGTGATTTTGGAGCCCCCCAAAATAAAGTCAGACACTGTTTCCACTGTTTTTCCATCTATTTCCCATGAAGTGATGGGACCAGATGCCATGATCTTGGTTTTCTGAATGTTGAGCTTCAAGCCAACCTTTTCACTCTCCTCTTTCACTTTCATCAAGAGGCTTTTTAGTTCCTCTTCACTTTCTGCCATAAGGGTGGTGTCGTCTGCATATCTGAGGTTATTGATAGTTCTCCCTGCAATCTTGATTCCAGCTTGTGCTTCTTCCAGCCCAGCGTTCCTCATGATGTACACTGCATAGAAGTTAAATAAGCAAGGTGACAGTATACATCCTTGACGTACTCCTTTTCCTATTTGGAACCAGTCTGTTGTTCCATGTACAGTTCTGACTGTTGCTTCCTGACCGCATACAGGTTTCTCAAGAGGCAGGTCAGGTGGTCTGGTATTCCCATCTCTTTCAGAATTTTCCACAGTTTATTGTGATCCACACAGTCAAAGGCTTTGGCATAGTCAATAAAGCAGAAATAGATGTTTTTGAGAGACTTTCTTGCTTTTTCAATGATCCAGCAGATGTTGGCAATTTGATCTCTGCCTTTTCTAAAACCAGTTTGAACATCTGGAATTTCACGGTTCACGTCTTGCTGAAGACTGGCTTGGAGAATTTTGAGCATTACATTACTAGCGTGTGAGATGAGTGTAATTGTGTGGTAGTTTGCGCATTCCTTGGTATTGCCTTTCTTTGGGATTAGAATAAAAACTGACCTTTTCCAGTCCTATGGCCACTGCTGAGTTTTCCAAATTTGCTTGCATATTGAAGTAAGTCAGGCAAATATAGAATATTGATTCTTGTCCACAGTAGTAGGCAAGAACCCAGGTCTCCTGTACTGCAGGCATATTCTTTACCAGCTGAGCCACAAGGAAGCCCAGGAATACTGGAGTAGGTAGCCTATCCCTTCTCCAGCATATTTTCCCAACCCAGGAATGGAACCGGTATCTCCTGCATTGCAGGCAGATTCTTCACCAACTGAGCTACCAGGGAAGCCCAACTTATAACCCGGTTGGTTATGCTCTAGTAAAACAAATTCTCCTAATGGCCTTGTTAAGAATAACAAAAAGTTCTGATTTATTTCAAATTGATTACTTTTTTTCTCCTACTGCCAGTACCAGGGGATATTCACTCTGAGGACCTGATAGAATTTCTGGAGATAAAACTCATGAAAATATGCAGCTCCCACTATGATGAGGCTGCTCTGGAGTTTTTAACTTTCAGACTTGTCCACACTGAGCCTCTAGCAAATTGTCAATTAGAGTTCAGGTTTTACTACCTTGGTAATAATTCCCACAGAGGTCTCTATGTGTGGATTGTGGCCCCAGAAAGTTATCATTCTCTGTATCCATCCATGTATCTCTACAATTTTAATGGAAGCAGTTTGTACTGTAACTTCATCGTCTTAGATGAATCTAAGAAATCTTGGTGTTTCATCAGTTTGCTCACCCTCTTATTTGTTGTTAGTATTGAGTAGCAACTCATGAGCTCTTTACATGCTGGACAGGGTACCAGAAGTCCGTCTATTAGACTTTCATGCTTTAAAGACTTATGTCTAGTTAACAGGAAGATCATTTCATGATATTTCAAGCAAAGAAACGGGGATGAGGAAGAAAGATCTGCCAGCAGTCTATAGGAATAAGCTCATGGGACTCTGAGCAGTAACAGTGAACTATAGGAACAGGAAGAAGAGAAGGGTGTAGATAGAAGGGAAGGGAAGTTTTGAGGGACACTTTGGGAATTGGAGACCCGTGTGTGTGGTTGAGGATAAGGTGACTAGAATGAATTTAAGGAATGAATTCCCTAAATTGGATCTTAGGGACTATATATTCTTCTTGCTGACATGGATGATTAAAAAATATGGGGTCTGATCTGGACAGAGTGAATGCTGATGTGTTTGTATGTATGTGTATGAGTAAAGCTGAAACTCCAATACTTTGGCCACCTCATGCGATGAGTTGACTCACTGGAAAAGACTCTGATGCTGGGAGCGATTGGGGGTAGGAGGAGACGGGGACGACAGAGAATGAGGTGGCTGGATGGCATCACCGACTCGATGGACATGAGTTTGAGTGAACTCCGGGAGTTGGTGATGGACAGGGAGGCCTTTTGTGTTGTGGTTCATGGGGTCCCTAAGAGTCGGACACGACTGAGCGACTGAACCGAACTGAACTGATAGTGAAGCTGACATATTAGACATGAGCATATGACAAGCAACAATACCTGAAATAAAAGAATGTTTGTATATCTAGTGTCTAACACAGTTCTTGGCGAGAATGGCTGCTCAATTAGTATTTGTTGAATGAAAGCATGAATAACTCTGCAGAGCTTAATCAAAACTTTTGGAAAAGAACTAATAATAAAAAGTTTAAAAAATTAACTTGTCAAAAGTAAAAAGCAACTCTCATCTTCTATCTGTGTAAGACTTTTTAATGAAAATGTGAAAATAAGCAGCCAATGATACTTGGGTTAAAACCAGAATCTTAACCTCTAGACTGTATAAGAATGCATTGTACCAACAGTCTTCTTTATTCTCAAGAACCAACTCTTAATTTCTTTTAGTTCCTCAATCTTTTTCAAATGTCTTTCTTCTACTCCCATCTTCCTACCTCTATTCCTCCTCTTTCCTCTTCTTTCTCCTCTCTTCCTTCCCTCTTCTCATTACCCACTTGTCTTCTTTATCCCTTCTCCTTCCTTTCTTCAACTTTTCCTCAAGAAACTTGAGAGAGGTAGTTAAAATGGCAAAAGTGTGATGGTTTGGAGGAGAGGGAAAAAGAGACTAGCAACAGGAAGAAAGTGACTTTCTATAAAAGAATGGTTTAACGGGATAATGACACTGGTAAAGCTTGGTGGTACTAGGGGTTGAAGGCTATACTGAAAGCTCCGTTTATATAACAAGAACATATTATTTAACATTGAGTGCTTTTTGAGAGGTGAGATGACTAATGAAGATTATTCCACCCATTCCAAACTCCTTTGAAGCTGCAACTGTAGGAAAATCACTTAGGAGTCTATTGCAATTATCCAGACCAGATATTATATCAGCTGGAACAAGAAGAGCAGCAGTAAGTATAGGGAGGAACATGGAGACTGTATAAAATAGGCTAATGAGAACTGAGGAAGTCTCAGCACATAACTGTGCAAAATCCTGTTCCAAGAGATTTGCCAAACCTCTAGGATGACCCCCAGTTCCCCATTGACCCCCTCCTACCTAGCCTGCCTGAGAAATCTCAACACAGCAAGGAGAATTTACTGTTTGTTCCAACCTTATGACAGGCCTGTGACCCACTTTTTTCAGAGCATTTACTCAAAAGAGCTTACAGTTGTATGTATCCCCTACAGCTCATAAGTGTATTTCTTAAGGACCTGAGAGCCATTGCTTTGAAACATAAGGGTGGGTGAGGGAGATTAAGAGGTATAAAATTCCAGCTGCAAATACACGAGTCATGGGTATGAAATATACAGTGTAAGGATGTAGTCAATAACTATGTAAATCTTTGTATGATGACATATAAAGATTTGCATGGAACTCCCATGGAGATCATTTCAAAATGCATTAAGACAGTGAATCACTATGTTATGTAACAAGAACTAATATAGTATCATAGGTCAATTGTACTTAAAAAACAAACAAACAAACTCAGAACAAAAGAGATCAGATGTGGTTACCAGAGGTGAAGCAGGAGGTAGGAGCAGAAGGAATTGGATAGAGGCAGTCAAAATGTACAAACTTCCAGTTATATGACAAGTAAATACTAGGGATGTAATGTACAACATATGAATATAATAGTGCTGTCATACATGAAAACTCTTAAGGAAGTGAATTTTGAGTTCTCATCAAAAGAAAAAAACTTTCTATTTCTTTAACTTGTTATCTATGAGATGAGGGATTCTCACTAAACTTATTATGATAACCATTTCTTGAAGTATGCAAGTCAAATTATTATGCTGTACACCTTAAACTTATACAATTCTTTGTGTCAGTTACATCTCAGTAAATTGAAAGGAAAATAATAAAATGACTTCCTGGTTTGGGACACAAGGTCTTTCACCACACAGGGAAAATTAGAACAGGAGCTGGTTTGAGGGCAGGTGGTAGGAAGTAGGAAGGAGATTTAGCATGTGATAGAGATAAAGATAAAATATCTCCAGGATGAATGAAGAGATTGAGTCAAAGCAGAAATGATGTGAATGCGTGTGGTGGTGAAAGTAAAGTCTGATGCTGTAAAGAACAATATTGCATAGGAACCTGGAATGTTAGGTCCATGAATCAAGGTAAACTGGAAGAAACAAGAATGGCAAGAGTGAATATCAACATCTTAGGAATCAGTGAAAGAAAATGGATGTGAATGGGTGAATTTAATTCAGATGGCCATTATATCTACTATTCTGAACAAGAATCCCTTAGAAGAAATGGAGTAGCCCTCATAGTCAACAAAAGAGCCTGAAATGCAGTACTTGGATGCAATCTTAAAAAGGACAGAATGATTTCTGTTCATTTCCAAGGCAAACTATTCAATATTACAATAATCCAAGCCTATGCTGCCACTACTAATGCAGTAGAAGCTGAAGTTGAATGGTTCTATGAAGACCTACAAGACCTACTAGAACTAACACCAAAAAAAAAATGTCCTTTTCATCATAGAGGACTGGAAAGCAAAAGTTGGAAGTCAAGATATACATGGAATAACAGGCAAGTTTGGCTTTGGACTACAAAATGAAGCAGGGCAAAGGCTAATAGAGTTTTGCCAAGAGAAAACACTGGTCATAGCAAACACCCTCATAAGAGACAACTGTACACATGGACATCCCTAGATGGTCAATACAAAAGTCAAATTGATTATATTCTTTTCAGTTGAAGATGGAGAAACTCTATACAGTCAGCAAAAACAAGACAGGGAGCTGACTGGCTCAGATCATGAACTCCTAATTGAAAAATTCAGACTTAAATTTAAGAAAGTAGGGAAAACCACTAGGCCATTCAGGTATGACCTAAATTAAAACCCTTATGATTTGATTACGTCAAGTGATTGTCAATCTCTTGACAAATAGGTGCAAGGGATTAGATCTGATAGACAGATTGCTGGAAGAACTATGGACAGAGGTTCATAACATTGTACAGGAGGTGGTGGCTGAAACCATGCCCAGGAAAAAGAAATGTAAAAAGGTAAACTGGTTGTCTGAAGAGACCTTACAAATAGCTGAGTAAAGAAGATAAATGAAAGGTAAAGGAGAAAAAGAAGGATATACCATCTGAATGCAGAGTTCCAAAGAGTAGCAAAGAGAAGGAAGAAAGCCTTCTTAAGTGAACAATGCAAAGAAATAGAGGAGAACAACAGAATGGGAAAAACTAGAGATCTCTTCAAGAAAATTAGAGATACCAAGGGAATATTTCATGCAAAAATGGGCACAAAAAAAGGCAGAAACAGAATGGATCTAACAGAAGCAGAAGATATTACGAAGAGGTAGCAAGAATACACAGAAGAACTGTATAGAAAAAGTCTTAATGACCCAGATAACCATGATGGTATGATCACTCCCTAGAACCAGACATCCTGGAGTGTGAAGTCAAGTGGCTCTCAGGAAGCATTACTGCAAACAAAGCTAGTGGAGGTGATGAAATTCCAGCTGAGCTATTTCAAATCCTAAAAGATGATGTTGCTAAAGTGCTGCATTCATTATGCCAGCAAATTTGGAAAACTCAGCAGTGGCCACAGGACCAGAAAAGGTCAGTTTTCATTCCAATCCCAAAGACGGGCAATGCCAAAGAATGTTCAAAATACCACCCAACTTCACTCATCCCACACACTAGCAAAGTAATGCTCAAAATCCTTCAAGCTAGGTTTGAATAGTGCATGGACTGAGAACTTCCAGATGTAGAAACTGGATTTAGAAAAGACAGAGGAACCAGAGATCAAATTGCCAGCATTTACTGGATCACAGAAAAAGTCAGGGAATTCCAGAAGAACATCTACTTCTGCTTCATCAGCTACACTAACACTTTGACAGTGTGGATCACAACAATCTGTGGAAAATTCTTCAAGAGATGGGACTACCAGACCACCTTACATGTCTCCTGAGAAAACTATATGCAGGACAAGAAGCAACAGTTAGAACCTTACATGAAACAACAGAGTGGTTCAAAATTGGGAAAGGAATATGTCATGCTGTATATTGTCTCCCTGCTTATTTAACTTATATGTAGTGACTATCATTCAAGATGCCCAGCTAGATGAAGCTCAAGCTGGCATCAAGTTTGCCAGGAGAAATATCAATAACTTCAGATATGAGGATGACACCACCCTAATGGCAGAAATCAAAGAGGAACTAAAGATCCTCTTGATGAAAGTGAAAGAGGAGAGTGAAAAAGCTGGCTTAAAACTCAAGTTTCAAAAAACTAAGATCATGGCATCTGGTCCCATCACTTCATGGCAAATAGATGGGGAAATAATGGAAACAGTGACAGACATTATTTTCTTCATCTTCCAAAATCACTGCAGATGGTGACTGAAGCCCTGAAATTAAAAGATGCCTGACCCTTGAAAGGAAAGCTATGACAATCCCAGACAGAATATTAAAAAGTAGAAACATCACTTTGCTGACAAAGGTCTCTTTAGTCAAAGAGCAACAGAGGATGAGATGGTTGGGTGGCATCACCGACTGAATGGACATGAGTTTGAGCAAACTTCGGGAGACAATGAAGGACAGGGAAGCCTGGGTGCTGCAGTCCATGGAGGGGTGGGGTTGTCCCAAAGAATTGGACATGACTGAGCAACTGAACAACGACAGAGCTAAATAGTCATGGTCAGAATAGAATGAATTTTTCTTGAGGCAAGTCATTTGTTGTAAGACAGGATCATATAGAAGGTTAAATGGAGACCTCTGGGGGCACAACAGTATCTTGTTTCTGTACAGTTTTCCTTCCCTTTGTTCTGTCCTTCCTACTCTCCCTCCAGTGTTTCTTTCCTTTCTTTTTAAGGAATATATACATGTGGTTTATTTATATTTATGTATACACATATATATAAATATATAGATGTATAATATATATTACATTATAGATATAATACATATATCTGTATGTGTTTAGTCAGTCAGCCCATGGATTGTAGCCCACTTGGCTCCTCTGTCCATGGGATTCTCCAGAGAAGAATACTGGAGTGGGCTGCCATGTCCTTTTCCAGGGGAATCTTCCTGATCCAGGAATCGAACTCCAGTCTCTTATGTCTCCTGAACGGGCAGGAGACATAAGACATATCTTCTTTATCACTAGAGCCACCTGGGAAGTAAGCCCATTTATATATGCATATACATATATATATATGTATGTATATATATGTGTGTGTGCCCCTATATAATTCCCTTACTTTCAGAGAGCTATTACCTGATGAACCCCTGATCCCAGCAATAATTACTTTTATTTAGCACTATGTGGAAGACACAGTTGTAAGCACTTTGGATGTATTAACTCATTAGTTCCAAGCTCAGTCACAAATACGGGTTAATATCAGTAATAAAAACACGAAAACAAATACGTAAAAAACAAGGAGAAAAAAAAATGTTTGGCTCTCATCACTGAAAAACGTCAAGGGTGACGTTACAGTTAAAAAAAAAGCTAGCTTTGAGACACTGAAATTACAACTGGCTCTTTTAATTTTACGTGGGAGATGGGGCCAGGTGGCCCACAAGGAAAGCCCCTTCAGGCTGGCAGCGCTCTATGGAGCTTGGGCTTTGTAAGAGCCCGGGCCATGTGATGGCAACGAGGGGCACTCTGTCTTTTTCCGCGCAGTCTCTATGGTATTCGTCTCAGCCCACTGGCCCCTAGGGAAGCGGCAGTCATGTGACAAGCTCCGGGTTTAAGGCAGGTGCCCACGTGATCCTGGCCTGCAGTAGGGTGGCTGCGGTGGTGTACCTGCGCTCCTGAATGAAGGGCGGGCTATTAGGTCGTAGTCGCCGCTGCCTCCAGCGGACTCTCCGGAGCAGTTAGGCTCGGGAACAAGGAGCCTACTGAGGCATTCATCACTTGGTGCCTACGGCACGGGTCTGCTCTTTCTGCCACCTCTGCCTTCCTCATCCCCATCTCTTTGCGAGTAAAGTCCCCTTTGGGTTTCAAGACCTTGGGTCCTGAGACCGAAACTTGAGACGAACCTCCCCCTATCCCTCTTTCCTTCTCATCCTCCATCTCTTCCTTTGCATCACCGAATCACTTAACCTTTGAGCTGGCCGGTTCGGCGGTGCCTTGAGGCGAAGTTCCAGTCGGTAAAGGTAACCGTGCGGAAAGCGGACCCCCAGTGGAGAAAGGCGGAGTCTAGAATAGAGCAGGCCTAAGGACCGCAGGCGACGAGAACAGGCGGCTGAGGGGCTGAAGAAGGGGGAAAAAAAAGAGAGAGTACTGCGGATTTAGAAGAGACTGGAAAAGACTTGTTGCACGATGGAAGAATCTGACTCTGAAAAAAAGATGGAGAAAGAGAATCTGGGGCCGAGAATGGATCCTCCCATAGGGGAACCGGAAGGATCGCTTGGGTAGGTGAAGGGTATTAACTGAAAACTGGAAGCGGAGGTGGGGGAGAGGCGTAGATGTTCTAACTGAAGGGAGTATTGTGAATTAGAATACCCCACCTATTGATAAATTGCTTCTATTTGCCAGTAAGGTTGCTTTTGGTGATTGGATAAGCTGCCAAGAGGCCTGGTTGTTGGGACAGGCGTGATAGCACTCCGGGGAGTGAGGATTGTTCTAAGGAGGCAATCTGGATTGTTTTGAATTATCCATAAAGAAGATTTGACGTCATCATGTTGAGAATAAGAAGACTGAGAAGAGAGCTGGTTTTTCCTGGGCAAAGATCAGTGGCTTGAGAATGCTTTCTGTGCCAATTTGTATTTGAATTTGAGAATTTACATACTTTGTAAATGTATGACTTGGAATGACAGCTAAAGGAATAAAGATTTATAAAAATATGCTGACTTTGAAAAAAGATATTCAAATATTACAATATTGTTTGCTTTATTAAAGCGTTTGTAAATGTTGCTGTGATAAATTTTTAAGGTGATAAAAACCTTAATGTTGATTTTTAACTCATTTATATTTCTAAATACATCTTCCTAGGAGCTATCTCCTCAGCAGGTAATTAGGGGAGAAGGGCGAATAAACACATAAATAAATATATTTTATAATTTAGGAAATTGATGGCCTCTACTTAACTAAGGTCTGCCACACAGCTGTACTTAGCTGTTGTGCTAAATACGCTCTTTTGCACCTCTGCATTTAAAAAAAAAATCTTTCATTCCAATTTCCAAGGCAGCTGGATCATGGAAACTCTATCTTTTGGTTTATATCTGCAGGTGGGTGCTACCAAATACAGCCATGAAGAAAAAGGTAAGATGTGTTAGGTACATCAGAAACATGAAAGTAAAGGTAAGAAATTACTGTTTAGGAAATATATTTGTGGTCACATTTCCATCTTTTCTTGACTGTTGTCGGAGCCTTCTACATATTCTCCCTGACTCTTGTCCCCTTCTTTGCTATAAGATTTAATTTTTTCTAACACAGAAATCTCCCATTCACATACTAAAGAACTTTTTGTAATTTCCCAAAGCCCACTGAATACAATCCAAAAGATTCATCTTACAGAATGCCCTTTAAAGTTATATTCCTGACTAAATCATCTGCCACACCTTTAAACCCTATCATAGTCATGCAGAATCTGTTTTTCTTCAAGTTTACAGATTAATTTGCATTTTGGGCAAGCTATGCACACGCACTACACATGTCTCTGCCTGCACATTTATGTTGAACCCAGCTCAGATATTACCACTATAAGGTTTCATGTGAGTTCTCCAAATGGAATTATGCTCTTATGGTAATGTTCCCTACCTTGGGGTTTAGGAAGAATCAATAAGGGCACAGCTCTGGAGCAAATTTCTGACCCTTTTAGGCTTTCAGCTTCCTCATTTGAAAATGGTGATAATAATGTTACCTATCTCATAAGATTGTTATTAAGCTTAAATGAGCAAATGCAGAGAGAGCACTTAAATTAGTACTTAATACAGTAAACCTTGATAAGTCTTTCATAAGCTATTAAAATAAGATTTCTTAAATTAAAAATAAAAGACCATAAAAAAGAATGAAATATTGCCATTTGCAGCAATATGGATGGACCTAGAGAATATTATGCTCAGTCAAATAAAACAAAGACAAATGCTATATGATGTCACTTATATATGGAATCTAAAATCTAATACAGATGAATCTATACACAAAATAGAGACAGACACAGAAAGGAAGCTACTGGTTACAAAGGAGAGAGGGACAATTTAGGGGTATGAGAGTAGCAGATGCAAACGACTATATACAAAATAGATAAGCAACAAATGTTTACTGTATAGCATGGGGAATTATACCCAATATCTTGTAATAACCTATAGTGGAATATAATCTGCAAAAAAATGAATCACTATTCTGTATACCTGAAACTATTGTAACTAATTATTTTGTCATAAATATTGTTTATATGCATGCTAAGTCGCTTCAGTCATGTCCAACTCTGTGAGACTCTATGGACTGCAGCTGGCCAGGCTCCTCTCTCCATGGTATTCTCCAGGAAAGAATACTGGAGTGGGTTGCCATGCTCTCCTCCAGGGGATCTGACCAACCTAAGGATAAATACTGTGTATTAATATTCAATTAACAAAAAAAGAAATACACTGTATTTAGCCTTTATCTAATAATTCAGTTGTATAACTTCAGTTTGCAGAGGAAATATTCTTGATGAGCCTGTCTAAAGTTGCTATCAACAAGGATGCCTAAAAATACCAGAAATATGTAAATGATTAAGAATAAAAATAAAACTTTTTTTTCTAACAACTTTAAACAATATCCTCAGTAACATTTCCTTAGTAAGATAAAATTGTATAGCTAAATAGTTAGATAAGTTGAACTTGAGTGTAGTATACATTTTTAATATTCTCAATATTTGTAATTATATTTTTTATAAAATATCTTAGAATTGAAGATAAAATGTGTACCCCTCATTTGAAAATCAAAGTAATTGGAACTATAGTTGATAAGTTTTAAGTGAGAAAAGACTCTTAAAAGTTACATCATCTAGTTTCTCTCTTAGTGCAAGTGTCTTTGTTAAATGCTGTCACTGACTAGAAGGTGTTTACCTTCACAGTTTCTATTGGACAATTCTCATTGCTAAAAATTTGCTTGTTTTATATCTTTGTTTTGATAGCTTGCTAATTCTTTTAATGAACATATTTTAAGTGACTGTTATATGTTAGGCACTGAAGACTCAAAGGGGATTCTCCCTGCCACTCAGGAGCTCAGAGTCTTGTGAGAGACACACCAAAACAAAAATTGAATAACTGCAATGCATTATGGTCTTTGCAGTGTCATAAGAGTGTCATGGGAGAAAAGGGATGAAATATACCTAAGCCAGCCTAGGGTATTGGAATCAGAGAAATTATTATTTATTTATTTGTTTTAATTGGAGGCTAATTACTTTACAATATTGTGGTGGTTTTTGCCATACATTCACATGAATCAGCCATGGGTGTACATGTGTTCCCCATCCAGAATCCTCTCTCCCACCTCCCTCCACATCCCATCCCTCTGGGTCATTCCAGTGCACCAGCCCTGAACACCCTGTCTCATGCATTGAACCTGGACTGGCGATCTATTTCACATATGATAATATACATGTTTCAATGCTATTCTCTCAAATCATCCCACCCTCGCCTTCTCCCACAGAGTCCAAAAGTCTGTTCTTTACGTTTGTGTCTCTTTTGCTGTCTCACATATAGGGTCATCGTTACCATCTTTCTAAATTCCATATATATGCATTAGTACACTGTATTGGTGTTTTTTTTCTGACTTAGTTCGCTCTGTATAATAGGCTCCCATTTCATACACCTCATTAGAACTGATTCAAATGCATTCTTTTTAATAGTTGAGTAATATTCCATTGTGTATATGTACAACTGCTTTCTTATCCATTCGTCTCCTGATGGACATCTAGGTTGCTTCCATGTCCTGGCTATTGTAAACAGTGCTGCAATGAACATTAGGGTACACGTGTCTCTTTCAATTTTGGTTTCCTCAGTGTGTATGCCCAGGAGTGGGATTGCTGGGTCGTATGGCAGTTCTATTTCCAGTTTTTTAAGGAATCTCCACACTCTTCTCCATAGTAGCTGTACTAATTTGCATTCCCACCAACAGTGTAAGAGGGTTCCTTTTTCTCTGCACACCCTCTCCAGCATTTATTGTTTGTAGACTTTTTGATAGCAGCCATTCTGACCAGCCTGAGATGGTACCTCATTGTGGTTTTGATTTGCATTTCTCTGATAATGAGTGATGTTGAGCATCTTTTCATGAGTTTGTTAGCCATCTGTATGTATTCTTTGGAGAAATATCTGTTTAGTTCGTTGGCCCATTTTTTGATTGGGTCACTTATTTTTCTGGAATTGAGCTGCAGGAGCTGCTTGTATATTTTTGAGATTAATTCTTTGTCAGCTGCTTCATTTGCTATTATTTTCTCCCATTCTAAGACTGTCTTTTCACCTTGCTTATATTTTCCTTAGTTGTGCAAAAGCTTTTAATTTTAATTAGGTCTCATTTGTTTATTTTTGCTTTTATTTCCATTATTCTGGGAGGTGGGTCATAGAGGATCCTGCTGTGGTTTACGTCAGAGAGTGTTTTGCCTGTGTTTTCCGGAATCAGAGAAATTCTTGAGATGATTGCTGAACCAAGTCTTAAAGGATAAGTGGAGCTTAGCTGAAGAAAGAAAAGGGAGTGTAAAGTTAATGGCAGAGAATTCAGTATAAAAAATGACGTAGAACTGGGCTCCCTGGAGACCTGACACATTCAAAGGAACTACAAGCAGTTTAGTTCATTGTGGCTGGATTCTGCAAGTTTCAGGCTAGGAGGGTCAGAAGACAAGGGCAGAGGAGTAGATAAGCCAGATCAAGGAGGATCTTATATGTAGTTTAAGGACGTGATCCTGTAAGCAATGGGACACTTATGAAAAGAAATAAAAGAGTAACTAGGACTTCCCAGGTGTCTCAGTGGTAAATACACCTGCCAATGAAGGAGATGTGGGTTTGATCCCTAGGTTGGGAAGATACCCTGGAGAAGGAAATGACAACCCACTCCAGTATTCTTGCCTGGAAAATCCCATGGCAGAGGATTCTGGTGGGCTACACTTCATGGGGTTACCAACAGTCGGACACAACTGAGAGACTGAGCACATGCACAGTGCAAAAGAGTAAATAATGGAATAAAATCATGAAGATGAGTAAAAAGGATGAGATTAATGGCAGAAGTGGTAAGGTTGACCCTGAGTAGGAGGGTGAAATTTCATTTATACTGAACTACCCTGACAGTGCAGTGCATAAAATATTAGATTATGAGAGTTTCCTGTTGATTCCTTTCATCAGATTATTGAAGTTTCCTTTATTTCACTAACATAGTACTGAATGTATGATACTATATATTTATAACATGGTAAATTGGCTGTGATTCTATCACCAAGAGAAATTGTGACTTATGACAGGTAAGTGACTGGTCTCTGGAATTCTAGGTACCTCCATGTTCACATTGGTCAGAGAACTAGTCAGTTACAAGTATCCATTTTAGGTTGTGTGTACTTTCACTTCAGTAAGGTGTCAAGTTCAAGAGATAAATAGATCCCTTTAGATTTGATTTGCCCTTGATTGCTGACTTTTTTTTCTTTTCTTTTTTTCCATTTTGTCTTTAGGTGCTGTTGATGGGTAAAAGTGGGTCGGGTAAGACCAGCATGAGGTCTATTATCTTTGCAAATTATATTGCAAGAGACACACGTCGTCTTGGTGCAACAAGTAAGATGTTTTATCTTATCGTAGAGTCATGTGATCTTAATCTGCATAAAACACTTGGTTGCAGTAACTTGGTGATACAGAGACTGACAGATTTGTTTTTGAGCACTTTTCCTTTTTTTTTTCATTCCTTCTCAGAAGGATGTGACCTAATTCTGGTTACTACTGCTGGCTATCTTGGAGAGATTCTTTCCTTTCTAGCTTGCTTACCAAATGGGATATCCTTGTCCAACTTCATTTTATCCTGTTCTTTCTCAACAAGAACAACAAGGGTCCTTTTGTTTGTTCATTTTTTATGTGGGGGAGGGTATTTGTTTTTAACTGTTATTATGTAAAAAGAAATTAATTTATAGGTATTAACAAGAATAACATTAAAATCTATGATTTTTAAAGCAGTAGTTAGTCCTAGTCTTATTAAAAGGTAAATTGCTGTGGTTGGGAGGCTGTCAGAGGAAGATTATCTGGATCTGTACTCTGCTATTTCTTTTCCTGCATATACATAGATGTTCTCGTTGGAATTCGAGCTTTGACTTGAGAAATGTTTCATTGCCCTTTATGGTTTGAATCTTAAATCTGATTTCTTAGTACAAGCTAGCTGGGCTGCCATGGCTGCCCAGTGGATTTATGCTCCTGGGAGACCCTTTCTGTCTTTAGGCTATAATGCCATTTTATTTTGTAGCATCCAAGCATTTTTGGATTCTTCCTTGGTCCTTGGCCTCTAGGTAACAAAACCATTGTCCTACCTGGCTTTCAATTTTTCCTGATTTGGGTTACTGGCATCTTGAATACTTTTAGGGACAAGCTACCTACTACTTCAAAAGGTATCTCATTCTGGTTTTAAGAACAACAAACATTTTTAAAACACCGCTTTGTTCCAGATGCTAGAATACAAAGGAGAAAGAAGCTTCTTTTCTGTTCTTAAAGTGCTTATAGTGTAGATTCTCATAATTGGATAAGCTTTAATGATTAAAAAGTTATTTCTTAGTTAAAGTCCCAGATCTATTTCCTTTTATTTCTGTTAGTTGGTACCCTTTCTGTTCTCTTGAGTCTCTGCAAATATTTTAGTATGATTAATTTCTCAATCTATCCTAGTCATTCCTTGCCTCCCAAATCTTATCTTCCTTAAGTTAAAAATCTCTGGTTCCTCCATCTCTCTCTCATTTACCATCATTTTGAAGCATTTTTAAGGACTTGTTTGAATATGTCTATATTTTTTTAGAGCTGAGATTTAAATGAAGACATGGTCTAATCACAGGAAAGTATGACTAGTACATCTCTTGTCCTGGGGGTTACACTGCTGTTAGCACAGTCTAGCCTCTACTCCCCTTCTATGGAGTGGCTTTCATTATACTGAGTCATACTTTTAAAAGAATCCTTTTTACATATATTTTTATACAAATCCTCTTTCTGATTCTTGTGCAATTAACATTTTGAACTTATGAATAAATGTTTATTGACTTATTCAGTTTTGATTGTTTTAGCCCATGAAAGGTTAACTTTGAAATCTAGAACAATTTACTATCTCACTGGCCATCAGTTTCCTTATCCATAGAAAAGGAGTTGGATCCTATTTTCATTTTACCTACTTATTTGCTCATCTGATATGCTAACTATCCTTCCTAGCTTTGTGCAATTTTTACATTTGATAAGCATCTCATCTAGTTTTCATCTAAGTCATTTATCAAAAATTTTGGTCAGGACAGGGTCCTAAGGTCTACTATGCCTCAAGAGACTTCCTTCTAGAAAGCACCTGTTCAGACTCCTCCCTGTTTTGATTGGCTATATTTTAATTTTTTCTGTTCTTCCAAGTTTAATACTTGGACCTTAATCAAATGGTTTCAGTAGAACAGACGAAGGTAATGTTTAATTATATGCTGTTCTATTTACTTCAGTTATCATATGAACTTCATTTTAATAGATGAAGAAAATATGACCTTGAAGTTAAGCTCACTCAACTCATGAGTGTTAGAGCTAGAATGTCAGTCTGTGCGCCTGCTTTATTCATTATGCTACAGTTGCAATTTCTGGCAGACTTCTCTCTGTGTTTTAAGTTCTGCACCTTTCATTGAAGTTGTTTTCTAGTCCAATTAATATTTTTGTCTTTAGCTAATCAGAGTTGAATGACTACTGTGAGTCTGGTGAATAGTCTTATCACCCAAATTTCAGAGCTAGTCAAGCTACTTAAAATAGTTTTGAGAAATAATCTAGCAGCTTCATTAAAAAGTTATGAACACAATGTTGCAAATTATATGAACCCTGTATGTTTAAACAGGCCATTTATTTAACAAATGTTTTCTGGAGCTTCATGTGGATGGGACAGGGCTCTTGGGGCTATAGTGGGACCTTTATTGAGAATACTTTGTTATTAATCACTGTATTTCTTAAAGTTGGTAAAAGTGTACTTCAAAATATTATGTTGACCTTAATACTTTAGTGTATCATTAACTAGCTTGTTATTTCTGGAATAAAGGTCTGAGTTCTACTGCTAAACTTATAGACTAAATAAAAATATGTATAGTATATTGATTTTTGCTTACTATTCATTTTTGTTCAATTGCTGATTTTCTTTAAAAGTAGTGAAAGAGTACATATTCTAAAATATTATATCACCTTGAATGTTTTAGTGTTTTTCTAGTTTCTCATTGCTGAAAAAAGTCCAGTTTCATTTTATTAAACTTAGAGTGTACTGTGTTTTGGAATTTGAAGTAAGGATACAGAATGGTGGTATTTATTTATTAGGGGGCTGTTAAAATGTTTGTTGGAATAGTAAAATTGTCAATAAAAATTGTGCTTATGAAGTATTTTAGTCTCAAACACTGTTGACAGCTCCAAGATTTCCTACTTTCTCAAAATTCTCTGATCTCTTGGCTTTTATTTAACGCTTTATTACCCTGGTTTTATTCCTTTATCTTTAATCATCCCTCCCTTTAAAAAAAATTTCTTCTTTCTGCCCCATAAGTGTATGTGATTTCTCAAAGCTCTGTTCTTGGTTCTTTCCAGTTGCTCTTATGATAGCAAGACAGGAAGACTAGGAGAGCCAGAGGGCCCCTTAGGAGAACTGAGTCTGAAGAGAGAGGCAGAAAGTGGGGGTTAGATCATAAAGTGCCCTGTATGCCAAGTCAGGTAGTTTAAATTGAAGTTGGAGGGAAACCCTTAGAGTGTTTCTAACAGAAAGGTAATATGATCAGATTTCATTATTTTTAATTTTCAACTTTAATTACAAAAGTAATACTTGTGAAGAGTCCCTCATTCTCAAGCCTACTTCCTATGGACAACCACCACTAATAATTTGAGGTTATCCTTCTGGCCTTATTTTTTCTGAGTGTATGCAGTCATGCATAGAGACATGTTATTATTTTTCTTTTTAAAGAAGGATTAAATAAAATCTGCATTGTGGAGAGATCATTATATCTGTAATACGGAGGATAGATTGGAGAGAGGCAAGGGAAGAAACAGATTGACAAATTAGGGAACTATTTTTTGTAGACCAGGTAAGAGATGATGGGAGCTTAACTTGGGTTAGGGTAGTAGTAGTGGATATGTTGAGAAGCAAATGGATTTGGGATATATTTAAGAGGTAAAATCATCAGGACTTGCTGGTATGATTTGGGGGAATAAAGCAGGAAAGCGTGAACTCAGGATGAAACTTAAGGTTTTGGCTTAGTCACCTGATTAAAATCACTGAATTAGGGAAGACTAAAAGAGGAATAGATTTTGTGGGAAGAATGGGGAGATGATGTTTTATTTGGATATATTGAGTTTGGGTTACTTGCAGTAAATGCAAATGAAGATGTCCAATATATGATTCAGAAAGGGAAGAGAAAAATCTGTATTAGAGATAAATAATTATGGATTATCAGTATCCAAATGTTAAAATAATATGAATTGATTAGCTTGCCTGTGGGGGGGGAAGAATACATAGAAGAGTAGGTGACCAAAGATGGAATCCTGAACTCCAACATTTAAGGGACAGAAAGAAGAACAGGAACCTGTGAAAGAGGACCTGCTGGAGCAGTTATAGGTCTCCTATCAGAGGCCAAGAGAAGAGAATTTTTTGAGAAGAAAATAGTCAACAGTGTCATGTGCAGAAAGTAAGACAAGGACTAAAAAGTCCACTGGATTTGGTAATGGGGCCATTGGTCACTTGATGAGAACAGTTTTTATGATATGGGAGTAGAAACCAGATTTTTATCCCATGTGCTCCACATCTAAAGTCACTGAATCCTGTCACATTTTTGTTATTGTCTTTCCCTTTCTCAGTAGCACTTCTTTCCCTTTTTTTTTAGTACTAGACCGTTTACATAGTCTTCAAATTAATAGCAGTTTGAGCACCTACTCTCTCGTAGACTCTGTTGGAAGTACAAAGACATGTAAGATATGATTCCTTTTCCAAGGAGGGGGAAAAGGGGGAAAAGGGAAATAGTTTGAGCAACTACTACATGCCAGGCACTTGATATATGATAATCCCTTTAATCCTGTGAAGTCAATAGTATGCCTCCCACCTTTTTTCTTAATAGAAGAGAAAACTGATACTCAGAGGTTAAGTGACTTACCCAAGGTCACACAGAGAGGTAGAATGGGTATTTGAGCTAAGAGCTGTTTGACTCCAATATTTTTTTGCAATTTTTTCCAATGTTTGACTCCGTATTTTTTAAGTAATGCCTTGCTGCTTATGATCTAGTTTATGAGAAGATAAAATTCCACAGTTATATAGCAGTCAGTTTAAGCAACAGCTTCAAGATAGTCAGAGAAGAAACAGCACACTGTTACAGAAATAAGGATGATAATTGCTAGACTTCAAGAAATTTCCAGGAAAAGAATTTTCATTATTATTTCTTGTGATTTTTTAGTGCCTGGCAGAGAGTAGATGCTTAATAAATGTTTAAATGAATTCAGAGGGAGTGATGATGGTAAGTAGGGGTGGCTAGGTAGGGTTTTTAGAGGAGGTGGGGTTTAAACTGGGTCTTAGAAGATGAATCTATCTTTGGAAGAAAGGTGGGGAAGATTTTCTAGGCAGATGGACAGAATAGACAAAGTATAGGGTGGGGAGGGACATGGAAGGCAGAGGTCGCAAACAGGCAGCTTGTATGCTGGATAAGGCCTGTAGATGTGTTTAGAAAAATTGGAATTAGTTATCAATAGTAAAAGTTTGCATAAAAATTCTGGATTTCCTGCTACTATTGAAAAATTTAAAGATCTGGAAATCCTGAGCCTGTGTTCCTGCATGGCAAATGAGCTAGAGCTAAGTGATTGCTGCCCATTCCATTATTCCCTTTGGTGGATGTTTACTCTCCATACATGATCAACTTCACACTTGTACGTTTACTGGCCTGGCTCCTATTAGCAAGTTTGCGACCCCTGATATAAGGTGTGTTGGTGGCTGGGGAGGTAGAGGGGTTTGGGAGGACTGTGAA
Source organism: Moschus berezovskii (assembly GCF_049115385.1). Classification (NCBI taxonomy): domain Eukaryota; kingdom Metazoa; phylum Chordata; class Mammalia; order Artiodactyla; family Moschidae; genus Moschus; species Moschus berezovskii. The sequence continues at coordinate 48,507,715 of NC_142488.1, read as the reverse complement.
TAAACTGTGAATAAAATTGGACTGGAGCAAAAGGCTTTATTAATGTGATTCATTGGGGGAACATAAAGGTAGATTGGAAGCCAAATTCTGAAGGACCTTGCATGCCCCTCTGTAGGCATGGAAGAGCCATTGAAAGTTTATAAAATGGGGAGTGACATGTTCAAAGTAGTGTTAAGAAGATGAACCTGGCAGTAGTCTATAGGATGAAGTAAAGTGAGTAAGGCTTCCTGAGGCTGAACGTGTGCATGCTCAGTCATGTCCATCTCTTTGCGACCCTATGGACTGTAGCCCACCAGGCTCCTCTGTCCTTGGGATTTTCTAGGCAAGAATGCTGGAGTGGGTTGCCATTCCTCCTCCAGGGAATCTTCCTGACTCAGAAATCAAACCCTCATCTCTTGTGTTACCTGCAGTGCAGGCGGATTCTTTACTGTTTGAGTCATCGGGGAAGCCCCCAAGGCTTCCTGGTGGGAGGTAATTATGGAGCTACAGTAGCTGTATAGGCTTGAGAAGGTAAGAGCCTTCCCTAATATTAATAGCAGATAGTGAAACAAAGAATGGAATTGGGAATAGCAATGAATTGAATGTGGACAGAGGAGTCAAAAATGACCCCCTGAAATGGGAAAATGATAGGGTCATTAATCAAAATAAGAAAATCAGTATTTGGAGTGAGTTTGGTTATGTTTTATATTCATTGGTATTTGGTTTTTGTTGTCCTTTTTAATTTTTTGTGGAATGTATTGATAGGTCAGAAAAGAGCTATTACATGGTATATGTCTGTCTTACATGTTGAAATTTTAACAGTATTATAATTGGAGATTGTTTCTTCTCTAAGCACTAAAACTACTAAAATATAATGACTTATTTGAAAGCCATTTCTGTAGCTCAGGATAGTTTAGGTGCCCACCTTGCCACTAAATCACACTGCTAAGCTGAAAATCACCTTCTTGTTGTAGCTTTGAGCATTTCACTCCACTTTGGTCCTTCTAAATTCCATGGGTTAGTGCTTTATTTTGAATTTCATCTTGCATGCTACAATTACTAGATTTGTCATATTTGTTTTCCAGTTGATGTAGAACATTCTCATGTTCGGTTTCTGGGAAACCTGGTATTGAACCTGTGGGACTGTGGTGGGTAAGTACCATCTGCTTAATTCTTCATGAGGTCAATGACAATAATCATGGCATCTAGTATAATCAGCACAGAAAATGCTATTGCTGCTGTTTAGTCACTATACTGTGTCTGACTCTTTGCAACCCCATGGACACAGTGAATATAATAGAGTAACTATCATTTGTAATAGATACATTAGATAAAAATTACTTCACAATTGGCACTTCATTGAATGAAGATATCTGACTTTTCTATTATTGGGAAAATGCCCTCTATATTTGACATGTTTAAGCAGTACTCACACAAGCTATATCTAAGTATCTGTGGTATGGGATCAATCATTCTTCTGTTTTTCAGATGAAGAAATTAGGTTTCTGTCTCAAGCAGCCTAACACCAGTGCTGAGCTCTTAGCTATCACACAATACCACCTCATTCTTTGGTATTTTAATAATTATCTCCAGGCAATCTAAGCAGTTATTTGGACATTAGTTCTCCAGCTGAGTTTCCCGCTGTTGGAGGAATAGGAGACAGTTTTTCCCCTTATGTCCAACACACTTTCAGAATATCCCATCATAAATACACATTCACTGTGCATATGGAGCTCCTTTCCATATGGTGTGCTTTCTATTCTTGCATCTCTATACTACAGTACCAATATATCAGTTCAGTTCAGTCGCTCAATCGTGTCCGACTCTTTGCGACCCCATGAATCACAGCACGCCAGGCCTCCCTGTCCATCACCAACTCCCGGAGTTCACTCAAACTCATGTCCATTGAGTCGGTGATGCCATCCAGCCATCTCATAGTACACAATAATTAGGAGCCCTTAGGCTATGGAATTAGATTGGGGTTTGTATCTGAACTCTGTTAGCTGTGTTATCTTGGATAGATCATTTAAACACTCTGAGCTACAGTTTTTTCATCTGTATAATAGGAATAATCTCATAGAGTTTTGATTATTGAAATTATATATATATATATACACAAACACACATTTCAGAGTGCCTCACAAAGTAAAGAAATGTTATAATCAGCTCAGTGTCTCCAAGCTCCTAGTATAGAACCAACTAGGCAATACGTGCTCAATGAGTATTTGGTGAAAGAATAACAAATCAGAAAATAACTTCATTATTGCTAACAGGTGGATCACTTAACACACTAGTAACTTTCTCCATGTAAATCTTTCTTCAGTATCATAGCTTTCAATTCCGTAATCTGTATAAAGAGATTAGTCCAAGTCCTTTCATTTTAGTTCAGTTCGGTTCAGTTCAGTTGCTCAGTCGTGTCTGACTCTTTGCGACCCCATGAATCACAGCAAGCCAGGCCTCCCTGTCCATCACCAATGCCCGGAGTTCACTCAAACTCATGTTCATTGAGTCAGTGATGCCATACAGCCATCTCATTCTCTGTTGTCCCCTTCTGCTCTTGCCCCCAATCCCTCCCAGCATCAGAGTCTTTTCCAGTGAGACAACTCGTCGCATGAGGTGGCCAAAGTATTGGAGTTTCAGCTTTAGCATCAGTCCTTCCAATGAACACCCAGGATTGATGTCCTTTAGAATGGACTGGTTGGATCTCCTTGCAGTCCAAGGGACTCTCAAGAGTCTTCTATAGCACCACAGTTCAACAGTATCAATTCTTCAGCGATTAGCTTTCTTCACAGTCCAACTTTCACATCCATACATGACCACGGGAAAAACCATAGCCTTGACTAGACAGACCTTGGTTCGCAAAGTAATGTCTCTGCTTTTTAATATACTGTCTAGGTTGGTCATAACTTTCCTTCCAAGGAGTAAGCGTCTTTTAATTTCATGGCTACAATCAGCATCCGCAGTGATTTTGGAGCCCCCAAAAATAAAGTCTGACACTGTTTCCGCTGTTTCCCCATCTAGCTCCCATGAAGTGATGGGAACAGATGCCATGATCTTTGTTTTCTGAATGAGCTTCAAGCCAACCGTTTCACTCTCCTCTTTCACTTTCATCAAGAGGCTTTTTAGTTCCTCTTCACTTTCTGCCACAAGGGTGGTGTCATCTGCATATCTGAGGTTATTGATATTTCTCCTGGCAATCCTAATTATAGCTTGTGCTTCTTTCAGCGCAGCGTTCCTCATGATGAACTCTGCATATAAGATAAATAAGCAGGGTGACAATATACAACCTTGACGTACTCCTTTTCCTATTTGGAACCAGTCTGTTGTTCCATGTCCAGTTCTAACTGTTGCTTCCTGACCTGCATAAGGGTTTCTCTAGAGGCAGGTCAGTCGGTATGGTATTCCCATCTCTATCAGAATTTTCCACAGTTTATTGTGATCCACATAGTCAAAGGCTTTGGTATAGTCAATGAAGCAAAGGAGATGTTTTTCTGGAACTCTCTTGCTTTCTCCATGATCCAGTGGATGTTGGCAATTTGATCTCTGATTCCTTTGCCTTTTCTAAAATCTGGTTTTACATCTGGAAGTTCATGGTTCACATATTGCTGAAGCCTGGCTTGGAGAATTTTGAGCATGACTTTACTAGCGTGTGAGATGAGTGCAATTGTGTGGTAGTTTGAGCATTCTTTGGCATTGCCTTTCTTTGGGATTTGAATAAAGACTGACCTTTTCCAGTCCTGTGGCCACTGCTGAGTTTTCCAAATTTGCTGGCATATTGAATGCAGCACTTTCACAGCATCGTCTTTCAGGATTTGAAATAGCTCAACTAGAATTCCATCATCTCCACTAGCTTTGTTCGTAGTGATGCTTTCTAAGGCCCACTTGACTTCACATTCCAAGATGTCTGGCTCTAGGTGAGTGATCACGCCATCATGATTATCTGGGTCATGAAGATCTTTTTTGTACAGTTCTTCTGTGTATTCTTGCCACGTCTTCTCAATATCTTCTGCTTCTGTTAGGTCCATACTATTTCTGTCCTTTATGGAGTCCATCTTTACATGAAACGTTCCCTTGGAATCTCTAATTTTCTTGAAGAGATCTCTTGTTTTTCCTATTCTGTTGTTTTCCTCTATTTCTTTGCATTGATTGCTGAGGAAGGCTTTCTTATCTCTCCTTGCTCTTCTTTGGAACTCTGCATTCAGATGCTTATATCTTTCCTTTTCTCCTTTGCTTTTTGCTTCTCTTCTTTTCACAGCTATTTGTAAGGCCTCCTCAGACAGCCATTTTGCTTTTTTGCATTTCTTTTCCATGGGCATGGTCTTGGTTCCTGTCTCCTGTACAATGTCACGAACCTCCGTGCAGAGTTCATCAGGCACTCTATCTATCAGATCTAGTCCCTTAAGTCTATTTCGCACTTCCACTGTATAATCATAAGGGATTTCTTTTAGGTCCTATCTGAAAGGTCTAGTGGTTTTCCTTATTTTCTGCCATTTAAGTCTGAATTTGGCAATAAGGAGTTCATGATCTGAGCCACAGTCAGCTCCTGGTCTTGTTTTTGCTAACTGTATACAGCTTCTCCATCTTTGACTGCAAAGAATATAATCTATCTGATTTTGGTGTTGACCATCTGGTGATGTCCATGTGTAGAGACTTCTCTTGTGTTTGGAAGAAGGTGTTTGCTATGACCAGTGCGTTCTCTTGGCAAAACTCTATTAGATTTTGCCCTGCTTCATTCCGTGTTCCAAGGCCAAATTTGCCTGTCACTCCAGGTGTTTCTTGACTTCCTACTTTTGCATTCCAGTCCCCTATAATGAAAAGGACATCTTTTTTTGTGTTAGTTCTAAAAGGTCTTGTAGGTCTTCATAGAACGATTCAACTTTGGCTTCTACAGCGTTACTGGTTGGGGCATAGGCTTGGATTACTGTAATATTGAATGGTTTGCCTTGGGAACGAACACAGATCATTCTGTCGTTTTTGAGATTTCATACAAGTACTGCATTCGGACTCTTAGTTACTAACATGTTATTGTAATTTTTACAGATAAGGCAGCTGAGGTCCAGTGAGATCATGAATCTCTCAAGGTCACATAGCAACTTGATAGCAGAGTGTAGGACTAGAAGCTACGTTCATGATTTTTTGTAAAGGAACTGCTATTTATTGACACCATGCCATATGCCAGGTTTCATGCTAGATTCTTTCCTTTAGGAAAGAAAAACCATAGATTTTCAGAATAGCCTCTAGAAATTTAGAAAGTTAAATTTACCAGAAACCACCCCCCAAATCAATGATTATTCTTGTTTTCTAGAAATCTATTCAACATTCACTCAGCAACTACCTACTGATCACCTTCTGTGTATCACACAGTAGGAAAAGCATTGAAAGTTACACCACACTAGATTAACATACACAGTATTTGGTGGCTATGTTAAAAGCCTTCATAGGACATATCTTTTTTTCTTTCCTTCTTTATTTATATAGTTGTTTCATTTTTGTTTTTTTTTTAAGATTTAATTTTGGTGAGGTAACATTGGTTTTTACCATCATATAGATTTCACGTGTACAACATTGTATTTCTGCTTCTGTATACCCTACAGCATGCTCACAACCCAAAATAAAATTTCTATACATACAATTTACCGCCTTTATCCTTGCCACCCACCTCTTGCCCCTTTCGTTCCAATAACCACTACTGTGTTTTCTATATCTATATGTTTGGTTTTTTTTAGTTTGATCTGTAAATTTATTATTTTTTATATGATGATTAAGATCATGAGAAACCTGTATGCAGGTCAGGAAGCTACAGTTAGAACTGGACATGGAACAGCAGACTGGTTCCACATAGGAAAAGGATTACATCAAGGTTGTATATTGCCACCCTGCTTATTTAACTTATATGCAGAGTACATCATGAGGAACGCTGGGCTGGAAGAAGCACAAGCTGGAATCAAGATTGCCTGGACAAATATCAATAACCTCAGATATGCAGATGACACCACCCTTATGGCAGAAAGTGAAGAGGAACTAAAAAGCCTCTTGATGAAAGTGAAAGAGGAGAGTGAAAAGGTTGGTTTGAAGCTCAACATTTAGAAAACAAAGATCATGGCATCTGGTCCCAACACTTCAAGGGAAATAGATGGGGAAACAGTGGAAACTGTGTCAAACTTTTTTTGGGGGGGCTCCAAAATCACTGCAGTTGCTGATTGCAGCCATGAAATTAAAAGACGCTTACTCCTTGGAAGGAAAGCTATGATCAACCTAGATAGTTTATTAAAAAGCAGAGACATTACTTTGCAAACAAAGGTCCGTCTAGTCAAGGCTATGGTTTTTCCAGTGGTCATGTGTGGATGTGAGAGTTCAACTGTGAAGAAAGTGGTGCTGGAGAAGACTCTTGAGAGTCTGTTGTACTGCAAAGAGATCCAACCAGTCCATTCTAAAGGAGATCGATCCTGGGTGTTCATTGGAAGGACTTATGCTAAAGCTGAAACTCCAATACTTTGGCTACGTCATGCAAAGAGTTGACTCCTTGGAAAAGACTCTGATGCTGGGAAGGATTGGGGGCATGGGAGGCGACGGGGATGACAGAGAATGAGATGGCTGGATGGCATCACTGACTCGATGGACATGAGTTTGAGCGAACTCCGGGAGTTGGTGATGGACAGGGAGGTCTGGCATGCTGTGATTCATGGGGTCGCAACGATTCGGTCACGACTGAGCGACTGAACTGAACTGAACTGAACTGAAGATCATATGGTATTTGTCCATCTGAGTTATTTCACTTAAAATAATATCCTCAAGATCCTTCCATGTTGTTGCATATGTCAAGTTTTCATTTTTTTTATGGGTGAATAGTAGTCCATTGTATATAGATATGACATCTTTTTTATCCATTCATCTGTTGATCGACACTTAGGTGGTTTCCATATCTTATCTATTACAAATAATGCCACAGTGAACATAGGGGTGCGTGTATCTTTTCAAGTTAGTGTTTTCATATTCTTTGAATCAATATCCAGAAGTGGGATATCTGGTAGTTTTAGTCTTGATTTTTTGAGGACTCTCCATGTTTCTTCCTTTATTGTGAAAATCCACAATAAAGGACAGAAACAGTAAGGACCTAACAGAAGGAGAAGAGAAGAAGAAGAGGTGACAAGAACAAAGAAATATAAAAGAAAGATCCTGAGAGCCCCTTGGAAAGCAAGAAGGTCAAGACAGTCATTCCTAAAGGAAATCAACCTGAATATTCATTGAAGAGACTGATGCTGAAGCTGAAGCTCCAATACTTTGGCCACATGATACAAAGAGTCAATTCATTGAAAAGGCCTTGATGCTGGGAAAGATGGTTGGATAGCATCACCAAATCAACAGACATGAATTTGAGCAAACTCCAGGAGATAGTGCAGGACAGAGGAGCTTCTTGTGCTACAGTCCATGGAGTCGCAAAGAATCTGACAAAACTTGGCAACTGAAAAACAGCAACAAAATATTTCTTCCATACTGGATGCACCAATTTCAGTTCAGTTCAGTTCAGTTCAGTCGCTCAGTCGTGTCCGACTCTCTGCGACCCCATGAATCACAGCACGCCAGGCCTTCCTGTCTATCACCAACTCCCGGAGTTCACACAAACTCATGTCCACAGAGTCGGTGATGCCATCCAGCCATCTCATTCTCTGTTGTACCCTTCTCCTCCCACCCCCAACTTTTCCCAGCATCAGAGTCTTTTCCAGTGAGTCAACTCGTCGCATGAGGTGGCCAAAGTATTGCAGTTTAAGCTTTAGCATCAGTCCTTCCAATGAATACCCAGGATTGATCTCCTTTAGAATGGACTGGTTGGATCTCCTTGCAGTACAAAGGACTCTCGAGAGCCTTCTCCAACACCAGAGTTCAAAAACATCAATTCTTCAGCGATCAGCTTTCTTCACAGTCCAACTCTCACATCCATACATGACCACGGGAAAAAACATAGCCTTGACTAGACGGACCTTTGTTGGCAAAGTAATGTCTCTGCTTTTTAATATACTATCTAGGTTGGTCATAAATTTCCTTCCAAGGAGTAAGCGTCTTTTAATTTCATGGCTGCAATCAGCATCCAAAGTGATTTTGGAGCCCACAAAAATAAAGTCTGACACTGTTTCCACTGTTTCCCCATCTATTTCCCATGAAGTGATGGGACCGGATGCCATGATTTTAGTTTTCTGAATATTGAGCTTCAAGCCAACTTTTCACTCTCCTCTTTCACTTTCATCAAGAGGCTTTTAAGTTCCTCTTCACTTTCTGCCATAAGGGTAGTGTCATCTGCATATCTGAGGTTATTGATATTTCTCCCGGAAATCTTGATTCCAGCTTGTGCGTCTTCCAGCCCAGCGTTCCTCATGATGTACTCTGCATATAAGTTAAATAAGCAAGGTGACAATATACAGCCTTGACGCACTCCTTTTCCTATTTGGAACCAGTCTGTTGTTCCATGTCCAGTTCTGACTGTTGCTTCCTGACCTGCATACAGGTTTCTCAAGAGGCAGGTCAGGTGGTCTGGGATTCCCATGTCTTTCAGAATTTTCCACAGTTCATTGTGATCCACACAGTCAAAGGCTTTGGAATAGTCAATGAAGCAGACATAGATGTTTTTCTGGAACTCTCTTCCTTTCTCCATGATCCAGCGGTTGTTGTCAATTTGATCTCTGGTTTCTCTGCCTTTTCTAAAACCTGCTTGAACATCTGGGAGTTCACGGTTCACTTATTGCTGAAGCCTGGCTTGGAGAATTTTGAGCATAACTTTACTAGCGTGTGAGATGAGTTCAATTGTGCGGGAATTTGAGCATTCTTTGGCATTCCCTTTCTTTGGGATTGGAATGAAGACTGACCTTTTCCAGTCCTGTGGCCACGGCTGAGTTTTCCAAATTTGCTGGCATATTGAGCGCAGCACTTTCACAGCATCATCTTTCAAGATTTGAAATAGCTCAAGTGGAATTCCATCACCTACACTACCTTTCTTCGTAGTGATGCTTTCTAAGGCCCACTTGACTTCACATTCCAAGATGTCTGGCTCTAGGTCAGTGATCACATTATCGTGACTATCTTGGTCGTGAAGATCTTTTTTGTACAGTTCTTCTGTGTATTCTTGCCACCTCTTCTTAATATCTTCTGCTTCTGTTAGGTCCAGACCATTTCTGTCCTTTATCGAGCCCATCTTTGCATGAAATGTTCCCTTGGAATCTCTAATTTTCTTGAAGAGATCTCTTGTGTTTCCCATTCTGTTGCTTTCCTCTATTTCTTTGCACTGATCGCTGAGGAAGGCTTTCTTATCTCTCCTTGCTATTCTTTGAAACTCTGCATTCAAATGCTTATATCTTTCCTTTTCTCCTTTGCTTTTCACTTCTCTTCTTTTCACAGCTATTTGTAAGGCCTCCTCAGACAGCCTTTTAGCTTTTTTTGCATTTCTTTTCCATGGGGATGGTCTTGGTCCCTGTCTCATGTACAATGTCACGAACCTCCGTGCAGAGTTCATCAGGCACTCTATCTATCAGATCTAGTCCCTTAAGTCTATTTTGCACTTCCACTGTATAATCATAAGGGATTTGATTTAGGTCATATCTGAATGGTCTAGTGGTTTTCCCTACTTTCTTCAATTTAAGTCTGAATTTGGGAATAAGGAGTTCATGATCTGAGCCACAGTCAGCTCCTGGTCTTGTTTTAGCTAACTGTATAGAGCTTCTCCATCTTTGGCTGCAAAGAATATAATCAATCTGATTTCAGTGTTGACCATCTGGTGATGTCCATGAGTAGAGTCTTCTCTTGTGTTGTTGGAAGAGGGTGTTTGCTATGACCAGTGTGTTCTCTTGACAAAACTGTATTAGCCTTTGCCCTGCTTCATTCCGTGCTCCAAGACCAAATTTGCCTGTTTCTCCAGGTGTTTCTTGACTTCTCATTTTTGCATTCCATTCCACTATAATGAAAAGGACATTGTTTTGGGGTGTTAGTTCTAAAAAGTCTTGTAGGTCTTCATAGAACCGTTCATCTTCAGCTTCTTCAGCATTACTGGTTGGGGCATAGGCCTGGATTACTCTAATATTGAATGGTTTGCCTTGGAAACGAACAGAAATCATTCTGTCATTTTTAAGATTGCATTCAAGTACTGCATTTCAGACTCTTTTGTTGACCATGATAGCCACTCCATTTCTTCTAAGGGATTCCTGCCCACAGTAGTACATATAATGGTCATCTGAGTTAAATTCACCCATTCCAGTCCATTTTAATTCACTGATTCCTAGAATGTCTATGTTCACTCTTGCCATCTCCTGTTTGACCACTTCCAATTTGCCTTGATTCATGGATCTAACATTCCAGGTTCCTATGCAATATTGCACCTCTTTGCGTGTCTGCGCCGCCGGGGCCGGCGTCTCTCGCGTCGCGTCTGCGCCGCCGGGGCCGGCGTCTCTCGCGTCGCGTCTGCGCCGCCGGGGCCGGCGTCTCTCGCGTCGCGTCTGCGCCGCCGGGGCCGGCGTCTCTCGCGTCGCGTCTGCGCCGCCGGGAGCTACCCCACGCCTGAGGCCAGGGCCGGCGGCCGAGAGGAGCTACCCCACGTCCAACAGGCGGTGGCTGCGCGGGCGCAGGAGGGCCGAGAGGAGCTACTCCGCGTTCAAGGTCAGGAGGGGGGGCCTTGAGGAGATACACCTCGTCCAAGGTAAGGTACAGCAGCTGCACTTTGCTGGAGCGGCTGTGAAGAGATTTTCCACGACCAAGGTAAGGGAAACCGAAATAAGACGGTAGGTATTGCTAGGGGGCACCAGAGGGCAGACAAACTGAAATCATTATCACAGGAAACTAGCTGATCTAATCACATGGACCACAGCCGAATGTGGTCCCCTGGAGAAGGGAATGGCAAACCACTTCAGTATACTTGCCTTGAGAACCCCGTGAACAGTAACAAAGGGCAAAATGATAGGATACTGAATGAGGAATTCCCCAGGTCGGTAGGTGCCCAGTATGCTACTGGAGCTCAGTGGAGAAATAACTATAGAAGGAATAAAGGGATGGAGCAAAAGCAAAACCAATACCCAGTTGTGGATGTGACCAATGATAGAAACAAGGTCCGGTGCTGTAAAGAGCAATATTGCATAGGAACCTGGAATGTTAGGTCCATGAATCAAGGCAAATTGGAAGTGGTCAAACAGGAGATGGCAAGAGTGAATGTCGACATTCTAGGAATCAGTGAACTAAAATGGACTGGAATGGGTGAATTTAACTCGGATGACCATTATATCTACTACTGTGGGCAGGAATCCCTTAGAAGAAATGGAGTAGCCATCATGGTCAACAAAAGAGTCCGAAATGCAGTACTTGGATGCAATCTTAAAAATGACAGGATGATTTCTGTTCGTTTCCAAGGCAAACCATTCAATATTACAGTAATCCAGGCCTATGCCCCAACCAGTAATGCTGAAGAAGCCGAAGTTAATCGGTTCTATGAAGACCTACAAGACCTTTTAGAACTAACACCCAAAAAAGATGTCCTTTTCATTCTAGGGGACTGGAATGCAAAAGTAGGAAGTCAAGAAACACCTGGAGTAACTGGCAAATTTGGCCTTGGAGCACGGAATGAAGCAGGGCAAAGGCTAATAGAGTTTTGTCAAGAGAATGCACTGGTCATAGCAAACACCCTCTTCCAACAACACAAGAGAAGACTCTACACATGGACATCACCAGATGGTCAACACCGAAATCAGATTGATTATATTCTTTGCAACCAAAGATGGAGAAGCTGTATACAGTTAGCGAAAACAAGACCAGGAGCTGACTGTGGCTCAGATCATGAACTCCTTATTGCGAAGTTCAGACTTAAATTGAAGAAAGTAGGGAAAACCACTAGACCATTCAGATATGACCTCAATCAAATCCCTTATGATTATGCAGTGGAAGTGAGAAATAGATTTAAGGGACTAGATCTGATTGATAGAGTGCCTGATGAACTCTGCACGGAGGTTCGTGACATTGTACAGGAGACAGGGACCAAGACCATCCCCATGGAAAAGAAATGCAAAAGAGCGAAATGGCTGTCTGAGGAGGCCTTACAAATAGCTGTAAAAAGAAGAGAGGCGAAAAGCAAAGGAGAAAAGGAAAGATATAAGCATCTGAATGCAGAGTTCCAAAGAATAGCAAGGAGAGATAAGAAAGCCTTCCTCAGTGATCAATGCAAAGAAATAGAGGAAAACAACAGAATAGGAAAAACAAGAGACCTCTTCAAGAAAATTAGAGATTCCAAGGGAACTTTTCATGCAAAGATGGGCTCGATAAAGGACAGAAATGGTATGGACCTAACAGAAACAGAAGATATTAAGAAGAGGTGGCAGGAATACACAGAAGAACTGTACAAAAAAGATCTTCACGACCAAGATAGTCACGATAATGTGATCACTGACCTAGAGCCAGACATCTTGGAATGTGAAGTCAAGTGGGCCTTAGAAAGCATCACTACGAACAAAGCTAGTGGTGGTGATGGAATTCCAGTTGAGCTATTTCAAGTCTTGAAAGATGATGCTGTGAAAGTGCTGCACTCAATATGCCAGCAGATTTGGAAAACTCAGCAGTGGCCACAGGACTGGAAAAGGTCAGTCTTCATTCCAATCCCAAAGAAAGGCAATGCCAAAGAATGCTCAAACTACCGCACAATTGCACTCATCTCACACGCTAGTAAAGTCATGCTCAAAATTCTCCAAGCCAGGCTTCAGCAGTATGTAAACCGTGAACTCCCAGATGTTCAAGCAGGTTTTAGAAAAGGCAGAGGCACCAGAGATCAAATTGCCAACATCCGCTGGATCATGGAGAAAGCAAGAGAGTTTCAGAAAAACATCTATTTCTGCTTCATTGACTATGCCAAAGCCTTTGACTGTGTGGATCACAATAAACTGTGGAACATTCTGAAAGAGATGGGAATCCCAGACCACCTGACCTGCCTCTTGAGAAACCTGTATGCAGGTCAGGAAGCAACAGTTAGAACCGGTCATGGAACAACAGACTGGTTCCAAATAGGAAAAGGAGTGCGTCAAGGTTGTATATTGTCACCTTGCTTATTTAACTTATATGCAGAGTACATCATGAGGAACGCTGGGCTGGAAGAAGCACAAGCTGGAATCAAGATTGCTGGGAGAAATATCAATAACCTCAGATATGCAGATGACACTACCCTTATGGCAGAAAGTGAAGAGGAACTCAAAAGCCTCTTGATGAAATTGAAAGAGGAGAGTGAAAAGGTTGGCTTGAAGCTCAACATTCAGAAAACAAAGATCATGGCATCTGGTCCCATCACTTCATGGGAAATAGATGGAAAAACAGTGGAAACAGTGTCAGACTTTGTTTTTTTGGGCTCCAAAATCACTGCAGATGCTGATTGCAGCCATGAAATTAAAAGACGCTTGCTCCTTGGAAGGAAAGTTATGACCAACCTTGATAGTATATTAAAAAGCAGAGACATTACTTTGCCAACCAAGGTCCGTCTAGTCAAGGCAATGGTTTTTCCCGTGGTCATGTATGGATGTGAGAGTTGGACTGTGAAGAAAGCTGATCGCCGAAGAATCGATGCTTTTGAACTGTGGTGTTGGAGAAGACTCTTGAGAGTCCCTTATACTGCAAGGAGATCCAACCAGTCCATTCTAAAGGAGATCAATCCTGGATGTTCATTGGAGGGACTGATGCTAAAGCTGAAACTCCAATACTTTGGCAACCTCATGCGACGAGTTGACTCACTGGAAAAGACTCTGATGCTGGGAAAGGTTGGGGGCGGGAGGAGAAGGGGACGACGGAGAATGAGATGGCTGGATGGCATCACCGACTCTGTGGACATGAGTTTGAGTGTACTCCGGGAGTTGGTGATGGACAGGGAGGCCTGGCGTGCTGTGATTCATGGGGTCGTGGAGAGTCGGACACGACTGAGCGACTGAACTGAACTGAACTGATGCAATATTGCTCTTTACAGCACCAGACCTTGCTTCTATCACCGGTCACATCCACAACTGGGTATTCGTTTTGCTTTTGCTCCATCCCTTCATTCCTTCTAGAGTTACTTCTCCACTGATCTCCAGTAGCATACTGGGCACCTACCGACCTGGGGAATTCCTCATTCAGTATCCTATCATTTTGCCCTTTAATATTGTTCATGGGGTTCTCAAGGCAAGTATACTGAAGTGGTTTGCCATTCCCTTCTCCAGTGGACCACATTCGGCTGTAGTCCATGTGATCAGATCGACTAGTTTCCTGTGATTGTGATTTCAGTGTGTCTGCCCTCTGATGCTCCCTCCCAATACCTACCGTGTTAATTGAGTTTCTCTTACCCTGGGCTTGGGATATCTCTTCACAGCTGCTCAAGAACGCGCAGCCACTGCACCTTACCTTGGATGAGGGGTATCTCCTCAAGGCCGTCCCTCCTTACCTTGAACATGGAGTAGCTCCCTCGGCCCTCCTGAGCCCGTGCAGCCACCGCCTATTGGACGTGGGTTAGCTCCTCTCGGCCGCCGGCCCTGGCCTCAAGCGTGGGGTAGCTCCTCACGGCCGCGCCTCTTTGCGTGGTCGGTTGCGCCGGGGCCAGCGTATCTCACGTCTGCGCTTCCCACAAAGAGCTTGCAAAGTTTTCCCCTTTTCCACTTGTTATTTGTGCACGTGTTATTCCTGCCTTTTTGTTAATAGCCAATGTAACAGGCCTTAGATTATTACTATGGTTTACATTTTCCTAGTAATCAGTGCAGAGAAATCTATGGCACCCCACTCCAGTACTCTTGCCTGGAAAATCCCATGGATGGAGGAACCTGGTAGGCTGCAGTCCATGGGGTCGCGAAGAGTCAGACACGACTGAGCGACTTCACTTTCACTTTTCACTTTCATGCATTGGAGAAGGAAATGGCAACCCACTCCAGTTTTCTTGCCTGGAGTATCCCAGGGAGGGGGTATCCTGGTGGGCTGCCATCTATGAGGTCGCACAGAGTTGGACACGACTGAAGCAACTTAGCAGGAGCTGCAGTAGTAATCAGTGACATTGAACATCTTTTCATGCTCCTGTTAACCATTTGTATACCTTTGGAAAAATGTCTATTCAGCTGCTCTGCCCATTTTTTAATCAGATTGTTTTGTTGTTGTTGATGATGATCAGTTTATATGAATTCTTTATATATTTTGGATATTAGCACCTTATCAGATGTATGATTTGAATGTCTTTTCCCATTTAGTAGGTTGTCTGTTTGTTCTGTTGTTGGTTTCTTTTGCTGTGGAGAAGCGTTTTAGTTTGTTGTAGTTCCATTTGTTTATTTTTATTTCTGTTTCCCTTGCCTATGGAGACATATCTAGAAAGATATTGCTAAGACTGATGTCAAATACCATACTGCCTAGGTTTTCTTCTAGGAGTTTTATGGCTTCAAATACTGTGTTAAGGTCTTTAAACCATTTTCCATTTTCAGTTAATTTTTCTCTATGGTATGAGATTCGTCTAGTTTCATCTCATTTCTGTATGGTGTGAGATTGGTCTAGTTTCTTTTTTATTGGATATTGTTCTTCATTTTTTCCAACACCATTTATTGAAGAGACTGTACTTTGTACATTGCATATTCTTTGCTTCTTTGCCATAAATTAATTTCTGTATATGCATAGAGTTCTAGACTCTCGTTCTGCTCCTTGATCTGTATCTATTTTTCTGCTAATACCATGCAGTTTTGATTACTGTGGCTTTGTAGTATTTTGAAATCAGGGAGTGTTATATCTCCAGCTTTGTTCTTTTATTCAGAATTACTCTCACTATTTGGGTCTTTTGTAATTCCATACAAATGTTCAGTTCAGTTCAGTTCAGCCGCTCAGTCGTGTACGACTCTCCGTGACCCCATGAATCACAGCACGCCATGCCTCCCTGTCCATCACCAACTCCCGGAGTACACTCAAACTCATGTCCACAGAGTCGGTGATGCCATCCAGCCATCTCATTCTCCGTCGTCCCCTTCTCCTCCCGCCCCCAACCTTTCCCAGCATCAGAGTCTTTTCCAGTGAGTCAATTCGTCGTTAGGATTATTCTATTTCTATAAAAATGTTCTTGTAATTTTAATAGGCATTATATTCATTTTGTATATTGTTTTGCATTATAGAAACATTTTAACAATATTCTAATCCAAGAGCACACCATATCTTCCCATTTATTTTTTCTTCAGTTCTTTTTAATCAGCAATTTATAGATTTCAATGTACAGTTTTTTTACCTCCTTGGTTAAATTTACTTTTAGATATCTTATTCTTTTTGTCATAGTTATAAATGAGATTGTTTACTTAATCTCTCTATCTCATTATTAGTGTATAGAAACACAACAGATTTTTGTATATTGATTTTGTATCCTTCAACTTTACTGTATTTGTTTATTTATTTATTTTTTGTTGGAGACTTTAGGATTTTATATAAAATCATGTCATCTACAAATCAGTTTTACTTCTTCCTTTCCAATTTGGATATCTTTTATTTCCTTTTCTTGCCTAATTGCTCTGGCTAGGATTTCCAATACTATGTTGATGGTGGACATTCTTGTCTTGTTCCAGATTTTACAGAAAAGCTTTCAATTTTTCACCAATGAGTATGATGTTAGCTGTGAGTTTATCATATACAGCCATTATTATGTTGAGGTACATTCCTTTTATACCTACTTAATTGAGTTTTATCATAAATGTATGTTGAATTTTGTCAAATGCTTTCTCTGAAGTTAATGAGGTAATCATATGATTTTTATACTTCATTTTATTAATGTAGTATATCACATGGATTGATTTTCAGGTGTTGAAACATCTATGTATCCCTAGAGTAAATCCCACTGATCATGGTGCATGATCCTTTTAATGTATTATATTTAGTTTGCTGTTATTTTGTTGACGATTTTTGCATCTATGTGCATCAGAGATACTGGTTTGTAATTTTCCTTTTGTGTGTGTTGGCTTTGTCTGATTTGGTATTAGGGTGATATTGGCTTCAAAAAGTGAGTTAGGAAGTGTTCCCTTCTCTTCAATTTGTTAGAGTAGTTTGAGAAGGATAATTATTAAATCTTCCTTGAATGTTTGGTAAAATTCATCTGAAGCCATCTGGTCCTGGACTTTTGTTTTTTGATAGTTTTTTGATTACTGTTTCAACTTCTGTACTAGTGGTCAGCCTATTCAAATTGTCTGTTTCTTCATGGTTCAGTCTTAGAAGGTTTTATGATTCTAATATTTTGTCCATTTCTTTCTAGGTTGTCCAATTTGTTGGAATATTCTCTTACAATCCATTTTAATTCTGTGGTGTGTTTTGTTATTCTCATCCTTTGTATTTTTATGGTATCTTTTGTTTCTGATTTTTTAATATGGGTCTTACTTTAAAACCTATCCAGCTGCTCTGTGTCTTTTCGTATAAATTCAGTTCACTTACATTTTGGGTGATCATTCCTGACCCACAGATCAAACCCACGTCTTCTGCATTGAAAGTGTATTCTTTACCACTGAGCCATTGAGGAAAACCTTTTATCACTTTATTTATGCCAAGTTTTGTATACTTTTGTCTTTTTGTTTCTGGTATAAGAACTCTGTTCAGCATCTCTCGTAAGGCAGCTCTAGTGTTGATAAACTCCCTCAGCTTTTATAAACTCTGCTGCCTTCTCCCTCTGGGATATCCACTATCCTAATGTTGCCCTACCTAAAGGAGTCAGATAGCTCTTATAGAATTTCCTCATTGTTTTGCATCTTAGATTTCTGTCTTCATACTTGCTAATTCTCTCTTTCATATGGTCTGCTTCATTTCCAGTGCTTTTTAATGCATTCTTCATCTCATTTATTATGAGTTTTCAGCTCCAGAATTTGTTTAGTTCTTTCTTAAAGTTTCAATCTTTTTGGCAAAGCATTTCTGTTTATTAGCTTTATTCCTAAGCTCATTGAAGTGCCTTTCTGAGTTTTTGTAGCTTGTTGAGTTTCTTCATGATAGCTATTTTAAATTCTCTATCAGTTAGATCACATTATTCTTTGACTTTATGTTTGATTTCTGGAGAATTGTCATTTTCTTTTTGTGGTGCAGTGTTACTGTGGTTTTTCCTGATGCTTCTTCTGACAGAGCATGTGATATGGAACCAGTTAGAAATTAGAGGTCTTTACTTTTTCCATAGGTGACACTTTAGCATAAGTTTTTGGTTTCTCTTACCTGAGCTATTTCTGTCAGAAGTGTGTCCCCTGCTCTTGTGCTCATTATCACTTCTTGTGTTTTCAGGTTCATTGGCACCTTGCTTCTGCCTGTTTAACTGGCAGAAGCTTCTTGGTATACCTGGATGGTGGTTCTTCCCTTGCTTCCAGTATCCTCTGAGTCATAGGCTCTCCCACTGCAGGGGGAAGGGGTAGTGGGAGCCAAGTTCATACCAGTACCTCTTCCCTATCTGATTTTCTAAGGTTCATAGGTTCTGCTGATATTGGGGAAGAACAGGGGGCTAGAGACTTAGGAACCTCAGTGACTGGAGACACAGGGCCCCAGCCCCCATTCCCGCTACTGTACAGTTACTTGTGTTCATGGCTGTCACTGCAGCCAGGAGGCTGGAGTTGTGTGCACTGCCTACCCTGCTGCTGCCAGGTTATATGGGTCTGTGGGCTTAGCTGCCCTGGTCAGAGGGTCAGAATTGCAGGTAATACTTTGACTGTTCCTTAGGTTCTGCATCCTTTATCTATTCCAGTCCATCCACCTTCAGAGGTGCAGGTGTGTGGAATTCTCTAGCATCCTGGTGTGTTGGGCAAAAACACCTTTGCTGAGTTGTGAATGTTTTACTGGTTGTAGATTAAAGGGTAGAGACAAAGGTAGCTTTTCATCCTACCATGTTGTTGATACCACTCCTTGATTTTTTTGTTGTTGTTGTTCAGGACAAAACACTACTGTTTTATTCGAGTAGCTGGTAATTGAGAATTTCTTGGAAAGCTGCATATAGCCGAAGAAGCAAAGAGCAAAATCTACTAAAAAGTTAACTTGGAGCCATTATCATATAGTTTAGACTGTTTGACTAGTTATTCATTCAGTAAATATTCACTGAAAAACTACTCTGTGGTAGTTTTCCTGTGCTAAGCTCTGTGCTAAAAGCTGGGAAACAATGTTGAGTAGTAATGGCCATAGTTCTTGCTTTCATGGAGCCTGCTGTCTAGGGAATTGAATGTCATTAATTAAAAACTCACACAAATATGTGTAATGTCACACTTGTGGTATTACAAATAAGACCAGTGTGTTGGTATAAGGGTCTGTGGTGACTGGATTTGCCCAAGTCAATGAGGGCAGGGATGGTTTCTGTGAGGAACTATGGATTATATTGAAATCCAGTGGAAAAAGTAGCCATTAATTAGGTGTAAAAGTATGAGACATGTGAGACAGAGTGAACAGCATGGTGGATAGACCATGGGCCTCTAGAACTATCAGAAGGTCAAATGTATTTGGAACACAAGGAGGGGGGCAACATGTGGTGCAAGGTGTGGCCTAATAAGTAAGAAAATGAGCCCATTCTGATTTATTATTATCATTTGCCTTTTAATTTGAAATGTTAGCATTATCTTTCACATTGATTAAGCCAACAAAAATGGATCATAAATGGGAGTGATTAAGTGATATTTGCATACTACCTAGATTTTCTTTTACCTCCTAGACAGGACACATTCATGGAAAATTATTTCACTAGCCAACGAGACAACATATTCCGAAATGTGGAGGTTTTGATTTATGTCTTTGATGTGGAAAGCCGTGAACTGGAAAAGGACATGCACTATTACCAATCATGCCTGGAGGCCATTCTGCAGAATTCTCCAGATGCCAAAATCTTTTGCTTGGTACACAAAATGGATCTAGTACAGGAGGATCAACGAGACCTGGTAAGTAGAAAGGGTGATGCACCAAATGATTGATGTGCTTTGTAAACTTCTTTTGTAGAGATATAGGTAAATTTATACCATTCATTTTTAGGGAAAAAAATCTCAGTATAGGCTTTCAAAATAAAGTTGATATCTATTTTTAAAAACACAAACAAATCTTCTCTGGTAAGGGAAAGATAATGTTCATTTAGCAAATAATGTTCCAAGTTAGGAAAGGATCCTAACCACGTGATATAACTAAGCAGCTTTATATATTTTTAAAATATATTTGCTGCCCTTGTTTTACTGTCCTTCAGAACACGCAGTTATTGTCAAGGCTAGAAGACCTACCAAGGTTGAGATGAAGAAAGGTCACAACTGTCTCTAGATTGACCTACGAAACTGGTATGCACCAATTCAAATGCCAATTACACAGTGTTAGGCACAATTTCAAGACCTCATAATTACACTGATATGGCATATTTATCTTATTTTCTACCATGGGAATTAGTACACAAAGATTAAACCAGAAAAGACACAGTAGAAAGGGCAAACTCCTAGCTAGCTATGATACCCCAGGACTGGCACGTCACAAATACAGTCCAGCTTTAGTGCTCAATATAAAATGAGAAGATTGGATTTTAAAATCTAAGCTGAAAGAGAAGATTCTCTATTTAGAAGAGTAAATAAAGTTGAAGAAAGCAGTTTCAAAATATACTGGTGATATAGAAGAATACGATTCCTCTTTGGGTTGGAACCTAGGAGTCTAAGGATCCTCTTTAGCTTAAGAATATTTTTTTTTTGGTAATAACTATGGTCAAGAATACTTTTTTCCATAATTAGTTATATGATTGCCTTCAGTGTTCCAGTATTTGCCTATGTTTTGTTGTTTCTGGGTTAACTTCCAGGTTTTCAGAAACAATTTGACAGTTCAGTATTTGACTCTGAAAAGGACTTTAGAGTGTCTGTCCTTTTAATTCCTTTTCCCTCTCACTAAGTATCAATTTTTTCTTAATTCAGCTGAAAATTCTGTATGTAGCTTGGCCTTGAGATTGTGAGGGTTTGTTAATTTAGGGTTTTCTGTTTTGTTTCCCTGGCCCAATTTACCACAGAAAGTCCTAGAGCATTCCAATGGATTTTTTAAATACTTATAATTTTTAGTGATCAACTTAATGTTTTCTAAATGCTTATGTAAATATTCACAAAGATATGTTAATGTTCTTTGTGGGATTTTAAGCTTAATTAACAGAAGTATAGACTTTCATGGCTGTCTGAGGAGGCCTGACAAATAGCTGTGAAAAGAAGAGAGGCGAAAAGCAAAGGAGTAAAAGAAAGATATAAACATCTGAATGCAGAGTTCCAAAGAAGAGCAAGGAGAGATAAGAAAGCCTTCCTCAGTGACCAATGCAAAGAAATAGAGGAAAACAACAGAATAGGAAAAACAAGAGATCTCTTCAAGAAAATTAGAGATGCCAAGGGAACATCTCATGCAAAGATGGACTCCATAAAGGACAGAAATGGTATGGACCTAACAGAAGCAGAAGATATTAAGAAGAGGTGGCAAGAATACACAGAAGAACTGTACAAAAAAGATTTTCACGACCAAGATAATCACGATGGTGTGATCACTAACCTGGAGCCAGACATCTTGGAATGTGAAGTCAAGTGGGCCTTAGAGAGCATCAGGACGACAAAGCTAGTGTAGGTGATGGAATTCCAGTTGAGCTATTTCAAATCCTGAAAGATGATGCTGTGAAAGTGCTGTGCTCAATATGCCAGCAAATTTTGAAAACTCAGCAGTGGCCACAGGACTGGAAAAGGTCAGTCTTCATTCCAATCCCAAAGAAAGGCAATGCCAAAGAATGCTCAAACTACCACACAATTGCACTCATCTCACACGCTAGTAAAGTCATGCTCAAAATTCTTCAATCCAGGCTTCAGCAACATGTGAACCGTGAACTTCCAGATATTCAAGCAGGTTTTAGAAAAGGCAAAGGAATCAGAGATCAAATTGCCAACATCCACTGGATCATGGAGAAAGCAAGAGAGTTCCAGAAAACCATCTATTTCTGCTTCATTGACAATGCCAAAGCCTTTGACTGTGTGGATCACAATAAACTGTAGAAAATTCTGAAAGAGATGGGAATACCAGACCACCTGACCTGCCTCTTGAGAAGCCTGGATGCAGGTCAGGAAGCAACAGTTAGAACTGGACATGGAACAACAGACTGGTTCCAAATAGGAAAAGGAGTACATCAAGGTTGTATATTGTCACCCTGCTTATTTAACTTATATGCAGAGTACATCATGAGGAACGCTGGGCTGGAAGAAGCACAAGCTGGAATCAAGATTTCCGGGAGAAATATCAATAACCTCAGATATGCAGATGACACCACCTTTATGGCAGAAAGTGAAGAGGAACTAAAAAGCCTCTTGATGAAGGTGAAAGAGGAGAGTGAAAAGTTGGCTTGAAGCTCAACATTCAGAAAACAAAAATCATGGCATCTGGTCCCATCACTTCATGGGAAATAGATGGGAAAACAGTGGAAACAGTGTCAGACTTTATTTTGGGGGGCTCCAAAATCGCTGCAGTTGCTGATTGCAACCATGAAATTAAAAGACGCTTACTCCTTGGAAGGAAAGTTATCACCAACCTAGATAGCATATTAAAAAGCAGAGACATTACTTTGCCAACAAAGGTCCGTCTAGTCAAGGCTATGGTTTTTCCAGTGGTCATGTCTGGATGTGAGAGTTGGACTGTGAAGAAAGCTGAGCACCGAAGAATTGATGCTTTTGAACTGTGGTGCTGGAGAAGACTCTTGAGAGTCCCTTGGACTGCAAGGAGATCCAACCAGTCCATTCTAAAGGAGATCAGTCCTGGGTGTTCATTGGAAGGACTGGTGCTAAAGTTGAAACTCCAATACTTTGGCCACCTCATGCGACGAGTTGACTCACTGGAAAAGACTCTAATGCTGGGAGTGATTGGGGGCGAGAGGAGACTGGGATGACAGAGAATGAGATGGCTGGATGGCATCACCGACTCTGTGGACATGAGTCTGAGTGAACTCCGGGAGTTGGTGATGGACAGGGAGGCCTGGCATGCTGTGATTCATGGGGTGGCAAAGAATCAGACATGACTCAGCAACTGAACTGAACTGAACTGAACCGATAGTCTTTCATTGAAGATTCAAACTTGGAAATTTTAGAGTAAAATGTCTAGGGTGTTCTGTGAATAGCAATTTCAAGCAAAATAAAGTGTTTCCTTATATGTGTGTGTTACTCAGGTTTCTCAGAGAAAGAGAACGAATAAGAAGTATGTGAGAATAAGAGAGAGATTGAATTAATTTTAAGGAATTGACTCATATGATTGCAGACGCTGGCAAGTCTGATATCTACAGGGAGCCTGATAACCCAGGAAAGAGTCAATGTTGAAACTTGAGTCAGAAGGCAGTCTGGAAGTCAGAATTCCCTCTTCCTGGGAAATGGGAGTCTTTTTCTCTTAAGGCCTTCAACCAATTATATAAACCTACTCATATTATGGAGGGGGATCTGCTTTACTAAAAGTCTATTGATTTAAATTTTAATCTCATCAAAAATCTTCATAGCAACATCTAAATTGGTGTTTAACCAAATGTTTGGGTCCTATGGCCTAGTCAAATTGGTAATATAAAATTATCCATCACAATGTTGAACATACACTCATGCAAACTCTGGAAAATATTTGTGTATCTATTTATATTTGTATAAATAGATGTTTTTCCATGTGCATATGGGTGTGTGTGTGTATATATATATATATATTTGTGTGTAATGAGTTGTTGTATCTATGTAGCCAAATAAGTACAGCCTGTATAGAAATAATATGTATGAATGTACGCATGTGTGTATGAGAGAGAAACATATCTACACAAGTTTAAGTATTTTGATTTATAAAATCTTGATAATGGTATCGATATCTTAAAAGTGACCCAGATTGGGTGATTTGGAATGTTAGATATATTAAGATTTCTCTATATGGTGGATTTTATTTTCCAACATAGTACTCTCAGTGAGTACTCAGAATAAGCAGCACAGTCCTGAAGAATTCTAGTAGCTGTTGCACTTTTTAAACCTGACCTGAAATCATTCCTGCCATCCTAGTCTGTGAAGCAAGGTATACATTTAAAAATTCCTCTGGAAGAGAATGAAATACCTCTGTTTAAAATATTTTAAAATATTACACCTCAGATTTTGCAGTGAGAGAGGAGAGCTGTTATATGCTGATCAGTATATTGGTCTTTTTACTTCAGATTTTTAAAGAGCGAGAAGAAGATCTGAGGCGTTTGTCTCGCCCATTGGAATGCTCTTGCTTCCGAACATCTATCTGGGATGAAACTCTCTATAAGGTGTGTATGTTTCCCTGAGTTTAAAGAGCATGAAAAAAAAAAAAGCTAGAAAGGTATTATCAAAACTAAAAGATTTTAGACTCTTTCATAGCAATCTAGATGTGTTGAACTAAAAGAAGAAATTATCTACAATAAATTGAAAAATATCCAACTTAACCTTAAGAGATTTTGGTTTTGATTTTAGGTTGGGTCGACATACCTACCAGATCACACTGAATTAGCCCAGTTTGGCCCTGATTAATTTGATGCAGATCTTCATGACAGTAGAGGTTTCACTGGCCATCATCCATTTTGACCTGTTTTGGTCTCAGTGCTGATTGGAACTATATCTAATATTCAGGTACCTCTACAGGATATAAGCTAGTCTGTCTAAGTTTGGATGGCAATAGAAGAAGAGTATTTAGGGGAGAAATTGGAGAGGGGAGTCTTAGAATGAGACATGTTATTCCAAGAATATGATAGCTGCAACTTTCATGCAAAATTAAAGACTTTCAACCAAAGAAATTGTTCCTATTGCTGGAATGGATACCACACTGCTTGTAGTAGTTGTAAAGGTTACAATAATAGCTGTGTTATGGGTGAAGTTGAAATTACCTCATTGGCACATAGGCTCCTTATCCTGCTTTCTCCCTTTCTCCCAGTGATTTAGTGATTTGAAAGACTGGCTTCTTTTTGGTCTTCCTGTGGTCAGACCTTTCCTTCAGACTGTTTCTGGTATTCATTGACAAGTCTGGGTAGGAAAGCATCCTTCTCAGTGACTCATAGCTACAGCCTCAGTATCAACTGCATCTGACAAGTATCTTCAACCAAAAGCACAGAAACCTGATTTGCCAAGGAGAAAAACAGCTGGACTTTAAAACATAACCACTGATTTATTTTTTTAACTAATTAATTTTTCCCAATATTATGTTGACCCAGCCTCACTCTAATAACAGATCATTTTGAGATACCTGTCTAGGAAATACTGTTCTAGATTAATTTGGGCCGAATTTCTCTCAAAGCCTTATTCCCATAGAACAGGTAACCGTGAATAAGGATGGACATGACGCACTGATAAGAACCAACTGCGGTGTGAAGGATGGCAATACATAACACGACCAAAGACAATTGGCTAATCACAACACTGCTGTGAGTGACAATGTCTCTGCTGTGGTTAGCTTTGGTGCCTTCTCCAAGGTAAATTCAGCAGTGACATTAACACCAACCTGGGAACTTGGAACCTGAACCCCCATGCCTAAGTAATAAAACTAATTGGAACAGAAACATGGCTCTTACATCTCTTACATAAATGTTACATAGAGCTGACATATTTATTAAGCTTTATTCTACAAGCACTCATTGCATATCTGCTTGATACTGTTGGACACACAAATAACTAAGACCAGGTTCCTGTGCTCTAGTAGGGGAGAGAAGATTATACACCCTACCAGACAAATTGGAGTGAAATTGAAAGAAATATTATAATGAAAATTCAAATAAAAGAGCCTTAAGAAAATAGAGGGAGGGTGTGATTAATTTAAATTCCTATTATAGTCATACTCCTCTGGATGAAATCAGTTTTAGGCAAACACACAGTGGACCATTTTTAATTTGGTTAGATCAATAATTTATACAGCTGACAATAAGCCTTTTCAAATAATGCCACTATTTTCTCTTGTAATTTCTCTTGTATGTTATCCCATTGAGGGAAGGGGCCATTTTTCTATGTGGCTCTGGTGTTTACACTAAATTGATTCTTGGATGTATGTAAATATTAGGTTCTGATCTTAAGAGCAATCTACACTATTGGTCTTAGATATCTATTTGAATGACTGGATTAGAAGTTCTTTAGCCCAGTAAATCAGAGTTTTCAGCTTTCCCTAAGGCAATATGATGGAACTAAAGTATTTGTTGATTTTTAACTATCAGTAGAAAGAAGCATTTCATAAGTGGTTGAAACTTTAAAAAATCTAACTGAACAACAAAAATAAAATATTAGTTTCATTTTCTCACTTCATTTGTGTTATATTTGTTACTAGAATTTGTTTAGGACTCAATTATCACTATATTTTCCTGTCTATATATTATAGTATACTTCCACCAGGGAAGCCCATAGTATACTTACTCATTTGCAAAAATCTGGGCCTGTTTACCAGTTAGTAATATTGCACTGTGCTTCTGTTCTGTTAGGCTTGGTCCAGCATTGTTTATCAGCTTATCCCCAATGTCCAGCAGCTGGAAATGAACCTAAGGAATTTTGCTGAAATTATCGAGGCTGATGAAGTACTTCTATTTGAGAGAGCCACTTTTCTGGTGAGAACTTTCTGCTCTGCAGAAATCACCTTCTTCTGTTCAGCAATGGAGAATATGTTGCCACTTTCAGAAAGACTCGTTTTCCTTCTTGTCATTACTTCAGCATACATAGCTTTATTTATGAAGTAGTATTGTCAGCAAGTAACTTGAAAGAAGTTCTTTTGTGTGTTGGTCTTTAGTAATTAGTAGCACTTAGACATTCGCAGGTATTTGTTATTATAGAATTTAGATTATTTTGTTAATAATTATCCATTTGTCTTAAATAATTCCTATTTCCTATTGACTTCTATTATGAAATGATGGATATTTTCCTTTGAGAAAACTTGCATCACACCCCTTTCTCCAAAACAGTTTAAAACTTTTAACATGGAAGAGATGTAATGGTCAACTCAGTGACATAGATAAGAGTTCAGATGGTGAGGTGAAAGGGCAAAGAGGTATGTTGGCTTTATTTTTCTTATAAATTCAACTTAATAATATTATCTCCTACTGTGTATATGGCTGTGAGGGAGTAAGAAAAACCCAATATTATATTTATAAGTAAAATGTTTAATAACAGTAATAAAAACTCATTTGACATGTCAGAAGAACTGCATAAGCAATTGCTGATCAGCTGCATAAATATAACCCTAAAAGTAGCTCACAGTAAATTTGTTTCTGAGCTCTACCAAAGCTTGGTGATTTTAGACACATTTCTTTTCTTTTTTTACATATGCATGGATCTATTCTATTTTAAAGTTCTTTTCTCATTTAGGTTATTACAGAATATTGAGCAGAGTTCTCTGTGCTGTATAATAGGTCCCCATTGGCCATCTATTCTAAAATATAACAGCATCTATCTATGTGTCAATCCCAGACTCCCACCCTATCCTTACACCCACCTGTCCACCCTGGCAATCACATGTTCCTTCTCTAAGTCTGTGAGTCTGTTTCTATCTTGCAAAAAAGTTCATTTGTATCATTTCTCTCAGATTCCATATATGAATGATATCATATGATATTTGTCTTTCTCTTTCTGGCTTACTTCACTTATTCACTTAATACTCTCTAGGTCCATCCGTGTTGCTGCAAATGGCATCATTTCATTCTTTTTTATGGCTGAGTAATGTTCAATTTTATTTATGTACCACATCTTTATCCATTCACTGTCAGTGGACATTTAGGCTGTTTCCATGTCTTAGCTATTGTGAATAGTGCTCCTGTGAACATAGGGATGCATGTATATTTTTGAATTATACTTTTATCGAGATATATGCCAAGGAGTGGTATTGCTGGATCATATGACAACCATGCTTTAGTTTTTTCAAGAACCTCCATACTGTTTTCCATAGTGGCTGTACCAACTTAAATTCCCACCAACAGTGTAGGAGAGTTCCCTTTTCTCCACACCCTCTTCAGCATTTATTGCTTGTAGATTTTTTCATGATGGCCATTCTGACTGGTTTGAGGTGACATCTTATTTTAATTTTGATTTGCATTTCTTTAAAGACTGTGATGCTAGGAGGGATTGGGGGCAGGAGGAGAAGGGGATGACAGAGAATGAGATGGCTGGATGGCATCACTGACTCGATGGACATGAGTTTGAGTAAACTCTGGGAGTTGGTGATGGACAGGGAGGTCTGGCATGCTGTGATTCATGGGTTCGCAAAGAGTCGGACACGACTGAGTGACTGAACTGAACTGAATAGTTAGTGATGTTAAGCATTTTTTCACATGCCTCTTGGCCATCTGTATGTCTTTGGAAGAATATCTATTTAGGTCTTCTGCCCATTTTTTGAATGTGTTGTTTGATTTTTTGATATTGAGAACCACATGAGCTGTTTTAATCCATTGTCAGCTGCATAGTTTACAAATATTTTCTCCCATTTTGTGAGATGTCTTTTTGCTTTCCTTATGATTTCCTTTGCTGTGCAAGGCTTTTCAGTTTAATTAAACCCCATTGTTTGTGTTTAATTTCTATTAGTCTAGGAGATGGATTGCAAAAGATATTAATGCAATTTATGTCAGAGTGTTCTGCCTATGTTTTCCTCTCAAAAGTCTTATACTGTCCAGTCTAACATGTGGGTCATTAATCCATTTTGAGTTTTTGTGTGTATGGTGTTAAACAATGTTCTAATTTAATTTTTCAAATGTAGCTATCTGGTTTTTCCAGCACCATTTATTGAAGAGATTGTCTTTTCTTCATTATATAGTCTTGCCTCCTTTGCTGTAGATTAATTGATCATAGGTCATGGATTTACATCTGGGCTTCCTAGTCTGTTCCATTAATCTATACATCTATTTTCATGCCAGTGCCATACTCTTTCATTTACTGTAGCTTTGTGATACAGTCTGAAGTCAAGGAGCCTGATTCCTCCAGCTCTGTTTTTCTTACTCAAGATTGCTTTGGATATTCAGGGAATTTTGTTTCTCCATACAAACTTTAAGATGTTTTGTTCTTGTTCTATGAAAAGTGCCATTGGTAATTTGATAGGGATTGTGTTGAATTTGTAGATTGCCTTGGGTGGTATAGTAATTGTGACAATATTCATTTTCCAATTCAAAAACATGGTATATCTTTCTGTTTGTGTCATGTTTGATTTCTTTCATCTGTGTCTTTGTTTTTTGCTACTCAGTAAAAACTTGCTATTGGGGACAGTAACATTAGTAAAAGTGAGGTTCTGGCAGCTGGAAGAAGTTTCTTTATGACACAGAGAGAAGAAAGTTGAGATGAGTCTACTACGCTATAGATTCCCTAAATGCTTTTGTGTTCTATTTCAGTTCTATGGAATCTGAAAAAGTCAGGGATTTGAGTAGTTCTAGTTAGTGTTGTCAACCTCCATTTCTCCCAGTTCACAATGGCTCATCTTTTCCTTAGGGGATGAAATCAAATAAACTCCCAGCTTGAAATAATATTTGTTGAGGAGTTTTGCTTCTGTGTTCATCACTGTTACTGGCCTGTAATTTTCTTTTTTTATGATATCTTTGTCTGGTTTTGGTATCAGGGTGATGGTGGCCTTGTAGGATGAGTTTGTGAGTATTTCACCCTCTACATTTTTTTGGAAGAGTTTGAGAGTGATAGGTGTCAGCTCTTCTCTAAATGTTTGATATAAATCACCTGTGAAACTGTCAGTCCTGGACTTTTGTTTGTAGGAAGATTTTTAATCACAGTTTTAATTTCATTACTTGTGATTGGTCTATTTATATTTTCTATTTCTTCCTAGTTCAGTCTTGGAGGGTTGTACTGAAACGTGTCCATTTCTTCCAGATTTTCCATTTTATTGGCATATATTTGCTTGTAGTAGTCTCTTACAATCCTTTTTATCTCTGTGGTATCAGCTGTATGTAACTTTTTCTTTTTCATTTCTAATTTTATTTGAGTCCTCTCCTCTTTTTTTCTTGATGAGTCAGGCTAATGGTTTATCAAGTTTATTTATCTTTTCAAAGGTCCAACTTTTAGTTTCATTGATCTTTTCTATTGTTTTCTTTATCTCTATTTCATTTATTTCTGTTCTACCTTTATGATTTCTTTCCTTCTATTAAACTTTGGGTTTTATTCTTCTCTAGTTGCATTAAGGTTAGGTTGTTTATTTGATATTTTTCTTGTTTACTAGATAAAATTATATCTCTATAAGCTTCCCTCTTAAAACTGCTTTTGTTGTGTCCCATAGGTTTTGAATCATCATGCTTTCATTTTCATTTGTATCTAGGTATTTTTTATTTCCTCTTTGATTTCTTCAGTGATCCATTGGTTGTTTAGTAGCATATTATTTAGCTTCCATGTATTTGTGATTTTTACAGTTTTCTTTTCTTGTAATTGATTTCTACCCTCATAGTGTTGTGGTGGGAAAAGATGCTTGATATGACTTCAATTTTATTAAATTTACCTGGCGGGGCTCACTTTGTGGTCCAGCGTGTGATCAGTTCTGGAGAATGTTCCATGTGCACTTGGGAAGAATATGTATTCTGCTGCTTTTGGATGGAAAGCTCTATAAGTACCAGTTAAGTTCATCTGGTCCTATGTGTCATTTCCTTATTGATTTTTCTGTCTAGATGATCTGTCCTTAATGAAATTGTGGTATTAAAAGTCCCCTAATATTTTTGTATATAAATATTGGAGAAGGAAATGGCAACCCACTCCAGTATTCTTGCCTGGAGAATCCCAGGGACGGGGGAGCCTGGTGGGCTGCCGTCTATGGGGTCGCACGGAGTCAGACACGACTGAAGCGACTTAGCAGCTTAGCAGTCAGTTTCTCTTTTTATGGCTGTTAGTATTTGCATGGATGAAGGAGCCTGGTAGGCTGCAGTCCGTGGGGTTGCTAAGGGTCGGACACGACTGAGTGACTTCACTTTCACTTTTCACTTTCACACATTGGAGAAGGAAATGGCAACCCACTCCAGTGTTCTTGCCTGGAGAATCCCAGTGATGGGGGACCCTGGTGGGCTTCTGTCTATGGGGTCACACAGAGTCGGACACGACTGAAGTGACACAGCAGCAGCAGCATTTGCCTTATATATTGAGGTCCTCCTATGTTGGGTGCATATATATTTACAATTGTTATGTCTTCTTCTTGGAGTGATCCCTTGATCATTTTGTAGTGTCCTCCTTTGTCTATTATAACAGTCTTTATTTTAAAGTCTATTTTGTCTGATATGAGTATTGCTATTCCAGCTTTCTTTTTTTATTTCAATTGCACGGAATATATTTTTCCACCCCCTTACTCTTAGTCTCTTTGTGTCCCTAGATCTGAAGTGGGTCTCTTGTAAACAACATATATATGATAGACACATATTTTAATTTGAGTTTGGTTCCCCTTGTATAAAAGAGAGATAATATCAATATCATAATTTTTGTGTGGTTTGAAATAGGACATGATAACATTAAATCCTAGTACAAAGTTTAGCAAATAGCTGACAAACTGTCAAATATTGGTTTCTTTTCCTATTACAGCCAACAGAGGGCAGAGAATACAGGTGCAGTTTTTCCTGTTAACTTTGTAGAAACATTATTTTTAATGGCAGCATACTTGGCAGTCATTCTTCCTGCTAACTAGTACAGCTGAGGCAATGAGACCTAACCAGTGTCTTCTGCTTCATCCCATAGGCAGGCGTTGCTTGCTGGGAAGTTCATTATCCTGAGTCCTGTCTTTCCCATTAGTGTGAATAGCAGCAAGCAAGTGAGCTTTTCTGTCTGTCTTGATACACGTGACATGATGGAATCCTGCTTAGTGGTATTTTCCTGCCACATCTACCACATATGATCATAGAGGTTAATTTAATATGAACTCTGTTTTTCACCAACAATAACAAGTGGCTTTTGGTTTCTCTTGAGGACTGTGTTTAGGTGTTTTGACCATTTTTACTGAGGTACTTGAAGTCAAGCAACAGGAACCTATTCCACCATTGGCCTAGGAATTATGTTTTTGAAATTTCAGACAGTTTCAGGGAATTGCCTTGTGAATTTTCTTCTGGCAAATGACTCAGTTTTGCTTCCTATAGAAACTTAACATCAACCTGTGGGAAATACTTTTGTGGTTTTATTAATCTGAAAGTGTTAGGGGATGCATTTTCAGCTGGCATTGGTGTCCATCTTGAATAGGTTCATTTTTCATTTATAAATAGTACATCCTCAGAGGTTAGAATCAATCAGTTAAGATTTTTAAATATAATATCAAAAATCACTTGGTTATAGTCTTTGTTAAAATTAAGTATATTAAGTATACCTCAAGAACAGCTAAGAATTTTTATTTTCCTTTTTGATTTGTACTTTTTTTGAATCAACAACTATTCTGTGAAATATTGAAATAAGATGAATATTTAAAGTAAGTGAGAAAGGCTAGCAGTGAACCAAAATAGACAATACTTAGATGTTCTAATAAAATTATAACCAAACATTACTGGATGGGTCATCCTTAAGGATGTTGAATTTATGCAAAATACTGATAGAATAGTTATGACCAACCTTGATAATATATTAAAAAGCAGAGACATTACTTTGCCAACAAAGGTTCATCTAGTCAAGGCTATGGTCTTTCCCGTGGTCATGTAAGGATGTGAGAGTTGGACTGTGAAGAAAGCTGATCGCCGAAGAATTGATGCTTTTGAACTGTGGTGTTGGAGAAGACTGTTGAGAGTCCCTCGTACTGCAAGGAGATCCAACCAGTCCATTCTAAGGGAGATCGATCCTGGGTGTTCATTGGAAGGACTGATGCTAAAGCTTAAACTGCAATACTTTGGCCACCTCATGTGACGAGTTGACTCACTGGAAAAGACTCTGATGCTGGGAAAGGTTGGGGGTGGGAGGAGAAGGGGACGACCGAGAATGAGTTTGAGTGAACTCCGGGAGTTGGTGATGGACAGGGAGGCCTGGCGTGCTGTGATTCATGGGGTCGGGGAGAGTCGGACACGACTGAGTGATTGAACTGAACTGAACTGAACTGAACTGATACAATATGGGACAGAGCAATAAAGACAGTAAAGCCAGTTGCCAACTCTACCCTAAAATCAGGGTGACCAAGAGACTGACGGATGTAATGGTTTGAGGAGTAGTAGAGGGTGATAAGACAATGCTGCATGGATTGAAAGGGCATTGCTCTTTTTTGTAGGTGATTTCTCACTATCAGTGTAAAGAACAGCGTGATGCCCACAGATTCGAGAAAATCAGCAACATTATTAAGCAATTTAAGCTGAGTTGCAGGTAAGAGATCTTATGTGATGTATTCAATATCTCTGGAAAAAATTGTCATACTTGAGAGGTTCAAATACCTTTAGTAGACTCCACTTCTATATTCAGCATAGTTCCTTACATTAAAAACAAAACTTGGGCTTCCCTGGTGACTCAGTGGTAAAGAATCTGCCTGCCAATGCAGGAGATGTGGGTTCAATCCCCGATCTGGGAAGATCCCACAGGCTGCAGAGCAACTAAACCTGTACTCCACAACAAGAGAGGACACCACAATGAAAAGCCCATGCACTGCAACTAGAGAATAGCCCCCACTCCCCTAACTCGAGAAAATCCTGTGCAGCAATGAAGAACCAACACAGCCAAAATAAATAAACAAAATTAAAAATAAAAGACAAAAACTCAACTCTAAACTTTTTGACTGTAGTGAAAGACAATATCTTTCAATGCAAACTCAACTGATGCAGAAGAAGCATATGAAAAATGTCTAAGCTGAGTACCCTTTCAAGATGTTTGTTACTATTGGGGAAGAAATAAGCAGACGATGTCCAAGAGAGTTTTGAAAAAAAAAGAAAGGAGGGTTTACCTTACCAAATACCATGATTTACTATAAAACTGATAATTAAAATAGTGTGGTACTGATTTCAGGAAAGGTACAAAGAAGAGCATCTAAAAATTTCTGATCATATTGTCTCAGCTTTGTTTAAATCTAGTTTGAATCTTAGCATTGTGAATGTAGGAAGTAGGAATGGCTGAACATCATAATCTAGTAAAGTTTTAATAATCAAAATTCTTATCGTGGTAAAACTTTGATACTCAGACAATAGAATAAGTATAAGTTATCCCTTTTATGCCTTAGCACACTTTGAGACTTTCTGGTATGTTTATGCCAACATTTTTAAAGACGAAATCGCAAATGGCATATAAATATTATTACTCTTTTTGTTTTCAAAGAAACGGGGTCATTTCTAGAATTTCAACATAACTAACATTCAAAAGGTATAGTTGTTAATATCAATGATAGGAAAATTTCAACTGAATAAACTTAAATATTAGAGAAATCTTTGGCAACATGATTTTTAACATTAATCTAGGTCCAAGCCCACTTTTCATTTCACAGTCACTGTCAAGTCCTAATCCACTTTCTGTCAAGGCCACTTTCCAAGACATGTTAAATTTGGCATTAGAGTTTCCTTGGAAAACAAAGTGAGATTAGTGATTAACTGTCTTAATGAGGTGGTGGATTGAGATATAATGGTATGCAAATATTAACATGAAAGATAAGAATGTCTGATATTACTATTATTTTATGCCCTTTACTCACTTTTCCCCTTTCTCCTACAGCAAGCTAGCTGCCTCTTTCCAGAGCATGGAAGTCAGGAACTCTAACTTTGCTGCTTTCATTGACATTTTTACATCCAACACTTATGTGATGGTCGTGATGTCTGATCCATCCATTCGTAAGTTTAAACTTAGTTGACATAGATTCAAAGCCATATATTCTTTAAACTAATTGCCTTAGAAGTTGTACATTATTAAAGATACTGAAAAACTGTTTTATAGTGCACAACCCTGTGAATGTACTTAGTGCCACTGACCTATACATTTAACAATGGCTAAAATGGTTAATTTCATTTTATGTGTATTTTACCACAATGAAAATAAGTTAGTACTAATGGTAAATAAATTTTATTTAATCAATTTATATTTTGAAGCTTAGAAATAATTTAGACTCTAGAGTATTATATTTTTCTTCATGGGACCTTTAAAAATCAAATTACTCAATCTGGGGATTTTAAAGAAAACAAACTCAAATGTATGACTTGTGCTCCACATGGGGTATATTTTTAAAGGACTAGTCACTCTAAGCTCTGAACTTTTCATTGTTGAACCATTTAATATGTAATGACAATATACAATGGTATATTTCTAAGTACTGTACTCCCATATTTGTGTTATGGGCATAGAGAAAGATATTTGGTGCCTCCATGCCATAATACCTGTATCAATCACAACTATTGAAATAAAGGTTCTAGCAGTATTTCTTGGATGTTCCCAGAAATTTAAATTATCTCTTAAATTATCTATATTAGGGTAATATTAGAATATAGCAGAAGATAATGTTTTACTATTAGCCCCAGACTAAACGAGATTGACGGAGAAGGCAATGGCAAGCCACTCCAGTACTCTTGTCTAGAAAATCCCATGGACGAAGGAGCCTGGTAGGCTGCAGTCCATGGGGTAGCTACAAGTCAGACATGACTGAGCAACTTCACTTTCACTTTTCACTTTCACATATTGGAGAAGGAAATGGCAACCCACTCCAGTGTTCTTGCCTGCAGAATCCCAGGGACAGGGGAGCCTGGTGGGCTGCTGTCTATGGGGTCGCACAGAGTTGGACACGACTGAAGTGACTTAGCAGCAGCAGCAAACGAGTTTAAAATTTTATTTTGAAAATATTTTGTTTAGAATATAAACAAATCTTTTACTCAGAAAAATTAAACTCTGGTTAACTTGGGACATAGGTTCTCTGTGACATACATTGAGGGATTTGACTCTCTTTCATTTGTTTGTTTTTACTAGTAATATATTCCTTTGGCTATTTGTACTAACTGTGTTGGATATCTTCCCTACTCCATCCTCAGCTTCTGCAGCTACTCTGATCAATATTCGCAATGCCAGAAAACACTTTGAAAAGCTGGAAAGAGTGGATGGACCAAAGCAGTGCCTTCTCATGCGCTAAAATATTGCCAAATGCTGTTTCAGAAAAAAAAAAATTGGAATACTATTTCTTAATGTTGTATTAGTATATATAGGCTCTGAAATGTTGTGATGCTTATCACTTCTGCATTTCTTCCCTACTCCCCAGTCCTAATATTTAACCTTGAATGCTGTTTACTCAAATAGCCAGTAAGAAGTTAGAAGATAAACTATGAATTTGGTGTGACATAAAAGTAGGTGATATATAAGTGTTCTGATAACAATGCTCTAATATTGTAAGTGTTCTAATAACCTAGTTTCAGTTGTTGTGTATGCCAAAGCCTTTTCCAGCATCATCTTATATTCCTCATCAGATGGTAACCTATATGTTTGGAAAATTATTGTTTTCTCAGCATGCACTAAAATTATTCCTTAAATTCGATTATAAATAAAGTTTTGCTGTTACAGATTTCAGTAACATTCTTTTCTTTTTTTCCTTTCCCTTGTTTCTTCAGCTTTTCCCTGTGAAAAAGAAAATGAATTTCACAGTTAACCTAGGGAAAGAAAACTTGCTGTTTGGGAAATAGTATAATATAAAGTTGGTTGGGAAGGATGAGCCAAATGATAAAGCTCGGCAGAAGAGTTTTGATATAATATGATAAAAAATGGCAAAGGAATTTTGAAAGAAAGTTAACCTATGGGCTGACTGATGGCAGTTGGAGAAACATAGTGATCCAGGCCTGAAGTGTGTTGAAACTCTGTTTCAAGATGCAACTAGAGAAGAAATGAATTAAAAGTTGAGGGAAAATGGATAGTATTTATGAGATGTAACTCTTCTTTCTATGAGGTCCAGGAATGGTTAATTTATATATTCCATAATACCTAATTGGATGCGCTTTCATTATACTCATTCAGTTCAGTTTAGTTCAGTCGCAGAGAGTCAGACACGACTGAACTAAAGCCACCAGGGAAGCCCAAGAATACTGGAGTGGATAGCCTATCCTTTCTCCAAGGGATCTTCCCAACCCAGGAATTGAATTGAAACAGAACACAAAAGCATTTAGGGAAACTACAGCACAGTAGATTCATCTCATTTTATATGTCATGAAGAAACTTCTTCCAGACTGCCAGAACCTAATCTTTCCTCATCTTATTGTCCCAAATGGAGATAAATAGAGTTTTTACTGAGTAGCCAAGAACATGCTGTCATTATGTAGATTAAAAATGTATATTCTTAAAAGAATCTCATGGGATTAATTTTATCAACAGTTGCATTAATCTTCTATAGAAGAAGAGTTTAAGTTTGATGTTCTAGATTATTTGTCCTATTAACTTCTAGGAAAATGAAAAGAGCAAATTAATAGGGAGTCTGTTCTGTGACATGACTATTGGCATGTTCTCCTTATTGTTATCCTCCTATTTGGCATGTTCTCCTTATCTTTTATCTGGGATGAGATTTGAAGGAAAACACCCAAAAGTATCTTTTTTTTCTACTTTGTAAGGTAGATATAGGTCTCCCACCTTGCAGACATTATTTACCAGCTAAGCCACCAGGGATGAGTGCAATGGTGCGGTAGTTTGAGCATTCTTTGGCATTGGAATGAAGACTGACCTTCTCCAGTCCTGTGGCCACTGCTGAGTTTTCCAAATTTTCTGGCATATTGAGCACAGCACTTCCACAGCATCATCTTTCAGGATTTGAAATAGCTCACCTGGAATTCCATCACCTCCAGTAGCTTTGTTCGTGGTGATGCTTTCTAAGGCCCACTTGACTTCACATTCCAGGATGTCTGGCTCTAGGTGAGTGATCACACCACCATGATTATCTCGGTGGTGAAGCTCTTTTGTTAGGTCCATATCATTTCTGTCCTTTATCGAGCCCATCTTTGCATGAAATGTTCCCTTGGTATCTCTGATTTTCTAGTCTTTCCTATTCTGTTGTTTCCCTCTATTTCTTTGCATTGATCACCGAGAAAGGCTTTCTTATCACTCCTTACTATTCTTTGGAACTGTGCATTCAGATGCTTATATCTTTCCTTTCCTCCTTTGCTTTTCGCTTCTCTTATTTTCAGAGCTATTTGTAAGGCCTCCCCAGACAGCCATTTTGCTTTTTTCATTTCCTTTCCATGGGGATGGTCTTAGTCCCTGTCTCCTGTACAATGTCATGAACTTCACATGCTAGTAAAGTAATGCTTAAAATTCTTCAAGCCAGGCTTCAGCAATACGTGAACCGTGAACTTCCAGATGTTCAACCTGGTTTTAGAAAAGGCAGAGGAACCAGAGATCAAATTGTCAACATGTGCTGGATCATTGAAAAAGCAAGAAAGTTCCATAAAAACATCTATTTCTGCTTCATTGACTATGCCAAAGCCTTTGACTGTGTGGATCACAATAAACTGTGGAAAATTCTGAAAGAGATGGGAATACCAGACCACCTGACCTGCCTCTTGAGAAACCTGTATGCAGGTCAGGAAGCAACAGTTAGAACTGGACATGGAACAACAGACTGGTTCCAAATAGGAAAAGGAGTACGTCAAGGTTGTATATTGTCACCCCGCTTATTTAATTTATACACAGAGTACATCATGAGAAACGCTGGGCTGGAGGAAGCACAAGCTGGAATCAAGATTGCCAGGAGAAATGTCAATAACCTGAGATATGCAGATGACACCACCCTTATGGCAGAAAGTGAAGAGGAACTCAAAAGCCTCTTGATGAAAGTGAAAGAGAAGAGTGAAAAAGTTGGCTTAAAGCTCAACATTCAGAAAACTAAGATCACGGCATCTGGTCCCATCACTTCATGGGAAATAGATGGGAAAACAGTGGAAACAGTGTCAGACTTTATTTTTCTGGGCTCCAAAATTGCTGCAGATGGTGATTGCAGCCATGAAATTAAAAGACGCTTACTCCTTGGAAGGAAAGCTATGACCAACCTAGATAACATATCAAAAGGCAGAGATATTACTTTGCCAAAAAAAAAAAGTCCGTCTGTTCAAAGCTGAGGTTTTCCCAGTGGTCATGTATGGATGTGAGAGTTGGACTGTGAAGAAAGCTGATCGCCGAAGCGTTGATGCTTTTGAACTGTGGTGTTGGAGAAGACACTTGAGAGTCCCTTGGACTACAAGTCCAACCAGTCCATCCCAAAGGAGATCAGTCCTGGGTGTTCATTGGAAGGACTGATGCTAAAGCTGAAATTCCAATACTTTGGCAACCTCATGGGAAGAGTTGACTGATTGGAAAAGACCCTGACGCTGGGAGGGATTGGGGGCAGGAGGAAAAGGGGACGACAGAGGATGAGATGGTTGGATGCCAGCATCGACTCGATGTATATGAGTTTCAATGAACTCTGGGAGTTTGTGATGGATAGGGAGGCCTGGCGTGCTGTGATTCATGGGGTCGCAAAGAGTCGGACAAGACTGAGCGACTGAACTGAACTGAACTGAAGCCACCAGGGAAGCCCAAGAATACTGAGTGGATAGCCTATCCTTTCTCCAAGAGATCTTCTCAACCCTGGAATTGAACTGGGATCTCCTGCATTACAGGTGGATTCTTTACCAGCTGAGCTACCAGGGAAGCCCTAGATGTAGATATATAGATATTCAATTAGTTGAGCAACAGAATAAAACTGATACATGATTACTTTGTTTGCTCTTCATTCAACCTTTTCTTAGATTCTAGTTATAACTTGAACTTAGAGGATGTATAAAATTATGAAAGGTTAAAAAATAAGGTTATGATTTGACTTAATCCTAATGATAATGAACAGCCAGTCTCCTTTGTCACTGAAGACAAGAAAAAAATGTTTTGCGATATTTGCCCAAAGATGTGCCACTTAGAAACAGAAATAACACAAGTCTACAGTGAAGACAGTTTCATCTTTCAGGATTTGAAATAGCTCAACTGGAATTCCATCACCTCCACTAGCTTTGCTAGTAGTGATGCTCTCTAAGGCCCACTTGACTTCACATTCCAAGATGTCTGGCTCCAGGTGAGTGATCATGCCCTCATGATTATCTTCGTTGTGAAGATCTTTTTTGTACAGTTTTTCTGTGTATTCTTGCCATCTCTTCTTAATAGCTTCTGCTTCAGTTAGGTCCATACCATTTCTGTCGTTTACCGAGCCCAGCTTTGCATGAAATGTTCCCTTGATATCTCTAATTTTCTTGAAAAGATCTCTTGTTTTACCTATTCTGTTATTTTCCTCTATTTCTTTGCATTGATTGCTGAGGAAGGCTTTCTTATATTTCCTTGCTATTCTTTGGAACTCTGCATTCAGATGCATATATCTTTCCTTTTCTCCTTTGCTTTTCACTTATCTTCTTTTCACAGCTATTTGTAAGGCCTCCTCAGACAGCCATTTTGCTGTTTTGCATTTCTCTTCCATGGGGATGGTCTTGGTCCCTGTCTCCTGTACAATGTCACGAACCTCAGTCCAGAGTTTATCAGGCACTCTGTCTAACAGATCTAGTCCCTTAAATGTATTTCTTACTTCCACTGTATAATCATAAGGGATTTGATTTAGGTCATATCTGAATGGTCTAGTGGTTTTTCCAACTTTCTTCAATTTAAGTCTGAATTTGACAATAAGGAGTTCATGATCTGAG
This sequence comes from Moschus berezovskii, assembly GCF_049115385.1. Taxonomy (NCBI): domain Eukaryota; kingdom Metazoa; phylum Chordata; class Mammalia; order Artiodactyla; family Moschidae; genus Moschus; species Moschus berezovskii. The sequence continues at coordinate 48,467,250 of NC_142488.1, read as the reverse complement.
CCATAGTCAGCTCCTGGTCTTGGCTTCTCCATCGTTGGCTGCAAAGAATATAATCAATCTGATTTCGGTGTTGACCATCTGGTGATGTCCATGTGTAGAGTCTTCTCTTGTGTTGTTGGAAGAGGGTGTTTGCTATGACCAGTGCGTTCTCTTGGCAAAACTGTATTAGCCTTTGCCCTGCTTCATCTCGTGCTCCAAGGCCAAATTTGCCTGTTACTCCAGGTGTTTCTTGACTTCCTACTTTTGCATTCCAGTCCCCTATAATGAAAAGGACATCTTTTTTGATGTTAGTTCTAAAAGGTCTTGTAGGTCTTCATAGAACTGTTCAACTTCGGTTTCTTTAGCGTTACTGGTTGAGGCATAGACTTGGATTACTCTAATATTGAATGGTTTGCCTTGGAAATGAAAGAAATCATTCTGTCATTTTTAAGATTGCATCCAAGTACTGCATTTCGGACTCTTTTGATGACCATGATGGCTACTCCATATCTTCTAAGGGCTTCCTGCCCCCAGTAGTAGATATAATGATCATCTGAGTTAAATTCACCCATTCCAGTCCATTTTAGTTCACTGATTCCTAGAAGGTCGACGTTCACTCGTCATCTCCTGTTTAACCACTTCCAATTTGCCTTAATTCATGGACCTACCATTCCATGTTCCTATGCAATATTGCTCTTTACAGCATCGGACCTTGCTTCTATCACCAGTCACATCCACAACTGGGTGTTTTGCTTTGGCCAGGCATCTTAGAATGTGAAGTCAAGTGGGCCTTAGAGAGCATCACTACGTACAAAGCTAGTGGAGGTGATGGAATTCCAATTGAGCTATTTCAAATCCTGAAAGATGATGCTGTGAAAGTGCTGCGCTCAATATGCCAGCAAATTTGGAAAACTCAGCAGGGGCCACAGGACTGGAAGAGGTCAGTCTTCATTCCAATCCCAAAGAAAGGCAATGCCAAAGAATACTCAAACTACTGCACAATTGCACTCATCTCACACGCTATTAAAGTCATGCTCAAAATTCTCCAAGCCAGGCTTCAGCAATATGTGAACCGTGAACTCCCAGATATTCAAGCAGGTTTTAGAAAAGGCAGAGGAACCAGAGATCAAATTGCCAACATCCCCTGGATCATGGAGAAAGCAACAGAGTTCCAGAAAAAAAAACATGTATTTCTGCTTCATTGACTATGCCAAAGCCTTTGACTGTGTGGATCACAATAAACTGTGGAACATTCTGAAAGAGATGGGAATACTAGAGCACCTGACCTGCCTCTTGAGAAACCTGTATGCAGGTCAGGAAGCAACAGTTAGAACTGGACATGGAACAACAGACTGGTTCCAAATAGGAAAAGGAGTACGTCAAGGTTGTATATTGTCACCCTGCTTATTTAACTTATATGCAGAGTACATCATGAGGAATGCTGGGCTGGAAGAAGCACAAACTGGAATCAAGATTTCCAGGAGAAATATCAATAACCTCAGATATGCAGATGACACCATCCTTATGGCAGAAAGTGAAGAGGAACTAAAAAGCCTCTTGATGAAAGTGAAAGTGGAAAGTGGAAAGGTTGGCTTGAAGCTGAACATTCAGAAAACAAAAATCATGGCATGTTCCAAATGGAAACCATTGCTAACATATGGGTAGTTTGCATAGGGACTTAACTTTTTCCAGTTTCAATCAACTTTGTTAATGCAATAGGATATGAAAGTGTAGATGGGTTGCCAAATGGAAACAGTGTTACCTTTAGTTCAGTATTTACTAAGTGTCATGTTGTAAATTCTTTATATGGATCATCTCATTAGTCTTCACAAGAATCCCATGAGGTAAGTACTATAACTATCTCACCTTTTTTCAGATGGGGAAATTGGGCTCAGAGAGGATAAGAAATTTGGCCACATTTAAACAGTAGTGGTGAAGCTGGGATTTGAGTTCAGGTATTATAACTTGAGAGTTTGTGCACTTAACCTTGAAATTATGTTGCCTCCCTGAATTTAATGGTCTTCTTAGGCTGGAGAGTTTGAGGTGCACCCAGCTATGGTACCTAGCTGAGAGATTACCACTGTGTTGGCTGCTGTAAAAATAGTAAACCGAATGCTCGTGATTCTGTATTACTCTTGTTTTAAGTGGGACTTTGCTACAGGAGATCAGTCCTGGGTGTTCATTGGAAAGACTGATGCTAAAGCTGAAACTCCAATACTTTGGCCACCTCATACGAAGAGTTGACTCACTGGAAAAGACTCTGATGCTGGGAGGGATTGGGGGCGGGAGGAGACGGGGACGACAGAGAATGAGATGGCTGGATGGCATCACTGACTCGATGGACATGAGTTTGAGTGAACTCTGGGAGTTGGTGATGGACAGGGAGGCCTGGCGTGCTGTGATTCATGGGGTCGCAAAGAGTCGGACACAACTGAGCGACTGAACTGAACTGATTGCTACATGAAATAAGAAGCTTTAACACAGTTGGCAATAAAAAGCAGAGTCAAATAAGAGGGGGAAAAATCCAGCTTGAAGGATTTAGGTCAAATCTAAGCAGTTTCTCAGTATTTGTTATTTTCCCGCAAGAATTTGGACTGCTGTGAGCAGTTATTTATAACCTCTATGTCTCTGTGTTCTCAGTTGATCAGTTGTGTCCGAGTCTCTGTGACCCCCTGAACTGTAGCCTGCCAGTCTCCCCTGTCCATGGGATTTTCCAGGCAAGAATAATGGAGTCGTTTCCATTTCCTCTTCCAAGGGATCTTCCTGACCCAGGGATCAAATGTGTGTCTCTGCCATTTCCTGTGTTAGTAGGCAGGTTCTTTACAAATGCACCACCTCTGGGGCCCTTTAAGAGTAGGAGGGAAAAACTTTGTAACATTTTGGGTCTCTCACAGCAAAGGCCACCTTATGATTTCCCACTTAAATTCCTGATTTCCTTGTAAAGTAGGAAAGCAGTTAGGGTCTTCCTGCAGTCTTTACTAACAAAGTTTCTTGCCTCATTGTATATAAATGTCCTCACTGCATGAGATTTAGTGGAAAACAATTAGCATTTTTCCAGCTTTATTGAGGTACGATTGACAAAAATTGTATACATTTAGGTTGTACAATGTCGTGTTTGTTTTTTTAATGTGTACAACATTGTGATTTCATATACAAATACATTGTGAAATGATTATTGCAATTAAGACATCCATCACCCCACATAGTTACCTTTTATTTTTCTGGTAAAAAGACACTTAAGATCTACTTTCTTAGCAAATTTTAAGTATACAATACACTGTTCTTTATTATAGTCACCATACTGTAATTAGATCCTCAGAATTTATTCATCTGATAACTAGAAATTTGTTCTATTTGACCAGCATCTCCTCATTTCCTTCAGCCCCTATGGGTCCTATGGTGGCTCAATGGTAAAGAAATTGCCTGCAATGCAGGAAACTCAGGTTCAATCCCTGGGTTGGGAAGATCCCCTGGAGAAGGAAATGACAACCCACTCCAGTATTCTTGCCTGGAGAATTCCATGGACAGAGAAGACTGGCAGACTACAGTCCAAGGGGTTGCAAAGAGTCAAACACAAATGAATGACTAACACTTTCACACTTTCTCTGGCAACCACCCCTGGCAACCACCATTCTATTCTTGTTCTATGAGTTCGACATTTTTAGATTCCACATATAGGTGAGATGATATAGTATTGGTCTTTCTCTAACGTCTCACATAGCATAATGTCTTCAACGTCAGTCTGTGTTGTCACAAATGGTTACATTGGCGTGGAGGAGGCAGAATCCATACTCAGGCTTGAAGCGTATGTGGACAATAATAAAGCAAAGGAGTGACAGCTGCTTCTTCAAGAAGCAGGTTATGCAGGGAAGAAAAGAGGATGGAAGCAATATCAAGGGAAGTATTTTTTCATAACTGCTGAAGAATTTCTTCTTTGGGCTGGTCTCATCCCAAAAGAAATTCCTCAAAATCTGGTCAACAGCTTCTGAGTGAAAGATGGCGCCATTTATGATCTATTTTCAGCACCACATATATAGTCCTTTTGAGCACTACTTGAAACTGGAAAGACTGAACTAAGTGTAGAAGAAAGTAGCTAAATTCTCACCCCATAAAAAGTAAGACACTGAATTCTTCAGAGTAACTCAATTGGAAACTGCTAATGTTTGGTAACTCCCTTCATTTTATCTCCAGAACAACAATTATGATTTCCAATGTTTATTGATTGCTTACCATGTATCATGCACTCTTATAAATAGTTATATTAATTACATTATTGCAGGCAAAGTCACTTCAGTGGTGTCTGACTCATTGCGACCCTATGGACTGTAGCCCACCAGGCTTCTCCGTCCATGGGATTCTCCAGGCAAGAACACTGGAGTGGGTTGCAATGCCCTCCTCCAGGGGATCTTGCTGACCCAGGAATTGAACTAATGTCTCTTATGTCTCCTGCACTGGCAGGTTGGTTATTTACCACTAGCACCACCTGGGAATTCCAGATATATTATTAATGTATATTTATTCATTTTTTCCTTCAAATTCCATTAATTAGTTACTGTTTTATATGATAAAAGTAAGACTCAGATTAGGTTACTTGCCCACAAGTCACATGCTTTGTGAGTGACAGATTTGGGACTTGAATCTAGGCATCTAGTGTGTGCCACTCACTTTTTCTACTGCTCTGCTCAAGTAGCAGAGAAGACGTTAGAGAAAGAGATGTCTGCACCTTGTATAACTCAGGAACTTCAAAATGAGGTAGCTAGAACTGGACAGACACACTATCTCTAGAAGAGATTGACTATAAATTAGCTCCATAGGGTGTCAGTTCCAATTTCTCTTCATATGTTAGTAAGGACTGATTGAGTAGTCTTATGTATTTAGTTGTTTTAGGCCTTGGGGTTAGGAAGAAAAAAAGACAGTATGCCTGCAAAAAAGATCTTCCACAATAATGGAAACTCCTTGAAAGCATCAGTTCAGTTCAGTCAGTCAGTGGTGACTGACTCTTTGCGATCCCATGGACTGCAACATGCCAGGCTTCGCGGTCCACCAACTCCCAGAGTTTGCTCAAACTCATGTCCATTGAGTTGGTGATGCCATCCAACCATCTCATCCTCTGTCGTTCCCTTATCCTCCCGCCTTCAATCTTTCCCAGCATCAGGGTCTTTTCCAGTGAGTCAGTTCTTCACATCAGGTGGCCAAAGTACTGGAGCTTCAGCTTCAGCATCAGTATGTCCAATGAATAATCAGGACTGATTTCCTGGTTTGATCTGCTTGCAGTCCAAGGAACTCTCAAGAGTCTTCTCCAACACCACAGTTCAAAAGCATCAATTATTTGGTGCTCAGCTTTCTTTATGGTCCAACTCTCACATCCATACAGGACAACTGGAAAAACCATAGCAATGCTTCTGCTTTTTAATATGTTGTCTAGGCAACCCACTTCAGTGATCTTGCCTGGAGAATCCCAGGGACAGGGGACCCTGGTGGGCTTCTGTCTCTGGGGTCACACAGAGTCGGACACGACTGAAGTGACGCAGCAGCAGCAGCAGCAGGTTTGTCATAGGTTTCCAAGGAGCAAGTTTATTTTAATTCAGTGCCTGCAGTCACCATCTGCAGTGACTTTGGAGAGGAAGAAAATAAACTCTGTCACTGTTTTCATTGTAGCCTCATCTATTTGCCATGAGTTGATGGGACCGGATGCCACGATCTTCATTTTTTGAATGTTGAGTTTTAAGACAGTTTTTCACTCTCCATTTTCACTTTCATTAAAAGGCTCTTTAGTTCGTCTTCGCTTTCTGCCTTACGGGTGGTGTCATCTGCATACCTGAGATAATTTATATTTCTCCCAGCAATCTTACTTCCACCTAGTGCTTCATCCAGCCTAGCATTTCACATGATGTACTCTACATATAAGTTAAATAAACAAAGTGACAGTATACAACCTTGACTTACCCCTTTTCCAAATTAGAACCAGTTCATTTTTCCATGATTAGTGCTAACTGTTGCTTCTTGACCGGCATACAGGCTTCTCAAGAGGCAGGTAAGGTGGTCTGGTATTCCCATCTCTTTAAGAATTTTCCACAGTTTGTTGTGATCCACACAATCAAAGGTTTTAGCGTAGTCAATGAAGCTGAAGTAGATGCTTTTCTGAAATTCTATCGCTTTTACTATGATTCAACAGATGTTGGTAATTTGACCTCTGGTTCCTCTGCCTTTTCTAAATCCAGTTTGAGCATCTGGAAGTTCTTGGTTCATGTACTGTTGAATTTTAGCTTGAAGAATTTTGAGCATTACTTTGCTAGTGTGTGAGAAGAGTGCAATCGTTGGGTAGTTTGAACATTTTTGATATTGCCTTTCTTTGGGATTGGAATGAAAACTGACCTTTCCCAGTCCTGCGGCCACTGCTGAGTCTTCCAAATTTGCTGGCATATCGAGTGGAACACTTTAAAAACATCATCTTTTAGGATTTGAAATAGCTCACCTGCAATTCCATCACCTCCACTAGCTTTGTTTGTAGTGATGCTTCCTAAGGCCCAGTTGATTTCGCACTGCAGGATGTCTGGCTGTAGGTGAGTGATCACACCATCATGGTTATCTGGGTCATTAAGATCTTTTGTGTACAGTTCTTCCGTGTATTCTTTTCTTTTTTTTTTTTTTAATTTTTTAAATTTTAATTACAGGCTACTTACTTTACAATATTGTATTTGTTTTGCCATACATTGACATGAATCCACCCCAAGTGTACATGTGTTCCCCATCTTGAACACCCCTCCCACCTCCCTCCCCATATCATGCCTCTGGGCCATCCCAGTGCACCAGCCCTGAGCATCCTGTATCATGCATCGAACCTGGACTGGCTATTTGTTTCACATATGATAATATACATGTTTCAATGCCATTCTCCCAAATCATCCCACCCTCGCCCTCTCCCACAGAGTCCAAAAGACTGTTCCATACATCTGTGTCTCTTTTACTGTCTCACATACAGGGTTATCGTTACCATCTTTCTTGCCACCTCTTAATATCTTCTGCTTCTGATTCTATTAGATCCATTCTGTTTCTGTCCTTTGTTTTGCCCGTCTTTGCATGAAATGTTCCCTCGGTATCTCTCATTTTCTTGAAGATATTGCTAGTCTTTCCCATTCTATTATTTCCCTCTATTTCTTTGCAGTGATCGCTTCAGTTCAGTTCAGTCGCTCAGTTGGGTCCGATTCTTTGCAACCCCATGAACTGCAGCATGCCAGGCCTCCCTTTCCATCACCAACTCCCAGAATCCAATCAAAGCCATGTCCATCGTGTCGGTGATGCCATCAAACCATCTCATCCTCTGTCATCCCCTTCTCCGCCTGCCCTCAATATTTCCCAGCATCAGGGTCTTTTCAAATGAGTCAGCTCTCTGCATCAGGTGGCCAAAGTATTGAAATTTCAGTTTCAACATCAGTCCCTCCAATGAACACCCAGGACTGATCTCCTTTAGGATGGACTGGTTGGATCTCCTTGCAGTCCAAGGGACTCTCAAGAGTCTTCTCCAACACCACAGTTCAAAAGCATCAATTCTTCAATGCTCAGCTTTCTTTATAGTCCAACTCTCAAATCTATACATGACTACTTGAAAAACCATAGCCTTGACTAGATGGACCTCTGTTGGCAAAGTAATATCTCTGTTTTTTAATATGCTGTCTAGGTTGGTCATAACTTTCCTTCCAAGGAGCAAGCATCTTTTAATTTCATGGCTGCAGTCACCATCTGCAGTGATTTTGGAGCCCAGAAAAATAAAGTCTGACACTGTTTCCCCATCTATTTGCCATGAAGTGATGGGACCAGATGCCATGATCTTTGTTTTCTGAATGTTGAGCTTTAAACCAACTTTTTCACAATCCTCTTTCACTTTCCTCAAGAGGCTCTTTAGCTCTTCTTTACTTTCTGCCATAAAGGTGGTGTCATCTGCATATCTGATGTTATTGATATTTCTCCCAGCAATCTTGATTCCAGCTTGTGCTTCTTCCAGCCCAGGGTTTCTCATGATGTACTCTGCATATAAGTTAAATAAGCAGGGTGACAATATACAGCCTTGACATACTCCTTTTCCTATTTGGAACCAGTCTGTTGTTTCATGTACAATTCTAACTGTTGCTTCCTGACCTGCATACAGGTTTCTCAAGAGGCAGGTCAGGTGGTCTGGTATTCCCATCTCTTTCAGAATGTTCCACAGTTTATTGTGATCCACACAGTCAAAGGCTTTGGCATAGTCAATAAAGCAGAAATAGATGTTTTTCTGGAACTCTCTTGCTTTTTCGATGTTCCAGCGCATGTTGGCAATTTGATCTCTGGTTCCTGTGCCTTTTCTAAAACTAGCTTGAACATCTGGAAATTCACGTTCACATATTGCTGAAGCCTGGCTTGAATTAAGTGATTGCTTAGGAAGGCTTTTTTTTTTTTTAATCTCTCCTTGCTATTCTTTGGAATTCTGCATTTAGAAGGGTATATCTTTCCTTTTCTCCTTTCCTTTCTTTGCTCAGCTATTTGGATGGCCTCCTCAGACAACCGTTTTGCCTTTTTTTGTTTTACTTCTTCTTTGGAATGTTTTTGACCACCACATCCTGTATAATTTTATGAACCTCTGACCATAGTTCTTCAGGCACTCTGTCTATCAGATCTAATTCCTTGAATCTATTTGTCAGTTCCACTGTATAATCATAAGGGATTTGATTTAGGTCATACCTGAATGGTCTTGTGGTTTTCCCTATTTTCTTCAGTTTAAGTCTGAATTTTGCAATCAGGAGTTCAAGATCTAAGTCACAGTCAGCTCCTGGTCTTGTTTTTGCTAACTATATAGAGCTTCTCCATCTTTGCCTGCAAAGAATATATTCAATCTGATTTCGGTATTGACTTTGGGGATGTCCATGTGTAGAGTCATCTCTTGTGCTATTGGAAGAGGATGTATGCTATGCTGTGACAAGTGCTTTCTCTTTGCAAAAATCTGTTAGCCTTTGTCCTGCTTCATTTTGTACTCCAAGACCAAACTGCCTGTTACTCCATGTATATCTTGACTTCTTACTTTTGTTTTCCAGTCACCTATAATGAAAAAGACATCTTTTTTTGCTGTTGGTTATAGGTCTTGTAGGTCTTCATAGAACCATTCAACTTCAGCTTCTTTGGCACTTTTGGTTGGGGCATAGACTAGGATTACTGTGATAGTTAATGGTTTGCCTTGGTAGAGAACTGAAATCATTCTGTCATTTTTGAGACTGCACCCAAGTAATGCATTTCTGGCTCTTTTGTTGACTATGAGGGCTATTCCATTTCTTCTAAGGCATTCTTGCCCACAGTATTAGATATAATGGTCATCTGAGTTAAGTTCTCCCATTCCAGTCCATTTTAGTTCATTGATTCCTAAAATGTCAGTGTTCACTATTGCCATCTCCTGTTTTACCACTTCCAATTTACCTTGATCCGTGGATATAACATTCCAGGTTCCTACGTAATAGTGTTCTTTACAGCATTGGACTTTACTTCCATCACAAGTCACATCCACAAGTGTGCGTTGTTTTCACTTGGCTCAGCCTCTTCATTCTTTCTGTAGCCATCTCTCCACTCTTCTCCCGTAGCATATTGGTCACCTACTGACTCAGGGAGTTTATCTTTCAGTGTCATAACGTTTTGCCTTTTCATACTCTTCATGGGGTTCTAGACATGTCTATTTTGCCTCCTCACTGACTTACTACAATATAGTACATTCCTGACATGTCATAAGTGTTCAGTAAGTAGTTGATGAATGAATGAATAAAGCTTTTCCAGACATTTCCTAGAGAAGGTGCAAGCAACACTGGCTGGATTAATTGAGTTCAAGAATAAATCTAGCTCTAGTTACTAACTTTTAGATTGCTATATAGTCAGACCTTTTTTCTTTAGGTTTTTCTTTGGAGGAAGAGTTCAAATTCCTAAGTCAGCAGCTTGGTGTCTTTCTGAGCCAGACTGCTAAAATGCCTCCTGAAACATTGGGCAAGAAAAGACATTCTTCTGCTGTGGACCTTTGAGAATAAGATTAGTTCTTTTCACACTTTGTGACATAATCTGAGGTAAGGAGATATCATCTTACTTTGAGGCATTCTCTGATTAGTATCTAGGAAGAAAAGTATGGCTAAGGTTATGTTGGGGTGCAATTTTCAGTGGCTCATGTTCCCAAGAGCTACCTAGTTGTCTGAATATGAAAGATAGTGCCTTTTCTCTAAGGTAGCCTGGTATAGAAGTAAGCTGTTTGGCATTACAGTCATACCAGGTGTGTACTTTCCAAGTGGATTATTTTGGATAGTCTCTCCCAGCCTCAATTTCCTCATCAGTAAAATGGTAGTAATAACATCAGTTTTACATAATGATATGAGATGAGATAATGTATCTGAATTATCCTAACAATGTCTGGTTTATATTTGTACTTTACAAAGGTGAAAAATAATAATAACATCAATAATATGAGTTCATTCCATTGGTAGATCCATGGTGAGATGAAACGAGAATACCTGACTCAGGAGAATGTTAAAGGGGAGATGACATGATTAATTCCCCAGAAACTGTAGTTTTATAACACTGAAATGTCATGAGGCATTGGAGTCTATAGATCTCTGTCAACATTGAACCTGGACAAGGTCACTAGAAAGCTCTGTGGACTAGCCTTCCTAAGGCTTCACTTAAGCAGAGATATCACTTGTGGTAGTGAGAGACCTTAGCTCACAGGTGGGCCTGACTCTCTGTGACTCTCTACAGACATAGCTCTGATTTGATAGCCATGATGGCAATAGCTCTTTTACCTTATGTATATCCATTCCTATTACATCTCTACCATAACTTGCTCCTGGCTGACTTTCCTCCCCAATCGGATCCTAATTCAAAATATGCATAGAAATGAATGAAAATGAAAACACAACAACCCAAAACCTCTGGGACACTGTAAAAGCAGTGCTAAGGGGAAGGTTCATAGCAATACAGGCACACCTCAAGAAACAAGAAACTAGTCAACTAAATAACCTAACTCTACACCTAAAGAAACTAGAAACAGAAGAAATGAAAAACCCCAGGGTCAGTAGGAGGAAAGAAATCTTAAAAATTAGGGCAGAAATAAATGAAAAAGAAACAAAAGAGATCATAGCAAAAATCAACAGAGCCAAAAGCTGGTTCTTTGAGAGGGTAAATGAAATTGACAAACCACTAGCAAGACTCATCAAGAAACAAAGAGAGAAGAACCAAATCAATAAAGTTAGAAATGAAAATGGAGAGATCACAACTGACAACACAGAAATACAAAGGATCACTAGAGAATACTATCAGCAATTATAGGGCAATAAAATGGACACCTTGGAAGAAATGGACAAATTCTTAGAAAAGTACAACTTTCCCCAACTGAACCAGGAAGAAATAGAAAATCTGAACAGACCCATCACAAGCACGGAAATAGAAGCTGTAATCAGAAATCTTGAGGCAAACAAAAGCCCAGGTCCAGACGGCTTCACAGCTGAATTCTACCAAAAATTTAGAGAAGAGCTAATATCTAGTCTACTCAAACTCTTCCAGAAAATTGCTGAGGAAGGGAAACTTTTAAACTCATTCTATGAGGCCAATATCACACTAATCCCCAAACCTGGTAAAGATCCCACAAAAAAAGAAAACTACAGGCCAATATCACTGATGAACATAGATGCAAAAATCCTTAACAAAATTCTAACAACCAGAATCCCACAACACATTAAAAAGATTATACATCATGACCAAGTGGGCTTTATCCCAGGAATGCAGAGATTCTTCAATATCCGCAAATCAATCAATGTAATACACCACATTAACAAACTGAAACATAAAAATCATATGATTATCTCAATAGATGCAGAGAAAGCCTTTGAAAAATTCAACATCCATTTATGATAAAAACCCTCCAGAAAGTGGGAATAGAAGGGACATATCAACATAATAAAAGCTATATATGACAAACCCACAGCAAACATTATCCTCAATGGTGAAAAACTGAAAGCATTTCCCCTAAAGTCAGAAACAAGACAAGGGTACCCACTCTCACCACTACTATTCAACATAGTTCTGCAAGTTTTGGCTACAGCAATCAGAGCAGAAAAAGACATAAAAGGAATCCAAATTGGAAAAGAAGAAGTAAAACTTTCACTGTTTGCTGATGACATGATCCTCTACACAGAAAACCCTAAAGACTCTACCAGAAAACTTCTAGAGCTAATCAATGAATACCGTAAAGTTGCAGGATATAAAATCAACACACAGAAATCCCTTTCATTCCTATACACTAATAATGAGAAAATAGAAAGAGAAATTAAGGAAACTATTCCATTCACTGTTGCAATGAAACGAATTAAATACTTAGGAATATATCTACCTAAGGAAACAAAATACTTGTGCATAGAAAACTATAAAACACTAGTTAAAGTAATCAAAGGGGATACTAATAGGTGGAGAAATATACCGTGGTTGTGGATTGGAAGAATAAATATTGTGAAAATGAGTATACTACCCAAAGTAATTTATACATTCAATGCAAACCCTATCAAGCTACCAGCGATATTTTTCACAGAACTAGAACAAATAATCTTACAATTTGAATGGAAATGCAAAAAAACCTCGAATAGCCAAAGAAATCTTTGGAGGAATTAACCTGCCAGACTTCAGGCTCTACTACAAAGCCACAGCCAACAAGAGAGTATGGTACTGGCATAAAGACAGAAATATAGATCAATGGAACAAAATAGAAAGCCCAGACATAAATCCATGCACCTATGGACGGACACCTTATATTTGACAAAAGAGGTAAGAATATAAAATGGAGAAAAGACAGTCTCTTTAACAAGTGGTGCTAGGAAAACTGGTCAGATCAGTTCAGTTCAGCTGACTCGCTCAGTCGTGTCTGACTATCTGCGACCCAATGAATCACAGCACGCCAGGTCTCCCTGTCCATCACCAACTCCCAGAGTTCACTCAAACTCATGTCCACAGAGTTGGTGATGCCAACCAGCCATCTCATTCTCTGTCGTCCCCTTCTCCCCCCGCCCCCAACCTTTCCCAGCATCAGAGTCTTTTCCAGTGAGTCAACTCGTCGCATGAGGTGGCCAAAGTATTGCAGTTTCAGGTTTAAAATCAGTCCTTCCAAAGAACACCCAGGATTGATCTCTTTTAGAATGGACTGGTTGGATCTCCTTGCAGTCTAGGGGACTCTCAAGAGTCTTCTCCAAAACCACAGTTCAAAAGCATCAATTCTTCGGCGATCAGTTTTCTTCACAGTCCAACTATCACATCCATACATGACCACGGGAAAAATCATAGCCTTGACTAGACGGACCTTGGTTGGCAAAGTAATGTCTTTGCTTTTTAATATACTATCTAGGCTGCTCATAACTTTCCTTCCAAGGAGTAAGCGTCTTTTAATTTCATGGCTGCAATCAGCATCTGCAGTGATTTTGGAGCCCCAAAAAATAAAGTCTGACACTGTTTCAACTGATTTTCCATCGATTTCGCATGAAGTGATGGGACCAGGTGCCATGATCTTTGTTTTCTGAATGCTGAGCTTCAAGCCAACCTTTTCACTCTCCTCTTTCACTTTCATCAAGAGGCTTTTGAGTTCCTCTTCACTTTCTGCCATAAGGGTAGTGTCATCTGCATATCTGAGGTTATTGATATTTCTCCCAGCAATCTTGATTCCAGCTTGTGCTTCTTCCAGCTCAGCGTTCCTCATGATGTACTCTGCATATAAGCAAGGTGACAATATACAGCACTGACGTACTCCTTTTCCTATTTGGAACCAGACTCTTATTCCATGTACAGTTTTGACTGTTGCTTCCTGACCTGCATACAGGTTTCTCAAGAGGCAGGTCAGGTGGTCTGGGATTCCCATCTCTTTCAGAATGTTCCACAGTTTATTGTGATCCACACAGTCAAAGGCTTTGGCATAGTCAATGAAGCAGAAATAGATTGATTTTTGGAAATCTCTTGCTTTCTCCATGATCGAGCAGATGTTGGCAATTTGATCTCTGGTTCCTCAGCCTTTTCTAAAACCTGCTTGAATATCTGGGAGTTCACGGTTCACTTATTGCTGAAGCCTGACTTGGAGAATTTTGAGCATGATTTCACTAGCGTGTGAGATGAGTGCAATTGTGCGGTAGTTTGAGCATTCTTTGGCATTCCCTTTCTTTGGGATTGGAATGAAGACTGACCTTTTCCAGTCCTGTAGCCACTGCTGAGTTTTCCAAATTTGCTGGCATATTGAGTGCAGCACTTTCATAGCATCATCTTGCAAGATTTGAAATAGCTCAACTGGAATTCCATCACCTCCACTAGCTTTGTTCGTAGTGATGCTTTCTAAGGCCCACTTGACTTCACATTCCAAGATGTCTGGCTCTAGGTCACTGATCACATTATCGTGACTATCTTGGTCGTGAAGATATTTTTTGTACAGTTCTTCTGTGTATTCTTGCCACCTCATCTTAATATCTTCTGCTTCTGTTAGGTCCATACCATTTCTGTCCTTTATCGAGCCCATCTTTGCATGAAATGTTCCCTTGGAATCTCTAATCTTCTTGAAGAGATCTCTTGTTTTTCCTATTCTGTTGTTTTCCTCTATTTCTTTGCATTGATCACTGAGGAAGGCTTTCTTATCTCTCCTTGCTATTCTTTGGAACTCTGCATTCAGATGCTTATATCTTTCCATTTCTCCTTTGCTTTTCGCTTCTCTTCTTTTCACAGCTATTTGTAAGGCCTCCTCAGACAGCCATTTTCCTTTTTTGCATTTCTTTTCCATGGGGATGGCCTTGGTCCCTGTCTCCTATACAATGTCATGAACCTCTGTACAGAGTTCATCAGGCACTCTATCTATCAGATCTAGTGCCTTAAATCTATTTCTCATTTACACTGTATAATTATAAAAGATTTGATTTAGGTCATATCTGAATGGTCTAGTGGTTTTCCCTACTTTCTTCAAGTCTGAATTCGGCAATAAGGAGTTCATGATCTGAGCCACAGTCAGCTCCTGGTCTTGTTTTTGCTAACTCTATACAGCTTCTCCATCTTTGGCTGCAAAGAATGTAATCAATCTAATATTGGTGTTGACCATCTGGTGATGTCCATGTGTAGAGTCTTCTCTTGTGTTGTTGGAAAAGGGTGTTTGCTATGACCAGTGCGTTCTCTTGACAAAACTCTATTAGCCTTTGCCCTGCTTCATTCCGTGCTCCAAGGCCAAATTTGCCTGTTACTCCAGGTGTTTCTTGACTTCCTACTTTTGCATTCCAGTCCCCTATAATGAAAAGGACATCTTTTTTGGGTGTTAGTTCTAAAAGGTCTTGTAGGTCTTCATAGAACCGTTCAACTTCGGCTTCTTCAGCATTACTGGTTGGGGCATAGGCCTGGATTACTGTAATATTGAATGGTTTGCCTTGGAAAGGAACAGAAATCATTCTGTCATTTTTAAGATTGTATCCAAGTACTACATTTCGGACTCTTTTGTTGACCATGTTGGCTACTCCATTTCTTCTAAGGGATTCCTGCCCACAGTAGTAGATATAATGGTCATCTGAGTTAAATTCACCCATTCCAGTCCATTTTAATTCCCTGATTCCTAGAATGTCTATGTTCACTCTTGCCATCTCCTGTTTGACCACTTCCAATTAGCCTTGATTCCTGGACCTATCATGCCAGGTTCCTATGCAATATTGCTCTTTACAGCACCAGACCTTGCTTCTATCACCAGTCACATCCACAACTGGATATTGGTTTTGCTTTTGCTCCATCCCTTCATTCCTTTTAGAGTTACTTCTCCACTGATCTCCAGTAGCATACTGGGCACCTATCGACCTGGGGAATTCCTCATTCAGTATCCTATCATTTTGCCTTTTGATACTAATGAAACTAGAACAATTCCTAACACCATACATCAAAATAAACTAAAAATGGATTAGAGAGCTAAATGTAAGACCAGATTCTATAAAACTCCTACAGGAGATCATAGGCAAAACACTCTCCGACATAAATCACAGCAGAATCCTCCAAGACCCACCTCCTAGAATATTGGAAATAAAAGCAAAAATAAACAAATGGGACCTAATTAAAATCAAAAGCTTCTGCACAGTAAAGGAAACTCTAAGCAAGGTGAAAAGACAGTCTTCAGAATGGGAGAAAATAATAGCAAATGAAGCAACTGATAAAGGTTTAATCTCCAAAATATACAAGTAGCTCCTGCAGCTCAATTCCAGAAAAATAAGTGATCCAATCAAAAAATGGGCCAAAGAACTAAACAGACATTTCTCCAAAGAAGACATAAAGATGGCTAACAAACACAGGAAAAAATGTTCAACATCCCTCATAGTCAGAGAGATGCAAATCAAAACCACAATGAGATACCATTTCACACCAGTCAGAATGGCTGCTATCCAAAAGTCTACATGCAATAAATGCTGGGGAGGGTGTGGAGAAAAGGGAACCCTCTTGCACTGTTGGTGGAAATGCAAACTAGTGAAGCCACTATGGAGAACAGTGTGAATATTCCTCAAAAAACTGGAAATAGAACCGCCATATGATCCAGCGATTGCACTCCTGGGCATACACACCGAGGAAACCAGAATTGAAAGAGACACATGTACTC
The DNA here is from genome assembly GCF_049115385.1 of Moschus berezovskii. Lineage (NCBI taxonomy): Eukaryota > Metazoa > Chordata > Mammalia > Artiodactyla > Moschidae > Moschus > Moschus berezovskii. The sequence goes on along the minus strand of NC_142488.1, from coordinate 48,450,638 downwards.
CAATGTTCATTGCAGCACTGTTTATAATAGCGAGGACATGGAAGCAACCTAGATGTCCATCTGCAGATGAATGGATAAGAAAGCTTTGGTACATATACACAATGGAGTATTTTTAAGCCATCAAAAAGAATGCATTTGAATCAGCTTTAATGAGGGTGATGAAATTGGAGCCTATTATACAGAGTGAAGTAAGCCAGAAATAAAAACATCAATACAGTATACTAACGCATATATATGGAATTTAGAAAGATGGTAAGTCAAGGCAATGGTTTTTCCCATGGTCATGTATGGATGTGAGAGTTGGACTGTGAAGAAGGCTGATCGCCGAAGAATCAATGCTTTTGAACTGTGGTGTTGGAGAAGACTCTTGAGAGTCCCTTATACTGCAAGGAGATCCAACCAGTCCATTCTAAAGGAGATCAATCCTGGATGTTCATTGGAGGGACTGATGCTAAAGCTGAAACTCCAATACTTTGGCCACCTCATGCGACGAGTTGACTCACTGGAAAAGACTCTGATGCTGGGAAAGATTGGGGGCGGGAGGAGAAGGGGACGACAGAGAATGAGATGGCTGGATGGCATCACCGACTCTGTGAACATGAGTTTGAGTGTACTCCGGGAGTTGGTGATGGACAGGGAGGCCTGGCGTGCTGTGATTCATGGGGTCGCGGAGAGTCGGACACGACTGAGCGACTGAACTGAACTGAACTGAACCTTAACCCTGTATATGAGACTGCAAAAGAGACATAGGTATATAGAACACTCTTTGGGACTCTGTGGGAGAGGGTGAACGTGGGATGATTGGGGAGAATGGCATTGTAGCATGTATATTATCATAAGTGAAATGAATCACCAGTCCAGGTTCGACGCATGATACAGGATGCTTGGGGCTGGTGCATGGGAATGACCTGGAGGGAGGATATGGGGAAGAGGGAGGTTGGAGTGGGGTTCAAGAAAGGTAACACATGTACACCAGGGGCGGATTCGTGTCAATGTATTGCAAAACCAACCAATATATTAATGTAAGGTAATTTGCCTCCAATAAAATAAATTTAAAAAAATGAGGAAACACAAACTGCCAGAATACAGAAAGGTCACCCCAAACACAACAATATAAACAAGTTGAAAAGGCAGAGAAATACTCAGCAGGTAAAGGAACAGGATAAATGCTCACCAAACCAAACAAAAGAGGAAGAGATAGGGAATCTATCTGATAAAGAATTCCAAATAATGATAGTGAAAATGATCTGAAATCTTGAAAATAAAACGGAGTTACAGATAAATAGCCTGTATATAAGGATTGAGAAGATGCAAGAAATGTTTAACAAGGACCTAGAAGCAATAAAAAAGAGTCAATATAGAATGAATAATGATGCAATAAACGAGATAAAAAACACTCTGGAGGGAACCAAAGTAGAAAAATGGAGGCAGAAGATAGGATATGTGAGGTAGAAGATAAAATGGTAGAAATAAGTGAAGCAGAGAAGAAAAAAGAAAAAAAAATTAAAAGAAATGAGGAGAAACTTAGAGACTTCTGGAACAATGTCAAACGCCCTGACATTCGAATCATAGGAGTCGCAGAAGAAGACAAAAATAAAGACCATGAGACAATACTCGAGGAGATAATACTAGAAAACTTTTCTAAAATGGGAAAGGAAATAGTCACCTAAGCCCAAAAAACCCAGAGGGTCCAAAACAGGATAAACCCAAGTTGAAACAATCCAAGACACATATTAATCAAATTAACAAAGATCAAACACAGAGAACAAATATTAAAAGCAGCGAGGGAAAACAACAAACAACACACAAGGGGATTCCCATAAGGATAACAGTTGATCTTTTAATAGAAACTTTTCAGGCCATAAAGGAATGGCAGGACATACTTAAAGTGATGATAGAGAAAAACCTACAACCCACATTACTGGCCCCAGCAAGGATGTCATTCAAATATGAAGTAGTAATCAAAAGTTATACAGACAAGCAAAAGCTGAGCGAATTCAGCACCACCAAACTACTTCCCAACATATGCTAAAGGATCATCTCTAGACAGGAAATACAGAAAGGGTGTATAATCTCGAAGTCAAAACAATAAAGTAAATGACAACGGGATCATACTTCAATTATTACCTTTAATGTAAATGGGTTGATTGCCCCAACCAAAAGACAAAGACTGGCTGAATGGATACAAAAACAAGACCCATATATATGCTGTCTACAAGAGACCCACCTCAAAACAAGGGACACATAAAGACTGAAAGTGAAGGGCTTGAAAAAGATATTTCACGCAAACAGACCAAAAAAAAGCAGGAGTAGCAATACTCATATCAGATAAAATAGACTTTGAAATAAAGGCTGTGAAAAAAGACAAAGAAAGTCACTACATAAGAATCAAAGGATCAATCCAAGAAGAAGATATAACAATTATAATTATATATGCACCCAACATAGGAGCACCACAATATGTAAGGCAAATGCTAACAAGTATGAAAGGGGGTAGTATATTAAAAAGCAGAGGCATTACTTTGCCAACAAAGGGCCGTCTAGTTAAGGTTATGATTTTTCCAGTGGTCATGTATGGATGTGAGAGTTGGACTGTGAAGAAAGCTGATCACCGAAGAATTGATGCTTTTGAACTGTGGTGCTGGAGAAGACTCTTGAGAGTCCCTTGGACTGCAAGGAGGTCCAACCCGTACATTCTAAAGATCAATCCTGGGTGTTCATTGGAAGGACTGATGCTAAAGCTGAAACTCCAATACTTTGGCCACCTCATGCGAAGAGTTGACTCACTGGAAAAGACTCTGATGCTGGGAGGGGTTGGGGGCGGGAGGAGACGGGGACGACAGAGAATGAGATGGCTGGATGGCATCATCGACTTGATGGACATGAGTTTGAGTAAACTCTGGGAGTTGGTGATGGACAGGGAGGCCTGGCGTGCTGTGATTCATGGGGTAGCAAAGAGTCGGTCACGACTGAGCAACTGAACTGATGAAAGGGGAAATTGAAAATAACACAGTAATAGTGGGAGACTTTAATACCCCACTCACACTTATGGATAGATCAGCTAAACAGAAAATTAACAAGGAAACACAAATGTTAAATGATACAATGGACCCGTTAAACCTAATTGATATCTATAGGCCATTTCACCCCAAAACAATGAATGTCAAGTTCTTCTCAAGTGCACATGGAACCTTCTCCAGGATCGATCACATCCTGGGATACAAATATAGTTTTTGTAAGTAAAAAAACAAACAAACTGAAATCATTCCAAGCATCTTTTCTGACCACAATGCAGTATTATTAGATCTTAATTACACGAGAAAAACGATTAAAAATCCCAACATATGGACACTGAACAACACGCTGCTGAATAACCAACAAATCATAGAAGAAATCAAAAAAGAAATCAAAATATACATTAACAAATGAAAATGAAAACACTACAACCCAAAACCTATGGGACACTGTAAAAATAGTGCTAAGGGGAAGGTTCATAGCAATACACGCTTACCTCAAGAAACAAGGAAAAAGTCAAATAAATAACCTAACTCTACACCTAAAGCAACTAGAAAAGGGAGAAATTAAGAGCTTCAGGGTTAGTAGAACGAAAGAAATCTTAAAAATTAGGGGAGAAATAAATGCAAAAGAGACCATGGCAAAAATCAAGAAAGCTAAAAGCTTGTTCTTTGAAAAGAAAAATAAAATTGACAAACCAATAGCCAACCTCATCAAGAAACAACGGGAAGAGAATCAAATCAACAAAATAAAAAATGAAAATGGAGAGATAACAACAGACAACACAGAAATACAAAGGATCATAAGAGACTACTATCAGCAGCTATATGCCAATAAAATGGACATCTTGGAAGAAAAGGACAAATTCTTAGAAAAGTAAAACTTTCTAAAACTGAACCAGGAAAAAACAGAATATCTTAACAGACCCATCACAAGCACGAAAATGGAAACTGTAATCAGAAATCTTCCAGCAAAAAAAAGCCCAGGACCAGACGGCTTCACAGCTGAATCTACCAAAAATTGAGAGAAGAGCTAACACCTATCCTATTCAAATTCTTCCAGAAAATTACAGAGAATCGTAAACTTCCAAAATCATTCTATGAGGCCACCACCCCCTTAATACCAAAACCACACAAAGATGCCACAAAAAGAAAACCACAGGCCTATATCACTGATGAACATAGATGCAAAACTCCTTAACAGAATTCTAGCAAGCAGAATCCAACAACATATTAAAAAGATCATACATCATGACCAAGTGGGGTTTATCCCAGGGATAAAAGCATTCTTCAATATCCACAAGTCAATCAACTAATACACCACATTAACAAATTGAAAGATAAAAACCATATGATTATCTCAATAGATGAAGAGAAAGCCTTTGACAAAATTCAACATCCATTTATGATAAAAAATAAACCCTCTAGAAAGCAAGAATAGAAGGAATATACCTCAACATATTAAAAGCTATACATGACAAAACCACAGCAAACATTATAGTCAATGGTGAAAACTTGAAAGCATTTCTACTAAAGTCAGGAACAACTCAAGTGTGCCCACTCTTACCACTACTATTCAACATAGCTTTGGAAGTTTTGGAAGTTTCGGCCACAGCAATCAGAGAAGAAAAAGAAAAATAAAGGAATCGAGATTGGAAAAGAAGAAGTAAAGCTCTCACTCTTTGAAGATGACATGATCCTCTACATCAGTTTAGTTCAGTTCAGTTGCTCAGTGGCGTCCAACTCTTTGCGACCCCATGAATCACAGCACGCCAGGCCTCCCTGTCCATCACCAATTCCCGGAGTTCACTCAAACTCATGTCCATTGAGTCAGTGATGCCATCCAGCCATCTCATCCTCTGTCGTCCCCTTCTCCTCCTACCCCCATTCCTTCCCAGCATCAGTCTTTTCCAATGAATCAACTCTTCGCATGAGGTGGACAAAGTATTGGAGTTTCAGCTTTAGCATCAGTCCTTCCAATGAACACCCAGGATTGATCTCCTTCAGAATGGACTGGTTGGATCTCCTTGCAGTATAAGGGACTCTCAAGAGTCTTCTCCAACACCACAGTTCAAAAGCATCAATTCTTCAGTGATCAGCTTTCTTCACAGTCCAACTCTCACATCCATACATGACCACGGGAAAAACCACAGCCTTGACTAGATGGTCCTTTGTTGGCAAAGTAATGTCTCTGCTTTTTAATATGCTATCTAGGTTGGTCATAAATTTCCTTCCAAGGAGTAAGCGTCTTTTAATTTCCTGGCTGCAATCAGCATCCGCAGTGATTTTGGAGCCCCAAAAATCAAAGTCTGACACTGTTTTCACTCTTTCCCCATCTATTCCCCATGAAGTGATGGGACCAGATGCCATGATCTTTGTTTTCTGAATGTTGAGATTCAAGCAAACTTTTTCACTCTCCTCTTTCACTTTCATCAAAATGTTTTTTATTTCCTCTTCACTTTCTGCCATAAGGGTAGTGTCATCTGCATATCTGAGGTCATTGATATTTCTCGCAGCAATCTTGATTCCAGCTTGTGCTTCTTCCAGCCCAGCGTTCCTCATGATGTACTCTGCATATAAATTAAATAAGCAAGGTGACAATATACAGCCTTGACGTACTCCTTTTCCTATTTGGAACCAGTCTGTTGTTCCATGTTCAGTTAGAAAACCCTAAAGATGCCACCAGAAAATTACTAGAGCTAATCAATAAATATAGTAAAATTGCAGGATATAAAATTAACTCACAGAAATCGCTTGCATTGCTATACACTAACAATGAGAAAACAGAGAGAGAAATTAAGGAAACAATTTCATTCACCATTGCAACAAAAATAATGAGATATTTAGGAATATATCTACCTAAAGAAACAAAAGACCTATGTATGAAAACTATAAAACACTGGTGAAAGAAATCAAAGAGGACACAAATTGATTGAGAAATGTACCATGTTCATGGATAAGAAGAATCAATGTAGTGAAACTGTGTATACCACCCAAAGCAATCTATAGATTCAAAGCAAAATTTATCAACCTACCAACCGTATTTTTCAGAAAACTAGAACAAATAATTTGACAGTTTGTATAGAAATACAAAAAACCTCAAATGGCCAAAGCAATCTTGAGAAAGAAGAATGGAACTGGAGGAATCAATCTGCCGGACTTCAGGATGTACTACAAAGAAACAGTCATCAAGACAGTATGGTACTGGCACAAAGACGGAAATATAGATCAGTGGATCAAAATAGAAAGCCCGAGATAAATCCACGCACCTATGGACACCTTATCTTCGACAAAGGAGGCAAGAATATACAATGGAGAAAAAACAAACTCTTTAACAAATGATGCTGGGAAAACTGGTCAACCACTTGTAAAAGAATGAAACTAGAACACTCCATAACACCATACACAAAAATAAACTCAAAATGGGTTAAAGATCTAAATGTAAGACCAGAAACTATAAAACTCCTAGAGGAGAACATAGGCAAAACACTCTCCAACATAAATCACAGCAGGATCCTTCATGACCCCCTCCCAGAATATTGGAAATAAAAGCAAAAATAAATAGGACCTAATTAAAATCAAAAGCTTCTGCACAGCAAAGCAAACTATAAGCAAGGTGAAAAGACAACCTTCAGAGTGGGAGAATATAATAGCAAAGGAAGCAACTGATAAAGAGTTAATCTCAAAAATATACAGGCAACTCCTGCCTCTCAATTCCAGAAAAATAAGCGAACCAATAAAAAAATGGGCCAAAGAACTAAAGATACATTTCTCAAAAGAAGATATACAGCATGAGAATATGCTCAACATCCCTCATTATCAGAGAAATGCAAATCAAAATCACAATGAGGTACCATTTCACGCCATTCAGAATGGCTGCTAACCAAAAATCTACAAGCAATAAATGCCGGAGAGGGCGTGGAGAAAAGGGAACCCTCTTACACTATTTGTGGGAATGCAAAGTAGTACAGCCAGTAGGGAGAACATTGTGGAGATTCCTTAAAATACTGGAAATAAAACTGCCATGTACCCAGCAATCCCACTGCTGGGCATACACACCGAGGAAACCAGAATTGAAAGAGACACGTGTACTCCAGTGTTCATTGCAGCACTCTTTATAATAGCCAGGACATGGAATCAACCTAGATGTCCATCAGCAGACCAATGGATAAGAAAGCTGTGGTACATATACACAAGGGAATATTACTCAGCCATTAAAAAGAATACATTTGAAACAGTTTTAATGAGGTGGATGAATCTGGAGCCTATTATACAGAGTGAAGTAAGCCAGAAAGAAAAACACCAACACACTATTCTAACACATATATATGGAATTTAGGAAGATGTTAACAATAACCCTATATGCGAGACAGCAAGAGAGACACAGATGTATTGGACAGTGCTTTGGACTCTGTGGGAGAGGGCGAGGGTGGGATCTTTTGGGACAATGGTATTGAAACATGTATGTTATCGTATGTGAAACGGATTGCCAGTCTAGGTTCGATGCATGAGACATGGTGCTCGGGGCTGGTGCACTGGGATGACCCAGAGGGAAGGGATGGGGAGGGAGCTGGGAGGGGGTTTCAGGATGGGGAACGCATGTACACCCGGGGCAGATTCATGTCAATGTATGGCAAAACCAATACAATATTCTAAAGTAATTAGCCTCCAATTAAAATAAATAAATTTATATTAAGAAAATTTGGTGAGATTGACCATCCTTATCTTGTTCCTGATCTTAGAGGAAATGCTTTTGTCTTTTCAACATTGAGTGTGATGTTGGCTTTAGGTTGCCTTGAGAGACGCCGGCCCCGGCGGCGCAGATGCGACGCGAGAGACGCCGGCCCTGGCGGCGCAGACGCGACGCGAGAGACGCCGGGCCCGGCGCAACGAACCACACAAAGAGGCGCGGCCGAGAGGAGCTACCCCACGCCTGAGGCCAGGGCCGGTGGCCGAGAGAAGCTACCCCACGTCCAACAGGAGGTGGCTGCGTGGGCGCAGGAGGGCCGAGAGGAGCTACTCTGCGTTCAAGGTCAGGAGGGGCGGCCTTGAGGAGATACCCCTCGTCAAAGGTAAGGTACAGCGGCTGCACTTTGCTGGAGCTGCTGTGAAGAGATTTTCCACGACCAAGGTAAGAGAAACACAAATAAGACGGTAGGCATTGCTAGGGGGCATCAGAGGGCAGACAAACTGAAATCATAATCAAAGGAAACTAGCCGATCTGATCACATGGACCACAGCCGAATGTGGTCCACTGGAGAAGGGAATGGCAAACCACTTCAGTATGCTTGCCTTGAGAACCCCATGAACAGTAAAAAAGGGCAAAATGATAGGATACTGAATGAGGAATTCCCCAGGTCGGTAGGTGCCCAGTATGCTACTGGAGATCAGTGGAGAAATAACTCTAGAAGGAATAAAGGGATGGAGCAAAAGCAAAACCAATACCCAGTTGTGGATGTGACCAGTGATAGAAGCAAGGTCCGGTGCTGTAAAGAGCAATATTGTATAGGAACCTGGAATGTTAGGACCATGAATCAAGGCAAATTGGAAGTGGTCAAACAGGAGATGGCAAGAGTGAACATAGACATTCTAGGAATCAGTGAATTAAAATGGACTGGAATGGGTGAATTTAACTAGGATGACCATTATATCTACTACTGTGGGCAGGAATCCCTTAGAAGAAATGGAGTAGCCATCATGGTCAACAAAAGAGTCCGAAATGCAGTACTTGGATGCAATCTTAAAAATGACAGAATGATTTCTGTTCGTTTCCAAGGCAAACCATTCAATATTACAGTAATCCAGGCCTATGCCCCAACCAGTAATGCTGAAGAAGCCGAAGTTAATCGGTTCTATGAAGACCTACAAGACCTTTTAGAACTATCACCCAAAAAAGATGTCCATTTCATTATAGGGGACTGGAATGCAAAAGTAGGAAGTCAAGAAACACGTGGAGTAACAGGCAAATTTGGCCTTGGAGCACGGAATGAAGCAGGGCAAAGGCTAATAGAGTTTTGTCAAGAGAATGCACTTGTCATAGCAAACACCCTCTTCCAACAACACAAGAGAAGACTCTACACATGGACATCACCAGATGGTCAATACCAAAATCAGATTGATTATATTCTTTGCAACCAAAGATGGAGAAGCTGTATACAGTTAGCGAAAACAAGACCAGGAGCTGACTGTGGCTCAGATCATGAACTCCTTATTGCGAAGTTCAGACTTAAATTGAAGAAAGTAGGGAAAACCACTAGACCATTCAGATATGACCTCAATCAAATCCCTTATGATTATACAGTGGAAGTGAGAAATAGATTTAAGGGACTAGATCTGATTGATAGAGTGCCTGATGAACTCTGGACGGAGGTTCGTGACATTGTACAGGAGACAGGGACCAAGACCATCCCCATGGAAAAGAAATGCAAAAGAGCGAAATGGCTATCTGAGGAGGCCTTACAAATAGCTGTGAAAAGAAGAGAAGCGAAAAGCAAAGGAGAAATGGAAAGATATAAGCATCTGAATGCAGAGTTCCAAAGAATAGCAAGGAGAGATAAGAAAGCCTTCCTCAGTGATCAATGCAAAGAAATAGAGGAAAACAACAGAATAGGAAAAAAAAAGAGACCTCTTCAAGAAAATTAGAGATACCAAGGGAAAATTTCATGCAAAGATGGGCTCGATAAAGGACAGAAATGGTATGGACCTAACAGAAGCAGAAGATATTAAGAAGAGGTGGCAGGAATAAACAGAAGAACTGTACAAAAAAGATCTTCACGACCAGGATAGTCACTGACCTAGAGCCAGACATCTTGGAATGTGAAGTCAAGAGGGCCTTAGAAAGCATCACTACTAACAAAGCTAGTGGAGGTGATGGAATTCCAGTTGAGATATTTCAAGTCTTGAAATATGATGCTGTGAAAGTGCTGCACTCAATATGCCAGCAGATTTGGAAAACTCAGCAGTGGCCACAGGACTGGAAAAGGTCAGTCTTCATTCCAATCCCAAAGAAAGGCAATGCCAAAGAATGCTCAAACTACCGCACAATTGCACTCATCTCACACGCTAGTAAAGTCATGCTCAAAATTCTCCAAGCCAGGCTTCAGCAGTATGTAAACCGTGAACTCCCAGATGTTCAAGCAGGTTTTAGAAAAGGCAGAGGCACCAGAGATCAAATTGCCAATATCCGCTGGATCATGGAGAAAGCAAGAGATTTCCAGAAAAACATCTATTTCTGTTTCATTGACTATGCCAAAGCCTTTGTGTCGATCATAATAAACTCTGGAACATTCTGAAAGAGATGGGAATCCCAGACCACCTGACCTGCCTCTTGAGAAACCTGTATGCAGGTCAGGAAGCTACAGTTAGAACTGGACATGGAACAACAGACTGGTTCCAAATAGGAAAAGCGGTACGTCAAGGTTGTATATTGTCACCTTGCTTATTTAACTTATATGCAGACTACATCATGAGGAACGCTGGGCTGGAAGAAGCACAAGCTGGAATCAAGATTGCTGGGAGAAATATCAATAACCTCAGATATGCAGATGACACCACCCTTATGGCAGAAAGTGAAGAGGAACTCAAAAGCCTCTTGATGAAAGTGAAAGAGGAGAGTGAAAAGGTTGGCTTGAAGCTCAACATTCAGAAAACAAAAATCATGGCATCTGGTCCCATCACTTCATGGGAAATAGATGGAAAAACAGTGAAAACAGTGTCAGACTTTATTTTTTGGGGCTCCAAAATCACTGCAGATGCTGATTACAGCCATGAAATTAAAAGACGCTTACTCCTTGGAAGGAAAGTTATGACCAACCTAGATAGTATATTAAAAAGCAGAGACATTACTTTGCCAACAAAGGTCCCTCTAGTGAAGGCTATGGTTTTTCCCGTGGTCATGTATGGATGTGAGAGTTGGACTGTGAAGAAGGCTGATCGCCGAAGAATCGATGCTTTTGAACTGTGGTGTTGGAGAAGACTCTTGAGAGTCCCTTATACTGCAAGGAGATCCAACCAGTCCATTCTAAAGGAGATGAGTCCTGGATGTTCATTGGAGGGACTGATGCTAAAGCTGAAACTGCAATACTTTGGCCACCTCATGCGACGAGTTGACTCACTGGAAAAGACTCTGATGCTGGGAAATGTTGGGGGCGGGAGGAGAAGGGGACGACGGAGAATGAGATGGCTGGATGGCATCAGCGACTCTGTGGACATGGGTTTGAGTGTACTCCGGGAGTTGGTGATGGAAAGAGAGGCCTGGCGTGCTGTGATTCTTGGGGTCGCGGAGAGTCGGACACGACTGAGTGACTGAACTGAACTGAACTGAACTGAGTTTACTATATGTCCACTTTCTGTAAAGTTTCTATCATAAATGGGTTTAAAAATCTGTCAAATATTTTTCTGCATCTATTCAGGTGATCATATAATTTTTTTTTCAATTTGTTAATGTGGTATATCATATTGATCAATTTGTGTGTATTGAAAAATACTTGCATCTCTGAGATAAATCCCACTTCAACACATGTATGATCCTTTTAATGTGTTGTTAGACTCTGTTTGTTAGTATTTTGTTGAGGATTTTTGTATCTATGTTCACCCGTGGTATTGACCTGTAATTTTCTTTCATTGCAGTATCTTTGTCTGGTTTTTGTTTCAGAGTGATGGTGGCCTCATAGAATAGTTTTGAGAGTATTCCTTCCTCTACAGTATTTGGGAAGAGTTTTACACTGGTAAGTGTTAACTCTTCTTTTAATGTTTGATTGAATTAACCTGTGTAGTCATCTGGTCCAGGACTTTTGTTTGTTGACAACTTTTTAACCACACTATCAATTTTGGTACTTGTCATTGGTCTCTTCATATTTTCTACTTCTTCCTGTTTCAGTCTTGGAAGGTTGTACCTTTCTAGGAATTTGTCCATTTCTTCTAGGTCGTTCAGTTTATTGACAGAGTTGCTTGTAGTAACCTCTAATGATCCTTTGCATTTCTACGGTGTCCATTGTAACTTCTCTTTTTTTATCTCTAATATTACCGAATCTTCTCCCTTTTTTCTTGATGAGTCTGGCTAAATGTTTATCAATATTTTTATCTGCTCAAAGAATCAGCTTTTAGTTTCACTGAACTTTTCTATTGTTTTCCTCTCTATTTTATTTATTTCTACCCTGGTATTTATGATTTCTTTCAATTTTCTAAGTTTACACTTGTTTGTTCTTCTTTATCTAGTTGTTTCACATGTGGTTTTGGTTGGGATATTTACCTTGTTTCTTTAAGACTGTATTGCTATAAACTTCTGTCTTAGAACAACTTTTGCTGTGTCACATAGGTTTTCATTGTCATTTGTCTCCAGGTGTTTTATTTCCTCTTTTATTTCTTCAGTGACTCCCTGGTTATTTATTAATATATTGTTTAGCCTCCATGTATTTGTGTTTTTATACAGGTTTTTTTTTCCTGTAATTGATTTTTAATCTCACAGAGCCATGGTCAGAAAAGATAGCTGATATGACTTCAATTTTTTTTGAATTTATTGTTTGATTTCTGACCCAAGATTTAATATATCCTGGAGAAAGTTCCATGTGCACTTGAGAGGAAAGTATATTCTTCTGCTTTTCAATGGAATGCCCTATAAATATGAATTAAGTCTATTTGGTCTATGGAAATCAAACATTTTAGAAGTTTTGCACAGCAGAGAAAACCATAAATGAAACAAAAAGACAACCCTCAAAATGGGAGAAAATATTGGTAAATGAAACAACTGACAAGGGATTAATTTTCAAAATGTAAAAAGAACTAATGCAGCTCAACACACACACACACACACACACACAAACCAATTAAAAAATGGGTATAACAGGGCTGGGTGGAAACAGAACCTCCATTCTTGGAGGTCACAAACACACTCTTGCATGCACAAAGACCCAGAGGAAAGAAGCAGTGACCCCACAGGACACTGAAGAAAAAGAACCTGCTAGTATTGGAGGATCTCCTGTGGAGTCATGTGTTGGCAGGGGCTCCCCACTGGGATGGGGGCACTGGCAGCAGCAGTCCTGGAAGGTCCCCCTTGACATAAACCCTCTTTGAGGTCACCATTAACCTTACCATAGAGCCCCTAGACCACAGGGCTGGGTCACCTCAAGCCAAACAACCAACAGGGAGGGAGTGCAACCCCACCAATCAGGAAATAATTGGGTTAAAGCTTTATAGAGCAAGACCAAGCTTTTCCCATGGCAGTTCTTCCCATCAGGAAGCTTACACAAGTCACTTAGCCTCCTCATCAGAGGGCAAACAGAAGAAGCAAGAAGAATCACAATTCCACAGTGGCTAGAAGAAAAATCACATTACGTAAAGTTAATCAAGATGAAAAAGCAGAAAGTTACATCCCAGACGACGGGACAAGATAAAACTCCAGATAAACAACTAAATGAAGTGGAGATAGTCAACTTTCCAGAAAAAAGAATTCCGAATGATAGTGAAGATGATCCAGGATCTCAGGAAAACAATGGAGAAGATGAAAGAATTGTTTACCAAAGACTTAGAACTAAAGGACAAACAAGCAGAGATGAAAGATACACTAAAAAGAATCAATAGCAGAATAACTGAGGCAGAAGAACGGATAGATGACCTGGAGGACAGAATGATGGAAATCACTGCCATAGAATAGAATATAGAAAAAAAAAATGAAGACAGTCTAAGAGCCCTCTGGGACAACATTAAAAACAGCAACATTCACATTATAGGGGTCCCAGAAGGAGAACAAAGAGAACAAGAACCTGAGAAAACATGTGAAGAGATAATAGCTGAAAAGTCCCCTGACATAGGAAAGGAAATATTCACCAAAGTCCAGGAAGCAGAGAGAGTCCCAGACAGGGTAAACTCAAAGAGAAACATACTGAGACACATAGTAATCAAACTGACAGAAATTAAAGACAAAGACAAATTATTAAAAGCAACAAGGTAAAAACGACAAATAACATACAAGTTGAGTTGAGTTCAGTTCAGTCGCTCAGTCATGTCCGACTCTCCGCGACCCCACGAATCACAGCACGCCAGGCCTTCCTGTCCATCACCAACTCCTGGAGTTCACTCAAACTCATGTCCACAGAGTCTGTGATGCCATCCAGCCATCTCATTCTCTGTCGTCCCATTCTCCTCCCGCCCCCAAATTTCCTAGCATCAGAGTCTTTTTGAGCATGACTTTACTAGCGTGTGAGATGAGTGCAATTGTGCAGTAGTTTGAGCATTCTTTGGCATTGCCTTTCTTTGGGATTGGAATGAAGACTGACCTTTTCCAGTCCTGTGGCCACTGCTGAGTTTTCCAAATTTGCTGGCATATTGAGCGCAGCACTTTCACAGCATCATCTTTCAAGAATTTAAATATCTCAACTGGAATTCCATCACCTCCACTAGCTTTGTTCGTAGTGATGCTTTCTAAGGCCCATTTGACTTCACATTCCAAGATGTCTGGCTCTAGGTCACTGATCACATTATCGTGACTATCCTAGTCGTGAAGATCATTTTTGTACAGTTCTTCTGTGTATTCTTGCAACCTCTTCTCAATATCTTCTGCTTCTGTTAGGTCCATACCATTTCTGTCCTTTATCGAGCCCATCTTTGCATGAAATGTTCCCTTGGAATCTCTAATTTTCTTAAAGAGGTCTCTTGTTTTTCCTATTCTGTTGTTTTCCTCTATTTCTTTGCATTGATCGCTGAGGAAGGCTTTCTTATCTCTCCTTGCTATTCTTTGGAACTCTGCATTCAGATGCTTATATCTCTCCTTTTCTCCTTTGCTTTTCGCTTCTCTTCTTTTCGCAGCTATTTGTAAGGCCTCCTCAGACAGCCATTTTGTATTTTTCCATTTCTTTTCCATGGGGATGGTCTTGGTCCCTGCCTCCTGTACAATGTCACGAACCTCCATCCAGAGTTCATCAGGCACTCTATCTATCATACAAGGGAACTCCCATAAAGTTATCAGCTGATCTCGCAACAGAAACTCTACAAACTAGAAGGGAATGGCATGATATATTTAAAGTGATGAAAGGGAAGAACCTAAAATAAAGAATACTCAGCCCAGCAAGACCGTCATTCAGATTTAATGGAGAAATCAAAAGCTTTCCCGACAAGAAATATTCAAAGAATTCAGCACCATAAAACCAGCTTTACAACAAATGCTAAAGAAACTTCTCTAGGCAGGAAACACAAGAGATGGAAAAGACCTACAGAAAATAAATCCAAAACTATGAGAAAATAGTAACAGGATCATATGCTTAGTAACCGAGTCGTGTCTGACTCTTTGTCACACAGGGATAAGCTCATCAGGTTCCTCTGTCCATGGGATTTTCAAGGCAAGAGTCCTGGAGTGGGTTGCCATTTCCTTCTCCAGAGGATCTTTCCAACCCAGGGATCAAACCCCAGTTCCCTGTGTCTCCCGCATTGCAGGCAGATTCTTTAATCTTAATCAGTTCAGTTCAGTTCAGTCGCTCAGTCATGTCCGACTCTTTGTGACCCCATGAAAGACAGTACGCCAGGCCTCCCTGTCCATCACCAACTCCCGGAGTTCACCGAAACACATGTCCATTGAGTCGGTGATGCCATCCAACCATCTTATCCTCTGATGTCCCCTTCTCCTCCTGCCCCCAATCCCTCCCAGCATCAGGGTCTTTTCAAATGAGTCAGCTCTTCTCATGAGGTGGCCAAAGTATTGGAATTTCAGCTTCAACATCAGTCCTTCCAATGAACACCCAGGACTGATCTCCTTTAGGATGGACTGGTTGGATCTCTTCACTGTCCAAGGACCTCTCGAGAGTCTTCTCCAACACCACAGTTCAAAAGCATCAATTCTTCGGCGTTCAGCTTTCTTTATAGTCCAACTCTCACATCCATACACGACCACTGGAAAAACCATAGTCTTGACTAGACAGACCTTTGTTGGCAAAGTTATGTCTCTGCTTTTGAATATGCTGTCTAGCTTGGTCATAACTTTCTCCTAATATGCTATCTAGGTTGGTCATAACTTTCCTTCTAAGGAGTAAGCGTCTTTTAATTTCATGGCTGCAATTAGCATCTGCAATGAATAGAATTTTGCTGATAAGTCACTTCAGTCTTGTCCGACTCTGTGCGACCCCATAGATGGCAGCCCACCAGACTTGCCCGTCCCTGGGATTCTCCAGGCAAGAACACTGGAGTGGGTTGCCATATCCTTACATATTGATAATTACCTTAAATGTAAATGGTTTAAATGCACCAACCAAAAGATATAGACTGGCTGGGTGGATGAAAACATATACATATATGCATTTCCACTTACCACATCACTCTATTTAACCCCCAAAACTGTATGTAATTATTTTATATTGTTAGGTTAATCATGTTCCCATTATGGCTTGTGATTGTAATTATCTTTAATTTTTTGCCTGGCTATTGATCATGAAAACTGATAAACATTTTTTACTATTGTGATTATATAACTATTACTTAATACCTTTGCTTAACAGAAAAATAATAGAATTCTATATCAACAAAACTACTATTTCATACCAAAGCTTGTCATCACTTTTTAAAATTCAGATGCATATCAGAATTATTTTCAAATGTTTTGAAAACTACAGATGCCCTCATATTGCTTTTTTTCTCCAAAGCTTCAGATATGTTTTTAATGAACAGCCATGTTTAAAAACAACTGAACTATATGATCTTTTACTTTTATCTAGATTGTTTCACGTTTTCTATTTCATTTAGTTTATATTTTCCAATTTCTCCATCTCTTTTTTAAAATTTTATTTCTCAAGCATTTATCATCATAATAGGAAAGCTTTTGTGTACATATATATGAATAGTATGTATAATACATATTTTAGAAAACATGAATTTTTGCCTAAGTAAAAAATTTACATTTTTTATTTCACTTGTTTGACTTACTGTGAATAGAATGCTAGATCTCTAATTAAAAAATAGATACGCAACACACAACAAAGTTTTACTGTACAGCACAGGGAACTATAGTCAATATCTTGTAATGATCTATAATGAAAAATAATCTGAAAAGTAATATATGTATATACGTATAACTGAATCACTTTGCTGTGCACCTGAAATATTGTAAGTCAATGATACTTCAATAAAATATCTATATTTAGAAAAAAAAATGTGTGGAAGATCTAAATAGATATTTGTCCAAAGACATACAGATGGCCACAAAACACATGAAAAGATGCCCAACATTACTAATTATTAGAGAAATGTAGATAAAAACTACATTTTTAAAATGTAGATAGAAACTACATCACCTCACACCAGTCAGGATGATCATTATCAAAAAATGTAAAATCAATAAATGCTGGAGAGGGTGTGGAGGAAAGGAAACACTCCTAGGAATGTTTCCTTTGGTAGGAATGTAAATTGGCATAGTAACTATGAGAACAGTATCAGTTCAGTTCAGTCGCTCAGTCGTGTCCGACTCTTTGGGACCCCATGAATCACAGCACGCCAGGCCTCCCTGTCCATCACCAACTCCCGGAGTTCACTCAAATTCATGTCCATCGAGTCGGTGATGCCATCCAGCCATCTCATTCTCTGTCGTCCCCGTCTCCTCCCACCCCCAATCTCTCCCAGCATCAGAGTCTTTTCCAGTGAGTCAACTCTTCGCATGAGGTGGCCAAAGTATTGGAGTTTCAGCTTTAGCATCAGTCCTTCCAATGAACACCCAGGACTGATCGCCTTTAGAATGGACTGGTTGGATCTTCTTGAAGTCCAAGGGACTCTCAAGAGTCTTCTACAACACCACAGTTCAAAAGCGTAAATTCTTTGGCGATCAGCCCTCTTCAGAGTCCAACTCTCACATCCATACATGACCACTGGAAAAACCATAGCCTTGACTAGACGGACCTTGGTTGGCAAAGTAATGTCTCTGCTTTTTAATATGCTATCCAGGTTGGTCATAACTTTCCTTCCAAGGAGTAAGTGTCTTTTAATTTCATGGCTGCTTCCTTTAAAACAAAAATAGAACTGTCATATGACCCAGAAATCCCACTCCTCGACATATACCCTGGCAAAACCATAACTGAAAAAGTCACATGTACCCCAGTGTTCATTGCATCACTACTTACAATAGCGAAGACATGAAGGCAACCTAAATGTCCATCAACAGAGAACTGGATAAAGATATAGTACATATAAACAATGGGATATTACTCAGCCACCACAAGGAACAAAACAATGCCATTTGCAGAGACATGGATGGACCTAGAGTCTGTCATACAGAGTGAAGGAAGTAAGAAAGAGGAAAACAAATATCATATAATATCACTTATATATGGAATCCAGAAAAAAATGTACAGACGTACTTATTTATCTGCAAAGTAGAAATAAAGACACAGATGTAGAGAAAAACTCATGGTTACCAAGGTTGGAAAGTGGATTGGGATGAATTGGGAGATTGGGATTGACATATATACACCACTACATACAAACATGGATGACTAATGAGAACTTACCGTATAGCATAGGGAATTCTACTCAGTGCTTGATCTGTGGTGACCTAAATGGGAATGGAATAAAAAAAAAGTGGATATATGTACAACTGATTCACTTTGCTGTACAGAAGAAACTAACATGACATTTTAAAGCAACTATATTCCAATAAATAATTAGAAATCAATTTGGAAAATTTGAGTACTATGCACTTGTTTCACCTCTTGCTTGGCACCGGGGAGTCATGAGAGACCCCAGGATCATGGTGTGGTTTATATTACATCTTCACAACCACAAGGGATGTGATGGTTTAGGAAGTATATAGACTGAGGAAAAAAAGTTCCTTACCCATGTAATATGACTAACTTAATTACAATCCATTCTACCAATCCATCAAGTTGACTCTGAATTGGCTAAGAAGGGAAAGGAAAGGGGTATGTTAAAAAACTCAAAGTGGACTTTGAAATGATCGGGTACTTTAAAACTCCCTTAGAATAGGAATCACCATTATGTAGCAAAGCCAACAAAAAAACTTCCAAAAGCATTAGAGAAAGCATTTATGTATGAAACATCTTTATATATCTTTATCTTGAAACATCTAATATGTGGTAGTTACTAGGGGACAAAGAGCAGTAAGGCAGAGAAGGGGAGAAGGGAAGAAACTAAATTGTGAGTTCCAAGCAAGTGTTTCATGGTATTTCCTTAACATTCCTAGGATTGACTCTCATTGCCTGGGTTGGGTCACATATCCATTTTAATATAAATCACTATGGCCACAGGAACAAGTTGACTTGGCCTGAGTCATGCATATGCCCTCTTACATGGGAGTCAGATATTTGGGTCAAAAGGGAATCTGGAAAGAGAAGCAATTACCAAGAATAAAATCAGGATGATATTAACTAATTAAAGTTGGGACACTTGCTGAGACAACAAAAACACCAGATATCCACCAGAGAAACTAAATTCATGGGAAATAATGAAGCCAACAGAGCAGGAATGTTTGGGGAAGTATGGCAAAATTTTATCCCCTGATGATAGGCCAAAAACTTCAAACTGAGCCTGGAGAAAGTACAGTGAGCTCATCCACACCCTGGCTTATGTTCAACTGTGGAAAGGAAAATTGAAAACAAAATCCTTTATAAGGGATTGGGGTGAGGATAGTTGAAGAAGTGTGGTCACAGGAAGAGACCAGTTACAAGCCAGCTCAGCCAGCTTAAGAGGCAGTACCTAGCCCTCTGGGAATAGCTCTCAATAGTAAGAGTCTGTCTCATAGGCCTGATACCCTGGGAGGAGGTAGAGAGACCTAAGTAATTTTATAAGCTAAAGCCTTGCAGTGTAACTCAAAGTCAGGAATGAGGTGGTAGCCTCTTTTCTCTGTAATAAGGTTTAAAAGTAATGTCAGTATGGGCAATAAAAATCCTGTATGTAGTCTGGTGAGAGTTTCTGGTCCCACATTCATGGATGAAGAATTATTAGGGCATAATAATGTATAGAATTAGTTCACTGGGTGGCTGGGATGTAATAAAGGTAGTAATTAAGTACTCAGATTTTGCAGCCAGACTCCCTGAGTTAGAATCCCAACATCTCCATACATTTTTGGCTGTAGTCAATCTTTCTGTCCCTCTCTTTCCTAACCTCTAAAACAGGGATAATTTAAGAGTATAGGCTTTATAGGGATAATCTGAGCATTAAGTCAGTTAATACATGTGAAGCTTAGTACAAAACCTGACTTTTCATCCCAACTCTACCTCAACTCTATATGATTTGGATTCTTTCACGAGGAGCATGAAGTCAAACTTATGGAAATTGATTTGTACTTTTGTCTTTGTGTCTCACTCAGAAAAGGATGAAGAGTAGATCTATCACCTACATCAGAGTCAAAAAAAGTACTCATTGACACATTCACTGAGGACTCTGAGGACAAAGAAGATATCAAGGTGATCACCAAGCCCAAGAAAACAGCAAGTGTGTCTCTCCTGATTGCATTCCCCCTCTCCAGAGAACTGCTCAGATACTCCCTGTCAACCAAAGGTGAGGTACCTGGCACCTGGGCTACATAGTCAGTAAATTGTGTCACAGTGGGTATTATTTCATCTGTACAAGATACAGTAGAGACTTAAAGGAGGGAAGACTCAATGTCGAAAAATAAATATATAGTCTGAGAATGATTCACAGAGAAAGTGATGCTCAAGCTGAATCCAAGCAGAGGTTTACAAACCCTCTGAAAGAGTATGAACATCTGTGTGTAGGTATAGGTATAGTTTTCTGAAGAGAGTTTCTGCATCTTCAATGAAATTCTCATTGGAACCTGTGTTCCAGAAAGAACCACTCAATGGCTTCTATGGCAGAAGCCACAAGCAATAGCTTGCTGGTTCTCTTCTGGCCCACAGACTTAATATTTTATTTGATTTTAATTTAATAGTAGTTAGGTGACAGACAGAGGGATAGGGAAAAGGAAAGAAGCGGGGAGCAGGGAGAGGTTCCAGCACTTAAAAGTGAGGAAATGTCAGGGGGAGACAGGAAGATGGCGGAGGAATAGGATGGGGAGACACAAATTCATCAAAAGAACATTTGAATGCTGAGTAAATCCCACAAAACTTCTGAATGCCAGCAGAGGACATCAGGCACCCAGAAAAGCAGCCCATTGTCTTCGAAAGGAGGTAGGAAATAATATAAAAGATAAAAAGAGAGACAAAAGAGGGAGGGACAGAGATCCATCCCATGAAGGGAGGCTTAAAAAAGAGAGAAGTTTCCAAACACCTGGAAGCACTCACTGGCGAGTCTGTGGCAAACCTTGGAACCTCAGAGGGCAACATAACCGGGAGGAAAAATAAATAAGTAATTAAAATCCACAGACTAAGTGCCCAGCGGTAACTCTCAGCAGAGAAGCAGTTCAACTGCCCGCACCGCCCACTAGCAAGCGGGGGCTGGGCAGGGAGGCTCGGGCTGCATCGCTTAGAGTAAGGACTGGGCTTGAATGCCCCAAGGGCAATCTGAGGGAGCTAACTGGAAATAGTGGGGCAGACTGTGGGATAGCTACCCTGCAAAAAGGCAAAAAGCCCCAACCTAAGACACCACCAGACCGGCTCAAAGAACAAAGGACTGAACAGATCTAGCCAGCTGCGGTCGGCCCATCCACCATCCCCCACTGAGACAGGCAGGGGAGGGCAGCCAGAGCCAGAAGCGGGCAATCGCGGGCCCAGAGAGGCATCTGATACCAAGCTGCAAGAAGGCTTCGTTGCTAACCAAGATTTCTTGGGTTCTGGCTGGTCGATATCCGCCTGAGAAGGTGCGCCGGTTGTACACCCAGAAAACCGAGCGGCAGGGACCAGGGAGGCGATAAGTCGCAGCAATGGCGCTCGCCAAACACCTGGTCACCTGAGCTCCTCGGACCTGGGAAGGGCACAAAACGCAGGCTCAACCAAATCTGCACCTTTGTGGAGTACCCAAGAAACTGAACATGAGCGGCTCAGACCTGGGAAGAGCATACAACCAAGCGCTGGCCTCGGAGAGTTCCCAGCAGAGCAACCTAGAGCCTGAGCAGCATAAACAGGGAAAGCACAAACGCCGTGAGCAGGGGCAATCCCAGTGTAGCCGAGACACTGCGAGCACTCCCCACAGACGCCAGGGATATTTGTTAGCAGCATTCCTCCCTCCCAACAGCACGACTGAACAGGTGAGCCTAAAAAAGTGTCCACCACTGCCCCCTTGTGTCAGGACGGGAATTAGACACTGAAGAGACCAGCAATCAGAAGACTTTAAACAGAAGGAACTGCCTTGGAAGTGACAGATGGAGAAGTCTTGAGCCTACTGCAAGAATAAGACTGAAAACCAGAGACAGAGGCTTAAGTCCAAATCCCGAGAACACGAGAGAACTCCTGTTCCAGGAAACATTAATCAATAGGAGCTCATCAAATGCCTCCATACCTACACTGAAACCAGGCACCACCCAAGGGTCAACAAGTTTCAGAGAAAGACATACCACACAAGTTCTCCAGCAACACAGGAGAATAGCTCTGAGCTTCAACATACAGGCTGCCCAAAGCAACTCCAAACCCACTGACATCTCATAGCTCATTACTGGACACTTCATTGCACTCCAGAGAGAAGAAACCCAGCTCCACCCACCAGAACACCGACACAAGCTTCCCTAACCAGGGAACGTGGACAAGCCACCCGTCCAACTCACACACAGACAGGAAACTACACAATAAAGAGAACTCCACAAACTGCCAGAAGACGGAAAGGCCACATCCAAACACAGCAATATAAGCAAGATGAAGAGGCAGAGAAATACCCAGCAAGTAAAGGAACAGGATAAAGGCCCAAAAACCCAAACAAAATGGGAAGATATAGGGAATCTACTTGATAAAGAATTTCGATTATTGATAGTGAAAATGATTCAAAATCTTGAAAACAAACTGGAGTTACAGATAAATAACCTGGAGACAAGGATCAAGAAGATTCAAGAAAGGTTTAATAAGGATCTAAAGGAAATAAAAAAGAGTCAATATACAATGAATAATGCAATGGATGAGATCAGAAACACTCTGAAGGGAACAAACAGTAGAATAATGGAGGCAGAAGACAGGATAAGCGAGCTAGAAGATAGAATCGTAGAAATAAATTAAATACAGAAGAAAAAAGAAAAACGAATTAAAAGAAATGAGGACAATCTCAGAGACCTCTGGAACAATGTTAAATGCCCCAACATTCGAATCATAGGAGTCCCAGAAGAAGACAAAAAGAAAGACCATGAGACAATACTTGAGGAGATAATAGTTGAAAATTTCATTAAAATGGGGAAGGAAATAATCACCCAAGTCCAAGAAACCCAGAGAGTCCCTAACATGACAAACCCAAGGCGAAATGCCCAAAGACACATATTAATCAAATTAATAAAGATCAAACACAAAGAACAAATATTAAAAGAAGCAAGGGAAAAGTAACAAATAACATACAAGAGGATTCCCATAAGGATAACAGCTGATCTTTCAACATACACTCTTCAGGCTAAGAGGGAATGGCAAGACATACTTAACGTGATGAAAGAAAATAACCTACAGCCCAGATTATTATGCCCAGCAAGGATCACACTCAAATATGAAGGAGAAATCAAAAGCTTTATAGACAAGCAAAAGATGAGAGAATTCAGCATCACCAAACCAGCTCTCCAACAAATGATAACGGAGCTTCTCTAGACACAAAACACAGAAAGGGTGTATAAACTCGAATCGAAAACAATAAAGAAAATTACAATGGGATCATACTTATCAATAATTACCTTAAATGTAAATGGGTTAAATGCTCCAACCAAAAATCAAAGACTGGCTGAATGGATACAAAAACAAGACCCCTATATGTGTTGTCTGCAAGAGATCCACCTCAAAACAAGGGACATATACAGACTGAAAGTGAAGGGCTGGAAAAAGATATGCCATGCAAATAGAGGGCAAAAGAAAGCAGGAATAGTAATACTCATACCAGATAAAATTGACTTTAAAACAAAGGCTTTGAAAAGAGACAAAGAAGGACACTACATAATGATCAAAGGCTCAATCGAAGAAGAAGATATAACAATTATAAATATTTATGCACCCAACATAAGAGCACCGCAATATGTAAGAAAATTACTAACAAGTATGAAAGGGGAAATTAACAACAATGTAATAATACTGGTAGCCTTTAATACTCCACTCACACTTATGGATAGATCAACTAAACAGAAAATTAACAAGGAAACACAAACTCTAAATGATACAATAGACCAGTTAGACCTAATAGATCTCTACAGGGCATTTCACCCCAAAAAAATGAATTTCACCTTTTTCTCAAGCGCACACAGAACCTTCTCCAGGATAGATCACATAAATCTAGCCTTGGTAAATTCAAGAAAATTGAAATCATTCCAAGCATCTTTTCTGACCACAATGCAGTAAGATTAGATCTCAATTACGGGAGAAAAACTATTAAAAATGCCAACATATGGACGCTGAACAACACGCTGCTGAATAACCAACAAATCATAGAATAAATCAAAATATGCAGAGAAATGAATGAAAATGAAAACACAGAAACCCAAAACCTCTGGGACACTGTAAAAGCAGTGCTAAGGGGAAGGTTCATAGCAATACAGGCATATCTCAAGAAACAAGAAAAAAGTAAACTAAATAACCTAACTCTGCAACTAAAGCAAATAGAAAAGGAAAAAATGAAGAACCCCAGGGTTAGTAGAAGGAAAGAAATCTTAAAAATTAGGGGAGAAATAAATGAAAAAGAAACAAAAGAGACCATAGCAAAAATCAACAGAGCCAAAAGCTGGTTCTTTGAGAGGGTAAATAAAACTCACAAACCACTAGCCAGACTCATCAAGAAACAAAGGGAGAAAAACCAAATCAATAAAATTAGAAATGAAAATGGAGAGGTCACAACAGACAACACAGAAATACAAAGGATCATAAGAAACTACTATCAGCACTTATATGCCAACAAAATGGACAACTTTGAAGAAATGGACAAATTCTTAGAAAAGTGCAACTTTCCAAAACTGAACCAGGAAGAAATAGAAAATCTTAACAGACCCATCACAAGCACGGAAATAGAAGCTGTAATCAGAAATCTTCCAACAAACAAAAGCCCAGGTCCAGACAGCTTCACAGCTGAATTCTACCAAATATTTAGGGAAGAGCTAACACCTATTCTACTCAAACTCTTCCAGAAAATTGCAGAGGAAGGAAAATTTCCAAACTCATTCTATGAGGCCACCATCACCCTAATCCCAAAACATGGCAAAGTTCCAACAACAACAAAAAAGAAAACTACAGGCCAATATCACTGATGAACATAGATGCAAAAATCCTTAATAAAATTCTAGCAATCAGAATCCAACAACACATTAAGAAGATTATACATCATGATCAAGTGGGCTTTATCCCAGGAATGCAACGATTCTTCAATATCCGCAAATCAATCAATATAATACACATTAACAAACTGAAAAATAAAAACCATACGATTATCTCAATAGATGCAGAGAAAGCCTTTGACAAAATTCAACATCAATTTATGATAAAAACCCTCCATAATGTGGGAATAGAAGAAACATACATCAATATAATAAAAGCTATATATGACAAAACCAGAGCAAACATTATCCTCAATGGTGAATAATTGAAAGCGTTTCCGCTAAAGTCAGGAACAAGACAAGGGTTCCCATTCTCACCACTACTATTCAGCATAGTTTTGGAAGTTTTGGCCACAAAAATCAGAGCAGAAAAAGACATAAAAGAAATACAAATTGTAAAAGAAGAAGTAAAACTCTCACTGTTTGCAGATGACATGATCCTCTACAAAGAAAACCCTAAAAACTACCAGAAAATTACTAGAGCTAATCAATGAATATAGGAAAGTTACAGGATATAAAATCAACACACAGAAATCCCTTGCATTCTTGTACACTAATAATGAGAAAATAGAAAGAGAAATTAAGGAAACTATTCAATTCACTGTTGCAAAGAAAAGAATAAAAGGGATATATCTACCTGTGGAAAATTCTGAAACGATGGGAATACCAGACCATCTGACCTGCCTCTTGAGAAACCTGTATGCAGGTCAGGAAGCTACAGTTAGAACTGGCCATGGAACAACAAACTGGTTCCAAATAGGAAAAGGAGTACGTCAAGGTTGTATATTGTCACCCTGCTTATTTAACTTATATGCAGAGTACATCATGGGGAACGCTGGGCTGGAAGAAGCACAAGCTGGAATCAAGATTGCCAAGAGAAATATCAATAATCTCAGATATGCAGATGACAGCACCCTTATGGCAGAAAGTGAAGAGGAACTAAAAAGCCTCTTGATGAAAAAAGACAGTGAAAGGTTGGCTTGAAGCTCAACATTCAGAAAACAAAGATCATGGCATCTGGTCCCATCACTTCATGGGAAATAGATGGGGAAACAGTGGAAACAGTGTCAGACAGTATATTTTTGGGCTGCAAAATCACTGCAGATGCTGATTGCAGCCATGAAACTAGAAGATGCTTACTCATTTGAAGGAAAGTTATGACCAACCTTGATAGTATATTAAAAAGCAGAGACATTGCTTTGCCAATAAATGTCTGTCTAGTCAAGGCTATGGTTTTTCCAGTAGTCATGTATGGATGTGAGAGTTGGACTGTGAAGAAAGCTGATAGCCGAAGAATTGATGCTTTTGAACTGTGGTGCTGGAGAAGACTCTTGAGAGTCCCTTGGACTGCAAAGAGATCCAACCAGTCCATTCTAAAAGAGATCGATCCTGGGTGTTCATTGGAAGGACTGATACTAAAGCTGAAACTCCAATACTTTGGCCACCTCATGCGAAGAGTTGACACACTGGAAAAGACTCTGAAGCTGGGAGGGATTGGGGGCAGGAGGAAAAGGGGACGACAGAGAATGAGATGGCTGGATGGCATCACCGACTCGATGGACACGAGTTTGAGTGAACTCCGGGAGTTGGTGATGGACAGGGAGGCCTGGCGTGCTGTGATTCATGGGGTCGCAAAGAGTCACTCACGACTGAGCAACTGAACTGAACTGAAAGAAACAAAAGACTTATATATAGAAAACTGTAAAACACTGGTGAAAGAAATCAAAGATGACACTAAATCATGAAGAAATATACCATGTTTGTGGATTGGAAGAATAAATATAGTGAAAATGAGTATACTTCCCAAAATAATTTATACATTCAGTGCAATCCCTATCAAACTACCAACTGTATTTTTCACAGAGCTAGAACAAATAATGTTACAATTTGTATGGAAATATAAAAAACCTCGAATAGCCAATGCAATCTTGAGGAGGAAGAATGGAATTGGGGGAATCAACCTGCCAGCCTTCAGGCTCTCCTACAAAACCACAGTCATCAAGACAGTATGGTCCTGGCATAAATACAGATATACAGATCAATGGAACAAAATAAAAAGGCCAGAGATAAATTCATGCACCTATGGACACCTTATCTTTGATAAATGAGGCAAGAATACAAAATGAAGAAAAGACAGTCTCTTTAACAAGTGGTGCTGGGAAAACTAGTCAGCCATTTGTAAAAGAATGAAAACACCATACAGAAAAATCAACCTAAAATGGATTAAAGATCTAAATGTAAGACCAGAAACTATAAAAATCTTAGAGGAGAACATAGACCAAACACTCTCCGACATAAATCACAAGAGGATCCTCCATGACCCACCTCCCAGAATATTGGAAGTAAAAGCAAAAGTAAAAAAATGAGATCTAATTAACATTAAAAGCTTCTGCACAGCAAAGGAAACTATAAGCAAGGTGAAAAGACAGCCTTCAGAATGGGAGAAAATAATAGCAAATGAAACAACTGGCAAATAATTAATCTCCAAAATATACAAGCAACTCCTGCAGCTCATTTCCAGAAAAATAAACAACCCAATCAAAAAATGTTCCAAGGGACTAAACAGACATTTCTCCAAAGAAGACATACAGATGGCTAACAAACACATGAAAAAATGCTCAACATCCCTCATAATCAGAGAAATGCAAATCAAAACCACAATGAGGTACCATTTCATGCCAGTTAGAATGGCTGCCATGTCTACAAGCAATAAATGCTAGGAGGGTGTGGAGACAAAGGAACCCTCTCACACTGTTGGTGGGTATGCAAACTAGTGTAGCCACTATGGAGAACAGTGTGGAGATTCCTTAAAAAACTGGAAATAGAACTGCCATACGACCCAGCAATCGCACTTCTGGGCATACACACTGAGGAAACAGAATTGAAAGAGACACATGTACTCCAATGTTCATTGCAGCACTGTTTATAATAGCGAGGACATGGAAGCAACATTGACGTCCATCTGCAGATGAACGGATAAGAAAGCTTTGGTACATATACACAATGGAGTATTACTCAGCCATTAAAAAGAATGCATTTGCATCAGTTCTAATAAGGTGGATGAAACTAGAGCCTATTATACAGAGTGAAGTAAGTCAGAAAGAAAAACATCGATACAGTATACTAATGCATGTATATGGAATTTAGGATGATAATGATAACTCTGTATATGAGACAGCAAAAGAGACACAGGTGTATAGAACAGTCTTTTGGACTCTGTGGAAGGGGAGAGGGTGGGATGATTTGGGAGAATGGCATTGAAACATGTATATTATCATATGTGAAATGAATCACCAGTCCAGTTTCGACACATGATACACGATGCTCGGGGCTGTGTCACGGGGATGACCCAGAGGGAGAAAAGGGGGAGGAGACAGGTGGGAGGGAGGTTCAAGAAGGGGAACACATGTACACCTGGGGCGGATTCATGTCAATGCATGGCAAAACCAACCAATATAATATTGTAATGTAATTAGCCTCCAATTAAAAAAATAAAATTAAATTAAAAAATGAGGAAACTTCACATAAAAATCCAAATGTTTAACTTCCTTTTAAACATCA
This sequence comes from Moschus berezovskii, assembly GCF_049115385.1. NCBI lineage: Eukaryota > Metazoa > Chordata > Mammalia > Artiodactyla > Moschidae > Moschus > Moschus berezovskii. Next base: position 48,421,703 of record NC_142488.1, on the reverse strand, counting down.
AGAAGTTTGGCCACACTAGGCTCACTGCCCACTGATCTGCATTATAGCCATTATTGAAGGTGAGTAGCAATATTGCCCCTTTAGATAGAGCGTGCATTCTTCAGTTTCTTACAATCCCCATTTGATCCACACGTACATGTTATCTCTCTGGTTCATTACATGTACACTTAAATTGTGACTTCTGATTCACGGCCTGATGGAATTCAGAGGTTCCCCTGACTAGAGGGTGTGGTCATCCCAGGATTCTCCAGAGGCTTTAGTTTTGGGTCTTCTCTTGCCCTGCCAGGTTAGTTTGGGGTGTTTCCTTAGAAGATCTACATGGATCTTCTAAGCTAAATGGCTCAGCTTCAAGCTAAATGGCTTTATTTGAAGCTAATTCAAACCCTTCGTGATCTGACAGGGGTTCTCCATAATGTTTCTGTACATGTTTTAGTTTTGAGTTTCTCATCAGGGGAAACCAGCTGAGGATATCATGTAGTGTGTTTTTCCTGGTTCTCCCTTACCTTATCTGTAGGACAAGACCATAGCAGGGGCCAAGGGTCACTGATGGATAACTGAAAGGATAGCTGTAGCTTCTAATGAAGTGATTCCAAGCTTCCTATGCAAGCTCATTTCAACCTCAAAGCAAAAATCAATGCCTACTTCTCAACTGTTCAAGGCCAGTGTCAATACTTTACAACCAAAGGCCTCCTTCTTTTTTCACCTATATCTAAAATATCATCAATGGAATATACGCTATACATTTTCAATTACCACCAAGAACTGAATGCCCTTGACATAAAGTTCTTTCAGTGATGACAAATTATTAACACCTCTGCCTACCATAGTGGAAGCAAAAATTTTCACATTGTATAGGAGCAAGTCAGAATCTAAACTGAACTGCTGCAAAGAAAAATTACAGGCCAATATCACTGAAAACATAGATGCAAAAATCCTCAACAAAATTATAGCAAACAGAATCCAACAACATTTTAAAAAAATCGTATATCATGACCTAGTGGGCTTTATCCCAGGGATGCAAGGATCCTTCAATATGTGCAAATCAATCAATGTGATACACCATATTAACAAATTAAAAAATAAAAACTATATGATTATCTCAAAAGATGCAGAGAAAACCTTTGAAAAAATTCAAGACCCATTTAATATAAAAGCTCTACAGAAAGCAGTCATAGAAGGAACATAACTCAACATAATAAAAGCCATATACGACAAACTCACAACAAACATTATCCTCAATGGCAAAAAATTGAAAGCATTTCCTCTAAAATCAGGAACAATACAAGGGTGCCCACTCTCACCAGTACTATTCAATATAGTTTCAGAAGACCTAGCCACAGCCATCAGATCAGAAAAAGAAATGTAAAAATCCAGGTATGAAAAGAAGAAGTAAAAACTCTCCCCATTTGCAAATGACATGATCCTCTACATAGAAAACCCTAAAGACACCCAAGAAAATTACTAGAGCTAATCAGTGAATATAGTAAAGTTGCAGGATATAAAATTAATATACAGAAATCCCTTGCATTCTTATACACTAACAATGAGAAAACAGAAGCAAAACTTAAGGAAACTATTCCATTCACCATTGCAATGAAAAAAAATACTTAGGAATAAATTTACCTAAAGAAACAAAACACTATAAATAGAAGACTATAAAACATTGATGAAAGAAGTCAAAGATTATACAAATAGATGGAGAAATATGGCAAGTTCATGTGTTGGAAGAAAAAATATAGTGACCATGAGTATACTACCCAAAAAATCTATAGAGTCAATGCAATCCCTATCAAGCTACCAACGGTATTTTCACAGAACTAGAACAAATAATTTCACAATTTGTATGGAAACACAAAAAGCCTCGAATAGCCAAAGCAATCTTGAGAAAGAATGGAACTGGAGGAATCAGCCAGCCTGACTTCAGAATCTACTACAAAGCTACAGTCATCCAGACAGTATGGTACTGGCACAAAGACAGAAATATAGATCAATGGAACAAAATAGAAAGCCCATAGATAAATCCACATACTTACGGACACCTTATCTTTGACAAAAGAAGCAAAAATATACAATGGAGAAAAGACAATCTCTTTAACAAGTGGTGCTGGGAAAACTAGTCAGCCACTTGTAAAAGAATGAAACTAGAACACTCCCTAACACCATACACAAAAATAAACTAAAAATGGATTAAAGATCTAAATGTATGACCAGAAACTATAAAACTCCTAGAGGAGAACATAGGCAAAACACTCTCCGACATAAATCACAGCAGGATCCTCCATGACCCACCTCCCAGAATATTGGAAATAAAAGCAAAAATAAACAAATGGGACCTAATGAAAATTAAAAACTTCTGCACAGTAAAGGAAACTATAAACAAGGTGAAAAGACAGCCTTCAGAATGGGAGAAAATAATAGCAAACGAAGCAACTGACAAATAATTAGTCTCCAAAATATACAAGCAGCTCATGCAGCTCAATACCAGAAAAATAAGTGACCTAATGAAAAAATGGGCCAAAGAACTAAACAGACATTTCTCCAAAGAAGACATACAGATGGCTAACAAACACATGAAAAGATTCTCAACATCATTCATTATCAGCGAAATGCAAATCAAGACCACAATGAGGTATCATCTCACACTGGTCAGAATGGCTACCATCAAAAAGTCTACAAACAATAAAAGCTGGAGAGGGTGTGGAGAAAAGGGAACTCTCTTACACTATTGGTGGGAATGCAAATAGGTACAGCCACCATGGAGAACGCAGTAAGATTCCTTTAAAAACTGGAAATAGAACTGCCATACAATCCAGCAATCCTACTGCTGGGCACACCCACTGAGGAAACCACAATTTAAAGAGATGTGTATCCCATGTTCATTGCAGCACTGTTCACAGTAGCTAGGACATGGAAGAAACCTAGACGTCAGTTGGCAGATGAATGGATAAGGAAGTTGTGGTACCTATACAGAATGGAATATTCACTTCAGTTCAGTTCAGTCACTCAGTTGTGTCTGACTCTTTGCGACCCCATGAATCACAGCATGCCAGGCCTCCCTGTCCATCACCAACTCCCGGAGTTTACTCAAACTCATGTCCATCGAGTTGGTGATGCCATCTAGCCATCTCATTCTCTGTCGTCCCCTTCTCCTCTTGCCCCCAATATTACCTAGCTATAAAAAAGAACACATCTGAGTCAGTTCTAGTGAGGTGGATGAAACTGGAGCCTATTATACAGAGTGAAGTAATTCAGAAAGAGAAACATCAATACAGTATATTAATACATATATATGAAATTTAGAAAGATGGTGACAACGATCTTATATGCAAGGCAGCAAAAGAGACACAGATATAAAGAACAGACTTTTGGACTATGTGGGAGAAGGCAAGGGAGAGACAATGTGAGAGAATATCACTGAAACATGTATATTACCATATGTAAAATAGATGACCAGTGGAAGTTTGATGCATGAAGCAGGGCATTCAAAGCTGGTGCTCTGGGACAATCCAGAGGGTGGTGTGGGGAGGGAGGTGGGAGGGGCTTCAGGATGGGGGCACACATGTACACCCATGCTGATTCATGTCGATGTATGAAAAACACACCAAAATATTGTAATTAACCTTCAATTAAAATAAACTAATTAAAAAAATCTAAGACTAAATTCCCATCTCTTTTTCCACAGTTTATTGTGGTCCACACAGTCAAAGGATTTGGCATAGTCAATAAGGCAGAAATGGATGTTTTTCTGGAACTTTCTTGCTTTTTCCATGATCCAACAGATGTTGGCAATTTGATCTCTGGTTCCTCTGCCTTTTCTAAAACCAGCTTGAACATCCGCAAGTTCATGGTTCACGTATTGTTTAAGCCTGGCTTGGAGAATTTTGAGCATTACTTTACTAGCGTGTGAGATGAGTGCAATTGTGTGGTAGTTTGAGCATTCTGTGGCATTGACTTTCTTTGGGATTAGAATGAAAACTGACATTTTCCAGTGCTGTGGCCACTACTGAGTTTTCCAAATTTGCTGGCATGTTGAGTGCAGCACTTTCACAGCATCATCTTTCAGAATTTGAAATAGCTCAACTGGAACTCCATCACCTCCACTAGCTTTGTTCATAGTGATGCTTTCTAAGGCCCACTTGACTTCACATTCCAGGATGTCTGGAGCTAGGTGAGTGATCAGACCATCGTGATTATGAAGATATTTTTTGTACAGTGCACCACCCTTATGGCAGAAAGTGAAAAGGAACTAAAAAGTCTCTTGATGAAAGTGAAAGAGTTGGCTTAAAGCTCAACATTCAGAAAACTAAGATCATGGCACCTGGTCTCATCACTTCATGGGACATAGATGGGGAAACAGTGGAAACAGTGTCAGACTTTATTTATTTGGGCTCCAAAATCACTGAAGATGGTGATTGCAGCCATGAAATTAAAAGACACTTACTCCTTGGAAGGAAAGTTATGACCAAACTAGATAGCATATTAAAAGGCAGAGACATTACTTTGCCAACATAGTTCCGTCTATTCAAGGCTATGGTTTTTCCATTGGTCATGTATGGATGTGAGAGTTGGAATGTGAAGAAAGTTGAGTGCTGAAGAATTGATGCTTTTGAACTGTGGTGTTGGAGAAGACTCTTGAGAGTCCCTTGGACTGCAAGGAGGTCCAACCAGTCCATCTTAAAGGAGACCAGTCCTGGGTGTTCATTGGAAGGACTGATGCTAAAGCTGAAACTGCAATACTTTGGCCACCTCATGCGACGAGTTGACTCATTGGAAAAAACCCTGATGCTGGGAGGGATTGGGGTCAGGAGGATAAGGGCATGACAGAGAATGAGATGGCTGGATGGCATCACCAGCTCGATGGACATGCGTTTGGGTGTACTCTGGGACTTGGTGATGGACAGGGAGTCCTGGCGTGCTGCGATTCATGGGGTCGCAAAGAGACTGAGCGACTGAACTGAACTGAAGACTGAATATTTCAAATCCCCACAAAGCAGACTGGAACATTTCTCAGAAAGGCAAAAACAGAACCAGAAAACCAAAATTGTCTTTATTCTTCCTTTCTCTCTCTTTCCCACCCTTTTGTCTACAGGGAGATTTGTCGTAAATCACAGATATAAATATTATTATGGTACTCCTTGTATTTCTTTGCGTGCAGCATTAGGTGTTAATATACTGTATGATTCTGATGAGAGTGTGCATATCAATGTTTTAGATCTGCATTAGAGATATCGCTAAGTAACTGAACACTATACTGTCCTGGGATTTAAGGAAGGATTTGGTTACTACGCCACCACCTCCTGAGAGATAACCATCTGCTCTATCCTCTTTGACAGCAGCATGTAAGAACATAGTGAAAATGGAAGCATTTTATTCTTTAATTGCCCCTTTTATACACACATACTACTTTATGGATATATTTAGTGTCTATTAGGTACATATTCCGGAGAAGGCAATGGCAAGCCACTCCAGTACTCTTGCCTAGAAAATCCCATGGATGGAGGAGCCTGGTAGACTGCAGTCCGTGGGGTCGCTAAGGGTCGGACACGACTGAGCGACTTCACTTTCACTTTTCACTTTCACACATTGGAGAAGGAAATGGCAACCCACTCCAGTGTTCTTGCCTGGAGAATCCCATGGATGGGGGAGCCTGGTGGGCTTCCGTCTATGGGGTCACCCAGAGTCGGACACGACTGAAGTGACTCAGCAGCAGCAGCAGCAGGTACATATTCTCATTACGGCAGTTTCAGGAGAAGAGTATGTAAAAGTCATTTTTCAGACTACAGTTGGTTTCACATTGGCTATGAAAGAATAATCATTTGAAAAGCACAAGAAGCCTTTTTTCCTGCACTTGGCAGTGACAACTCTGAATTACTTAGGGATTGGTTGGAGCTAAAGTGGTTACATTGAACCTATCTCTACCCTGGAAACTGTTACTTTCACAGGAATCATAGAAGAGCCTGGTCTTGGACTCCAAAGAGCTCAAGGTAAGTTATTTCAGTGAGATGTGTAACTTCAGGAGCTCAAGAGTAAGTATCAGCTGTGGATATGTAGGGAGTATAAGATAAAATATTAAATATAATTCAGTAGGTCAGAGTGTTATACCAAGTTTGTTCCCCAGGAGCAAGCCACAGTGAGTTTTGAAGACAGTGAGGAGCTTGGTATGTACTATGTGTGTGTGCTCAGCCACTTCAGATATGTCTGATTCTTTGTGACCCCATGGACCATAGCCCGCCAGGATCTTCTGTCCATGGGATTTTCCAGGCAAGAATAGTGGAATGGGTTGCCATGCATTCCTCCAGGGGGTCTTCCCAACCCAGGAATCAAACTCACATCTCCTGTGTCTCCTGAATTTCAGTCAGATTCTCTACTGCTTGAGCCATCAGGGAAGCCCATAGAGTAAAGTACCTACACTTAGCTACTTTACATTTGGCTGGTATAGCTGATACTTGTGTGAATTTATCGATTCTTGGCTAAAACTATCAAAGAAGGGCCTACTCACCCAGTCAGAAAGAAAACATTTTTATTTTCATGTTTCAACTCCCTGATGGTCAGAGATGGCAGCCAGAAATTGTTCTTTGTAATTTAAACTTTAATTCATACATTCTCAGTGAAGTAGTGTCACTTCCAAGGGGTTAAAAACTGGTTCTTGTAAAGTGAAAAATTCATAGACTTTATAATGATTTGAAACCTTCCAAAATTCAAGCCTACCTGACAAAGTCTTATACTTTAGTACTTAATTTCTCTTTAGGGAGGTGACAATTAAAGAAAATGATTGAGCAACACTGGCTTAAGGTATGGATAATGTGATTGTACAGCATTGTAGCCACAGGGAAAACTATTATGATATGATGGTGCCTTCTTCAAGCTTCTTGTATTTTACTTGTTAGTGTGTAGGAAGCACTTCACATAAACCTGATAGATAGCAAACAATGAAACATTAGTTTTATTCTAAAAGTTATTTTTTTCTTGGCAGATTAAGGAAGAGCAAACGGTAATGGAAAGCCACAGTGATACTTCTATTTTTCATGAAATTAATTGGTAAGGTCATTAGACTCAGTCCTTGATATGTATGTGTGTTATATACACATGTACTTGGTTTTCAGTCTATCTTTCATTTATCGTAAAATATTATTTGTTTAAATTCATATTTGAAGCATTTTTCTTCTATTTCACACAAAACAATGAAACTTTTCTGAATTTTTCTCCATGTCAACAGTGACACCAAAATTATTGCTTTAATTGAAATTGTGTTCCATTCACTGCTCAGCCCAGTACTGATGCTAAAGATCAGAGTTTCTCATACAACAATCTTAACACAGTTGATACTAAGTTACTCATTCTGACAATGAAGATATGCTACCAAGTTGACTTCTCAATAAGGAAAAACTATTGGAAGGAATAAGGGATTTGGAAGAAGATGTTAACACAGAGTAAAGGAAAATATTTTCCTTCTTTTAAAATTAAGCAGTTCTTGTTTTGTTTTGTTTTACTTTTGGATTTCTCAAAGCATTTCATGTGTTAAACTACATTGAGCAGCTTCAAGTGGCAAACTCATGTGAGGACAGAACTCTTTGTTTTTTGAGCACTACTAACATCTGAATCCTACAATACTGTTATGGAAATGCTGTTAAAGTTATTTTCTTATTAGCATCTAGCATAACCATAAAACATAATAAGTGCTCACCAAATTTTTTAAATGAATGAATTATAAATGAAAACTGTATACAGTTATTGAAATGTGTTCAAAAGAAGGGTATTAGGACAGTTAAATATTTTTTTAACTTTTTGTATTAAGTACAGGTAATATGGGAATCCCAGACCACCTGACCTGCCTCTTGAGAAACCTGTATGCAGGTCAGGAAGCAACAGTTAGAACTGGACATGGAACAACAGACTGGTTCCAAATAGGAAAAGGTGTACGTCAAGGTTGTATATTGTCACCTTGCTTATTTAACTTATATGCAGAGTACATCATGAGGAACGCTGGGCTGGAAGAAGCACAAGCTGGAATCAAGATTGCTGGGAGAAATATCAATAACCTCAGATATGCAGATGACACTACCCTTATGGCAGAAAGTGAAGAGGAACTCAAAAGCCTCTTGATGAAAGTGAAAGAGGAGAGTGAAAAGGTCGGTTTGAAGCTCAACATTCAGAAAACAAAGATCATGGCATCTGGTCCCATCACTTCATGGGAAATAGATGGAAAAACAGTGGAAACAGTGTCAGACTTTGTTTTTTTGGGCTCCAAAATCACTGCAGATGCTGATTGCAGCCATGAAATTAAAAGACGCTTGCTCCTTGGAAGGAAAGTTATGACCAACCTTGATAGTATATTAAAAAGCAGAGACATTACTTTGCCAACCAAGGTCCGTCTAGTCAAGGCAATGGTTTTTCCCGTGGTCATGTATGGATGTGAGAGTTGGACTGTGAAGAAGGCTGATCGCCGAAGAATCGATGCTTTTGAATTGTGGTGAGAGTCCCTTATACTGCAAGGAGATCCAACCAGTCCATTCTAAAGGAGATCAATCCTGGATGTTCATTGGAGGGACTGATGCTAAAGCTGAAACTGCAATACTTTGGCCACCTCATGCGACGAGTTGACTCACTGGAAAAGACTCTGATGCTGGGAAAGGTTGGGGGCGGGAGGAGAAGGGGACGACGGAGAATGAGATGGCTGGATGGCATCACCGACTCTGTGGACATGAGTTTGAGTGTACTCCGGGAGTTGGTGATGGACAGGGAGGCCTGGCGTGCTGTGATTCATGGGGTCGCGGAGAGTCGGACACGACTGAGCGATTGAACTGAACTGAACTGAATGTGCAGTTGTCTTGTGAAATTTTACTCCAAGGGGACTCAATAAAAAAAGAAGCTATTTCAAGAATGATAGAGAGAACAAGATGGCAAGGGAGTAGGTAGACGTGGAATACATCTCTCTCCATGGATATACCAGTAATACACCTTCAGGCACAGAAATGCATGAAGAACACCAGCTGAGAGCTGACAGGAGTACCTGACCAGTGGAAAATAATATGTAGAACCATGCAAACTCGGTAGGATGAAAGAATGAGGGGGAAAAACAGGTGTGCTAGTAGGACTGAACCTGCCCTTGGTGGGTGGGGGAACTGAAGCAGGGGTCTGATCCCCACATCAGGGCAATTGTCTGAGTCAGAGGAGAAACATTTAAGGCTGAGCGTGAAACAGCCAATCTGGCAGCCTAAATGAAATGAGAATCAGATAATCCTTGCCACAGCCATACACTCCCCGGAGAGGGACACAGGTCCCCTGGAAGGTGTAGTGGCTAAGAGCTGGAATTTAGGGATTGTGGAGCAATTCCAGGGCGAGGGCTGCTGTTGACAGCAGAGAGACGGATCGAAGGGATATGAGGGAGGAGATTGTGGTGGGATATGCCTGTGGAAGAAAGCCGGGTAGCCATGGAAGCAAGGTGATACTGCTGAGTCACACGGAGTGGGTGGAGCCATCACCATAGCCTCTCTCACCCCACATGCCACATCGGCAGCTGAACAATAGAGAGTATGGCCCATCAAATGCCTGTCGCATTTAGCTACAGAGTAGGACCCCACCCAGGGTGCTCCTTTAAGTACCTGATGCACCAATCTACAGAGTAGGACCCTAGCCAGGGGCATTCCTCTATGTGCCTGACGCACCGAACAACAGAGAAGGACCCCAGGCAAGGGAGTCCTCTATGTGCCTGAGTGGGCAGAGCTATGGAGAAAGACTAGCCAAAGAGGCCTTCTGATTGCCAGCTATAAGAGACTTGATAAAAGACTCTGATAGGGCCATAACTCCTGTGGTAGAGGCAGTCCATGTCCCTGGACACTTGGCGCCCCCAGGGTCCCCACAAGCCAAGCAGCTATGCCACCTTCAGACTCAACCCTCACTGAGGCAGAGCTGCCACAGGCAAAAAGTCTTGAGTCTATGCGTGCAGGGTTGCTTCAGTCATGTCTAAATCTTTGTGACCCTATAGACTGGCCTGCCAGACTTCTTTGTCAGGGGGGTTCTCCAGGCAAGAATACTGGAACATATTGGCCAATAATGGTTGTCATACCTTCCTGGAGCACTACATTTCCTGCTGCCCTAGCCTCCAACTCCCCGGAGTACCTGGTGCTGCCAGAACCCCTGTGACCCAAGCCGATGTGCCATCTCCACACCTGGCCATCACTGAGGCAGACTAAAGTCCTCCAGGGCAGTCTCAGGAACAAAACTCAGTGGACCACCCACATGCGGAGGTGGAAAATAAATCACAATTGAAACCCAGGGGTAGTGTGGCTAAGGAAGAATCTGTACAAGCTGCAGATTAAATCCACACGGTCAACTAGGCAGAATCTGTGTCTATGAATATATAAAAGGACATTGAGAGCTCCCACAAAAGAAAACACACTAGTTCCCGTAGCTTGGATATTGGAGGCAAGAACACACAGTAGTAGTACCAGATAAGAATCTGAGCTGCCTGCACAGCAGGTCCAGAGATCAGCACAGCGCTGGAGAGCATCCTAGTGAAGTGAGGTGGACTGTGACTCCCAGCAAGGGAAAGGACTCTGAGAGCAGTGACTCAAGAAAAACATTTGTTATTGGTATGTTTTGACTTGTTCTGTAGATTCTTTTGTATTTTTTTTCTTTCATTTTTCCCCTTTCTGCCCCAGCTCTGTTGTAGTTGTCGATTGTATGGGAACTATGGAATCTGCTTAAGCTTTGGAGCTTTTTTTTCCCCTCAGACATATTTTTCATTGTTGTTATAAACACCTGCCTCTACATTGGGCTTTTGCAGTTCTAGGGAGTTTTTATTTCTTTTCTTCTTCCTTCTTTTCTCTTTATTTTAAATTTAATTTTTAATTTTTTATACCTCTTATATTTCCTCTACATTTATTCGTCTGTCTGGCTTTACTACTATTCTTTTCCTCTTGCAATCAATCTTTAATGTATATAAATCAGCTCCATCTACCTCTATTTAGCTATGCATATACATTCTTTTTTTCTTTTATTTCTTTCCTCTCAACATATTTGTTAGTTTTGTTTTCACTTCTTTATTCTCCACTAGGCACCTTGCTTTAGTTTTGTTTTCCAGTTTGTGCTTTACTTAGTATTCTTCTTAACTGGTAAATATAATTTTTGATTTCGTTTGTTTGTCAGGTCAATCTACTGTACTATATTCCTGGTGGACTGTTTCAATTTTGTTTATTGGTGTATATGTATACGAGAATATTACATTATTTTGATTATTATTTTCCTGATTTTGTTTCTGCCATTTGTCTGGAGTTCATCTTTGGTTTCTTATTTTGGGGTATTTGTTTTAACCTCACTTAATGACATAACAAACCACTTGTGAAATCTTCGTTCCTGACCAGAGATCAAGACCTGAGCCTTTGGAGTAGGAGCACTGGCGCCAAGACTCTAAACAACCAAAGAAGTAACACTCAGTTCAGTTCAGTTCAGTCGCTCAGTTGTGTCTGATTTTTTGTGACCCCATGAATCACAGCACGTCAGGCTTCCCTGTCCATCACCAACTCCTGGAGTTCACTCAAACTCATGTCCATCGAGTCGGGGATGGAATCCAGCCATCTCATTCTCTGTCGTTCCCTTCTCCTCCCACCCCCAATCCCTCCCAGCATCAGAAACTTTTCCAGTGAGTCAACTCGTTGCATGAGGTGGCCAAAGTATTGGAGTTTTAGCTTCAGCATCAGTCCTTCCAATGAACACCCAGGATTGATCTCCTTTAGAATGGACTGGTTGGATCTCCTTGCAGTCCAAGGGACTCTCAACAGTCTTCTCCAGCACCACAGTTCAAAAGCATCAATTCTTCAGTGATCAGCTTTCTTCACAGTCCAACTCTCACATCCATACATGATCAAGGGAAAAACCATAGCCTTGACTAGACGGACCTTGGTTGGCAAAGTAATGTCTCTGCTTTTGAATATGCTATCTAGGTTGGTCATAACTTTCTTTCCAAGGAGTAAGTGTCTTTTAATTTCATGGCTACAATCAGCATCTGCAGTGATTTTGGAGCCCAAAAAAATAAAGTCTGACACTGTTTCCACTGTTTCCCCATCTATTTCCCATGAAGTGATGGGACCAGATGCCATGATCTTCATTTTCTGAATGTTGAGCTTCAAGCCATCTTTTTCACTCTCCTCTTTCACTTTCATCAAGAGGCTTTTGAGTTCCTCTTCACTTTCTGCCATAAGGGTGGTGTCATCTGCATATCTGAGGTTATTGATATTTCTCCCGGAAATCTTGATTCCAGCTTGTGCTTCTTCCAGCCCAGCGTTCCTCATGATGTACTCTGCATATAAGTTAAATAAGCAGTTGGCAATATACAACCTTGACGTACTCCTTTTCCTATTTGGAACCAGTCTGTTGTTCCATGTCCAGTTCTAACTGTTGCTTCCTGACTTGCAAACAGGTTTCTCAAGAGGCAGGTCAGGTGGTCTGGTATTCCCATCTTTTTCAGAATTTTCCACAGTTTATTGTCATCCACATAGTCAAAGGCTTTGGCATAGTCAATGAAGCAGAAATAGATGTTTTTCTGGAACTCTCTTGCTTTCTCCATGATCCAGCGGATGTTGTCAATTTGATCTCTGGTTCCTCTGCCTTTTCTAAAATCTGCTTGAACTTCTGAAAGTTCATGGTTCACATATTGCTGAAGCCTAGCTTGGAGAATTTAGTAACAAACAGTGAGAACTCACACAAAGGAAACCACTTGAATACAAAACCGGGCATCACCCAACTGGGCATCACCCAACTGGGCATCACCCAACTGGGCATCATCTGTAGTTCTCTGTGCAGGATGCCTCATGTAAACAACAAACAAAACAAAAATACAAATTCAGTCATCAACAGACAGGATTACCACCTCATTCAGCCTTGACCACCAGAGGAAAAACAAATGAACAAACAAAACTCAGCACAAATATCACCATATACGAAACTTATACAAACCACTGGACCAACCTTAGGAGGGCAGAAACCAAAAGAAAGAAAAAACACAACCTTGAAGTCTGGGAAAAGGAGACTTCAAATACAATAAGTTTAAAAAATATATTGAAAAGGCAAAGAAATACTACACAAAAGAAGGAACAAACTAGAAACACAGAAGTCCAAATAAATGAAGAGGAATTGAGAAAACTACCAGAAAAAGAATTCGCCATAATGATAGTGAAAATGATCAAAAACCTTGAAAACAAAATCGAGAAAATGCAAGAATCAATTAACAAAGACCTAGAAGAGTTAAAGAGTAAACATACAGAGATGAACAACACAATTACTGAAATTGAAAATACTCTAGAAGGAAGCAATAGCAGAATAAATGAAGCAGAAGAACGAATCAGTGAGCTGGAAGATAAAATGGTGGAAATAATTTCTGAAAAGGAGAAGAAAGTAAAATGAATGAAAAGAACTGAGGATAGGCTTAGAGACTTTTTGGATAATATGAAATGCACCAATATTCGAATTATAGGGGTCCCAAAGTAAGGCAATGACAAAGAATATTCAAACTACCACATAATTGCACTCATTTCACATGCTAGCAAAGTAATGCTCAAAATTCTCCAAGCCAGGCTTAAACAATACGTGAACCGTGAACTTGCAGATGTTCAAATTGGATTTAGAAAAGGCAGGAGAACCAGAGATCAAGTTGCCAACATCTGTTGGATCATCATAAAAGCAAGAGAGTTTCAGAAAAAATATCTACATCTGCTTTATTGGCTATGCCAAAGCGTTTGACTGTGTGAATCTCCACAAACTGTGGAAAATTCTGAAAGAGATGGGAATACCAGACCACCTGACACTCCTCCTGAGAAATCTGTATGCAGGTCAAGAAACAACAGTTAGAACTGGACATGGAACAACAGACTGGTTCCAAATTGGGAATGGAATATGTCTAGGCTATATGTTGTCACCCTGCTTATTTAACTTATATGCAGAGTATATCATGAGAAGTGCTGGACTGGATGAAGCACAAGCTGGAATCAAGATTGCTGGAGAAATACTAATAAACTCAGACATGCAGATGACACCATACTTGTGGCAGAAAATAAAAGAAGAACTACAGAGCCTTATACTACCCTTATGGCAGAAAGTGAAGAGGAACTCAAAAGCCTCTTGATGAAAGTGAAAGAGGAGAGTGAAAAGGTTGGCTTGAAGCTCAACATTCAGAAAACAAAGATCATGCCATCTGGTCCCATCACTTCATGGGAAATAGATGGAAAAACAGAGTCAGACTTTATTTTTTTGGGCTCCAAAATCACTGCAGATACTGATTGCAGCCATGAAATTAAAAGACGCTTGCTCCTTGGAAGGAAAGTTATGACCAACCTTGATAGTATATTAAAAAGCAGAGACATTACTTTGCCAACAAAGGTCCGTCTAGTCAAGGCAATGGTTTTTCCCGTGGTCATGTATGGATGTGAGAGTTGGACTGTAAAGAAAGCTGACCGCCGAAGAATCGATGCTTTTGAACTGTGGTGTTGGAGAAGACTCTTGAGAGTCCCTTATACTGCAAGGAGATCCAACCAGTCCATTCTAAAGGAGATCAATCCTGGATGTTCATTGGAAGGACAGATGCTAAAGCTGAAACTGCAATACTTTGGCCACCTCATGCGACGAGTTGACTCACTGGAAAAGACTCTGATGCTGGGAAAGGTTGGGGGCGGGAGGAGAAGGGGACGACAGAGAATGAGATGGCTGGATGGCATCACCGACTCTGTGGACATGAGTTTGAGTGAACTCTGGGAGTTGGTGATGGACAGGGAGGCCTGGCATGCTGTGATTCATGGGGTCTCAGAGAGTCAGACACGACTGAGCGACTGAACTGAACTGAACAGAGCCTCTTGCTGAAAATGAGAGGAGAGAGAAAAAGCTGGCTTAAAGGTCAACATTAAGAAAATTAAGATCATGATATCCAGTCCTACCACTTAATGGCAATAGATGGGGAAACAATGGAATCAGTGACAGACTTTATATTTCGGGGCTCCAAAATCACTTCAGATGATGACTGCAGGCATGGAATTAAAAGTTGCTTGCTCCTTGGAAGAAAAGGTATGTTCCTAGACAGCATATTAAAAAGCAGAGACATTACTTTGCCAACCAAGGTGCATCTAGTCAAGTCTATGGTTTTTCCAGTAGTCATGTATGGATGTGAGAGGTGGAGTATAAAGAATGCTGAGTGTGGAATCATTGATGCTTTTGAACTCTGGTGTCGGAGAAGACTCTTGAGAGTCTCTTGGTCAGCAAGGAGATACAGCCAGTCCATCCTAAAGGAAATCAGTCCTGAATATTCATTGGAAGGACTGATGCTGAAGGTGAAATTCCAGTATTTTGGCCACATGATGCCAAGAACTGACTCACTGGTAAAGACCCTGATGCTGGGAAAATTGAAGCCTGGAGGAGAAGGGGACAACAGAGAATGAGACGGTTGGATGACATCACTGACTCAATGAACGTGAGTTTAAGTAAACTCCAAGAGTTGGTGATGGACAAGGAGGCCTGGCATCCATGCGGTCACAAAGAGTCAGATATGACTAAGCCACTGAATTGAACTGAACTGAACAGAAGTGCAAAATAAAGGGTATGAGAAAATTTTTGAAAAGATTATAGTTGAAAATTTCCCCAACATGCTAAAGGAAATAGTCAATCAATCTGAGAGGTGCAAAGAGTACAATACATGATAAACCCAAAGAGAAACATGCCAAGACACATACTAATCAAACCAACAAATACTAAACACAAAGAAAGAATATTAAATGCAGCAAGGGAAAAGCAACAAGTAACATACAAGGGAAACCCCATATGTTTAACAGCTGATCTTTCAGCAGAAACTCTACAGGCCAGAATGGAAAGCAGGATATTTCTTAAAGTACTGAAAGGGAAAAATCTACAACCAAGAGTACTACGCTCAGCAAGGGTCTTATTCAAAACTGATGGAGAAATAAAAAGCTTTTCAGACAAGCAACAGGTAAGAGAATTCAGTACCACCAAACCAACTTTACAACAAATGTTAAAGGGACTTATATAGTCTAGAAATACAAGAGTAGAAAAATCATCTACAAAATCAACCCCCCAAAATTAAGAAATGGCAATAGGAACATATATATCAATAATTACTCTAAATGTAAATGGATTAAATACCCCAACCCAAAGACACAGACTGGCTCAATGGATACAAAAACACGACACATATGCTGTCTAAAGGAAACCCACTTCAGATCTAAAGACACATACAGACTGAATGTGAGAGGATGGAAAAATATATTCCATGCAAATGGGAAGCAAGATAAAGCTGGAGTAGTAATTCTCATATCAAACAAAATAGACTTTAAAATAAACAAGATTACAAGAGATAAGGAAGCACCCTGCATAATGATCAAGGGATCAATCCATGAAGAAGACATAACAATTATAAATATCTATGCACCCAACATAGAAGCATCTTAATACATAAGACAAACACTAACAGACATAAAAGGAAAAATTCCAGTAAGAAAATAACAATAGGAGACTTTAACATCCCACTCACACCAATGGACAGATCATAAAAACAGAAAATTAATAAGGAAATCCAAGTCTTAAGAGATACATTAGATGAGATGGATCTTCAGGACATTCCATCTAAATGCAGAAGAATACACCTTCTTCTCAAGTGTACATGGAACATTTTACAGGATAGACCACATCTTGAGTCACAAGTCAAACCTCAGTAAATTTGGGAAAATTGAAATTGTATGAAGCATCTTCTCTGACCACAATGCTATGACACTAGATATCAATTACAAGAAAAAAAAGAAACTGTAAGAAACAGAAACACAGGGATATGAAACAACATGTTTCTAAATAATCAACAGGTTACTGAAGAAATCAAAAGGGAAATAAAAAAATTATAGAAACAAATGACAGTAAAATAATGACAACACAAAACCTATGGGGTGCAGCAAAAGCAGGTCTAAGAGGTAAATTTATAGCAATACAATCCTACCTCAGGAAACAAGAAAAACATCGAATAGACAACCTATTTTACATCAAAAACAACTTTTAAAAAATAGAAAAAAAAAGCTCAAAATCAGTAGAAGGAAAGAAAATTTTAAGATCAGAGCAGAAATAAGCAAAAAATAAATGAAAGAAACAACAGTAAATATTAATAAAACTAAAACTTGGTTCTTTGAGAAGTTAAACATAATTGACAAACCTTTAACCAGACCCATCAAGAAAAAAAGAAGAATCAAATCAAAAATAATTAGAAATGAAAAAGGAGAGGGTGCAACAGACAATGCAGAAATACAAAGGATTATAAGAGACTATTATGAACAACTATATGGCAATAAAATGGATAACCTGGCAGAAATGAACAGATTCTTAGAAAAGTTCAATCTTCCAAGACTGAACCAGGAAGGAATAGAAATTATGAACAACCAAATTACAAGCACTGAAATCGAGGCTGTGATAAAAATTCTGCTCTAAAAACAAAACCCCAGGATCAGATGGCTTCACAAGAGCATTTTTTCAAACATTATGAGAAGAGCTAATTCCCATCCTCCTAAAACTCTTTCAAAATATTGCAGAGGAAGGAACACCTCCAAACTCATTCTATGAGGCCACAATCACCCTGATACCAAAACCAGACAAAGACAACACAAAAAAAGAATACTATAGGCCCACAAAAAAAGAATATTACAGACCAATATCACTGATGAACATAGATGCAAAAATCCTCAACAAAATTCTAGCAAACAGAATTCAGCAACGCATCAGAAGCCTCAAAAACCATGATCAAGTTGGGTTTATTCCAGGGATGCAAGGAATCTTTCATATAGGCAAATCAAAAAATATGATACACCACTATAACAAGCTGAAAGACAAAAACCACAGGAAAATCTCAATCAGTTCAGTTCAGTTCACTCGTTCAGTCATGTCTAACTCTTTGTGACCCCATGAATCACAGCACGCCAGGCCTCGCTGTCCATAACAAACTCCTGGAGTTCATTCAAACTCATGTCCATCGAGTCAGTGATGCCATTCAGCCATCTCATTCTCTGTCATCCCCGTCTCCTCCCACCCCCAATGCCTCCCAGCATCAGAGTCTTTTCCAGTGAGTCAACTCGTCGCATGAGTTGACCAAAGTATTGGAGTTTCAGCTTTAGCATCAGTCCTTCCAATGAACACCGAGGATTGATCTTTAGAATGGACTGGTTGGATCTCCTTGCAGTCCAAGGGACTCTCAAGAGTCTTCTCCAGCATCACAGTTCAAAATCATCAATTCTTCGGCGATCAGCTTTCTTCACAGTCCAACTCTCACATCCATACATGACCATGGGAAAAACGATAGCCTTGACTAGACGGACCTTGGTTGGCAAAGTAATGTCTCTGCTTTTTAATATGCTATCTAGGTTGGTCATAACTTTCCTTCCAAGGAGTAAGCGTCTTAAATTCCTGGCTGCAATCAGCATCTGCAGTGATTTTGGAGCCCCCAAAAATAAAGTCTGACACTGTTTCCACTGTTTCCCAATCTATTTCCCAAGAAGTGATGGGACCAGATGCCATGATCTTTGTTTTCTGAATGTTGAGCTTCAAGCCAACCTTTTCACTCTCCTCTTTCACTTTCATCAAGAGGCCTTTGAGTTCCTCTTCACTTTCTGCCATAAGGGTGGTGTCATCTGCATATCTGAGGTTATTGATATTTCTCCCGGCAATCTTGATTCCAAATTGTGCTTCTTCCAGCCCAGCATTCCTCATGATGTACTCTGCATATAAATTAAATAAGCAAGTTGACAATACACAACCTTGACGTACACCTTTTCCTATTTGGAACCAGTCTGTTGTTCCATGTCCAGTTCTAACTGTTGCTTCCTGACCTGTATACAGGTTTCTCAAGAGGCAGGTCAGGTGGTCTGGTATTCCCATCTCTTTCAGAATGTTCCACAGTTTATTGTCATCCACACAGTCAAAGGCTTTGGAATAGTCAGTGAAGCAGAAATAGATGTTTTTCTGGAACTCTCTTGTTTTCTCCATGATCCAGCAGATGTTGGCAATTTGATCTCTGGTTCCTGTGCCTTTTCTAAAACCTGCTTGAACATCTGGAAGTTCATGGTTCACATACTGCTGAAGCCTGGCTTGGAGAATTTTGAGCATGACTTTACTAGCGTGTGAGATGAGTGCAATTGTGCAGTAGTTTGAGCATTCTTTGGCATTGCCTTTCTTTGGGATTGGAATGAAGACTGACCTTTTCCAGTCCTGTGGCCACTGCTGAGTTTTCCAAATTTGCTGGCATATTGAGTGCAGCACTTTCACAGCATCATTTTTCAGGATTTGAAATAGCTCAATTGGAATTCCATCACCTCCACTAGCTTTGTTCGTAGTGATGCTTTCTAAGGCCCACTTGACTTCACATTCCAAGATGTCTGGCTCCAGGTGAGTGATCATGCCATCGTTATTATCTTCATCGTGAAGCTATATTTTGTACAGTTCTTCTGTGTATTCTTGCCACCTCTTCTTAATATCTTCTGCTTCTGTTAGGTCCATACCATTTCTGTCCTTTTTTGAGACCAGCTTTGCATGAAATGTTCCCTTGATATCTCTAATTTTCTTGAAAAGATCTCTTGTCTTTCCTATTCTGTTGTTTTCCTCTATTTCTTTGCATTGATCGCTGAGGAAGGCTTTCTCATCTCTCCTTGTTATTCTTTGGAAGTCTGCATTCAGATGCTTATATCTTTCCTTTTCTCCTTTGCATTTCGCTTCTTTTCTTTTCACAGATATTTGTAAGGCCTCCTCAGACAACCATTTTGCTGACCCAGCAATCCCACTCCTAGGCATATACCCTGAGTAAACCAAATTGGAAAAAGTCACAGGTAACCCATTGTTCATTGCAGCACTATTTACAATAACTAGAACATGGAAGCAACCTAGACGTCCATCGACAGATGAATGGATAAAGATGCTGTAGTACATATACACCATGGAATATTACTCAGCCATAAAAACGAATGCATTTGAGTCAGTTCTAATGAGGTGGATGAATCAGAACCTACTATACAGAGTGAAGTAAGTTAGAAAGAGAAAGATAAATATTGCATTCTAATTCCTATATGCAGAATCTGGAAAAATGGTACTGAGGAATTTATTTATAGGGCAGCAATGGATAATCAGACATAGAGAATAGACTTATGTAAATAGGGAGAGGGAGGAGAGGGTTAGATATATGGAAAGACTAACTTGGAAACTTACATTACCATGTGTTAGATACCCAACAGTAATTTGCTGCATCAACCTAGAGGGGTGGGGTGGGGAGGGAGATTGGAGAGAGTTTCAAAAGGGAGTAGATATATGTATGCCTATGGCCAAATAGGAAAAGGAGTACGTCAATGCTGTATATTGTCACCTTGCTTATTTAACTTATATGCAGAGTACATCGTGAGGAACCCTGGGATGGAAGAAGCACAAGCTGGAATGAAGATTGCTGGGAGAAATATCAATAACCTCAGATATGCAGATGACACCACCCTTATGGCAGAAAATGAAGAGGAACTCAAAAGCCTCTTGATGAAAGTGAAAGAGGAGAGTGAAAAGGTTGGCTTGAAGCTCAACATTCAGAAAACAAAGATCATGGCATCTGGTCCCATCACTTCATGGGAAATAGATGGAAAAACAGTGGAAACTGTGTCAGACTTTATTTTTTTGGGCTTCAAAATCACTGCAGGTGCTGATTGCAGCCAGGAAATTAAAAGACGCTTACTCCTTGGAAGGAAAGTTATGACCAACCTAGATAGCATATTCAAAAGCAGAGACATTACTTTGCCAACAAAGGTCCATCTAGTCAAGGCAATGTTTTTTCCAGTGGTCATGTATGAATGTGAGAGTTGGACTGTGAAGAAAGCTGATCGCCGAAGAATTGATGATTTTGAACTGTGGTGCTGGAGAAGACTCTTGAGAGTCCCTTGGACTGCAAGGAGATCCAACCAGTGCATTCTAGAGGAGATCGATCCTGGGTGTTCATTGGAAGGACTGATGCTAAAGCTGAAACTGCAATACTTTGGCCACCTCATGTGACGAGTTGACTGACTGGAAAAGACTCTGATGCTGGGAAAGGTTGGGGGCAGGAGGAGAAGGGGACACAGAGAATGAGATAGCTGGATGGCATCACCGACTATGTGGACATGAGTTTGAGTGAACTCCAGGATTTGGTGATGGACAGGGAGGCCTGGTGTGCTGTGATTCATGGGGTCGTACACAACTGAGCCACTGATCTGAACTGAACTGAATAAAGGGGAAACTGACAGTAACACAATAATAGTGGGAGACTTTAATACCCCACTCAAATCAATGGACAGATCATCCAGAAAGAAAATTATCAAAGAAACACAAGCTTGAAATGATGCATTGGACCAGTTAGACCTAACTGATATCTACAGGGCATTTCACCCCAAAACAGTGGATTTTACCTTTTTCTTAAGTGCACATGGAACATTCTCCAGGATTGATCACATCATTGGCCACAAATCTTACCTTGGTAAGTTAAAAAAAATTTGAAATTGTTTCAAGTATCTCCCTTATCACAAGGCTGTAAGATTAGATATAAAGTATAGGAAAAAAAACACTATAAAAAACACAAATATATGGAGGCTAAACAACACACTTCCGAATAACCAAAAGATTATGGAAGAAATCAAAAAGCAAATAAAAATAGGCTTAAAAATAAATGATAATGAAAACAAGATAAGCAAAAACCTATGGGGTTCATTAAAAGCAGTGCTAAGAGGGAAGTTCATAGCAATAAAATCTTACCTCAGGAAACAAGAGAAACATCAAATAACATCAACCTAACATTACACCTCATGCGACGAGTTGACTCATTGGAAAAGACTCTGATGCTGGGAAGGATTGGGGGCGGGAGGAGAAGGGGACGACAGAGAATGAGGTGGCTGGATGGCATCACCGATTCGATGGATATGAGTTTGAGTGAACTCTGGGAGTTGGTGATGGACAGGGAGGCCTGTCATGCTGTGATTCACAGGGTCGCAAAGAGTCGGACACGACTGAGTGACTGAACTGAACTGAAACATTCCTAAAGGAACTAGTAAAAAAGAACAACAACAACAACAACAAAACCCAGAGTTAGTAGAAGGAAAGTAATCATAATAAATTGAAAGATTAAAAATATATGATTATTTCAATAGATGCTGAAAAAGCCTTTGACAAAATTCAACATCCATTTATGATAAATACTTTCCAGAAAGTAGGCACAGATGGAACATACCTCAACATAATAAAAGCCATATATGACAAAACCAAAGCAAACATTATCCTCAATAGTGAAAAACTGAAAGCATTACTCTAAAATCAGAAACAAGACAAGGGTGCCCACTCTTACCATGACTATTCAGCATAATTTTGGAAGTCTTAGCCATAGCAATCAGAGAAGAAAAAGAAACAAAAGGAAGTCAGATTGAAAAGAAGTAAAACTGTCACTGTTTGCAGATGACATAATCCTCTACATAGAAAACCCTAAATATTTCACCAGAAAGTTCCTAGAGTTAATAAATATAGTAAAGTTGCACGATATAAAATTAATATACAGAAATCCCTTGCATTCCTATACACTAACAATGAAAAATCAGAAAGAGAAATTAAGGAAATAACCCCATTCACCAATGCAACACAAAGAATAGAATACATAAGAATAAATTTACCCATTGGAAGGACTGATGCTAAAGCTGAAACTCCAATACTTTGGCCACCTCATGTGACGAGTTGACTCATTGGAAAAGACTCTGATGCTGGGAGGGATTGGGAGCGGGAGGAGACGGGGAAGACAGAGAATGAGATGGCTGGTTGGCATCACCGACTCGATGGACATGAGTTTGAGTGAACTCCGGGAGTTGGTGATGGACAGGGAGGCCTGGTGTACTATGATTCATGGGGTCGCAAAGAGTCGGACACGACTGAGCGACTGAACTGAACTGAACTGAACTGATACTGTATTGGTGTTTTCTTTCTGGCTTACATCACTCTGTATAATAGGCTCCAGTTTCATCCACCTCATTATAACTGATTCAAATGTATAAACATTAATAAATAAGCATTTAAAAAATATTAACATAAAAAAGGATAATATATCATGGTGTTTAGCACTGGGTTGTGAGAATGGTTCAACATATATATAGTCACTGTTATATATCACGTTAACAGAATAAAGAATAAAATTCATATGATCATCTCAATAGATGCAGGAAAAACATTTGAAAATGTTCCACATCCTATAATGGTAAAAGGGCTTCCGTATTGTCTCAAATGGTAGAGAATCCACCAGCAATGCAGGAGTCTAAGGTTTTATCCCTGGGTCAGGATGTTCCCTTGCAGAAGGAAATGGCAACTCATTCCAGTATTCTTGCCTGGAGAATTCCACGGACAGAGGAGTCTGGCAGGCTTCAGTCCATGGGGTCACAAAGAGTTGCATATGACTGAACAACTAACACACAAACACATACACACATCATGAAAAAACGTCTCAACAAATTAAGCATAGAAGACATGTATCTCAACATAATAAAGACCATAATAACAATCCCACAGCTAATATTAATGTTGTTGTTCAGTCGCTCAATCATGTCTTTTTGCGACCCTATGACTATAGCACATGAGGCTTCCCTGTCCTTCACCATCTCCTGGAGCTTGCTCAAACTCTCGTTCATTGAGTCTGTGATGCCATCCAATGATCCCATCCTCTGTCATGCCCTTTTCCTCCTGCCTTTACTCTTTCCAAGCACCAGGGTCTTTTCTAATGAGTCTGTTCTCATATCAGGTGGCCAAGGATTTGGAGCTTCAGCTTCAGCATCCGTCTTTCCAATGAATATTCAAGGTTGATTTCCTTTAGAATTGACTGGTTTGATCTTCTTTTAGTACAAGGGACTCTCAAGAGTCTTCTCCAACACCACAGTTCAAAAGCATCAATTCTTAAGTGCTCAGCCTTTTTTATCATCCATCTCTCACATCCATTCATGACTACTGGAAAAACCATAGCCTTGACTAGATGGACCTTTGTTGGCAAAGTAATGTCTCTGCTTTTTAATATGCTATCTAGGTTGGTCATAGCTTTTCTTCCAAGGAGTAAGCATCTTTTAATTTCATGGCTGCAGTCACCATCTCTAGTAATTTTGGAGATAAAGAAACTAAAGTCTGTCAGTTTCCATTGTTTAGCCATCTATTTGCCATGAAATGATGGGAGCAGATGCCATGATCTTCGTTTTTTGAATGTTGAGTTTAAGCCAGATTTTTCACTCTCCTCTTTCACATTAATCAAGAGGTTCTTTGGTTCCTCTTTGCTTTCTGCCATAAGGGTGATGTCGTCTGCCTGTCTAAGGTTATTGATATTCCTTCCAGCAATCTTGATTTCAGCTTGCACTTCATCTGGCCCAACACTTTACATGATGTACTCTACATATAAGTTAAATAAGCAAGGTTACAATAACAGCCTTGACATACTCTTTTCTCAATTTTTAACCAGTGTGTTGATCCATGTCTGGGTCTAACTGTTGATTTTGACATTCATACAGGTTTCTCAGGAGGCAGGTCCTGGGAGGAACAGCATATGTCATAAGTCCTTTTGAAGGAGATCGACATTAGCTCCACTATACAGCCACCGGGGCAGGGCAGGGGGATGACTCACAAACTCTAGAACAATTATGCCAAAGAAGTTCTCACACTACTGTGAAAAATCTAGGTCCCACAACAGACTTCCAATCCCGGGGGTCTGGCAAAGGGACTGAGTATCCCCAGGGAATCTGATTTGTAGGTCAGAAGGATTTGATTACAGAACTTCCACATGACTGGGGAAATAGAGACTTGTGTGCAGAAACCTTGTGTGCACCAGAACCCAGGAGAAAGGATCAGTGACACCAACAAGAGACTAAGCCAGATGTACCTGTGTGTGCTTGTGAGTCTCCAGTGGAGGCATGGGTCAACAGTGGCCTGCCATGGGGTCAAGGGCCCTGACTACAACAGTCCTGGGAGCCCCAGCCTGCTGTCATGAGTCCTTTGAAGGAAGCCTCAGGCCAAAATATAGGGAGGAAACACATGCCCACCCATAAGCAGAAAATTGAATTAAAGATTTACTGAGCATGGCCTTGTCCACCAGAGAAAGACCCAGTTTTCCCCATAGCCAGTCCCTCCCATTAGGAAGTTTGCACAAGCCTCTTATCTTCACCCATCAGAGTGCAGACAGAATGAAAATCACAATCACAGAAAACTAACCAAACTGATCATATGGACCACAAACTTATCTAACTCGATGAAACTATGAGCCATGCCATGTAGGGCCACCCAGGATGGATAGGTCATGATGGAGAGTTCGGGAAAAAAAAGTGGTCCACTGGAGAAGGGAATGGCAAACCACTTCAACATTCTTGCCTTGAGAACCCCAAGAACAGTATTAAAAGGCAAAAAGACATGACATTGAAAGACGAAGCCCTCAGTTTGGTAGGTGACCAATATGGTACTGGAGAAGAGTGGAGAAATAGCTACAGAAGAAATGATGAGGCTGAACCAAAGCAGAAAAAATGCCTAGCTGTGGACGTGTCTGGTGGTGAAAGTAAAGTCCAATGCTATAAAGAACAGCATTGTATAGAAACCTGGAATTTTAGTTCCATGAATCAAGGAAAATTGAAGTGGTCAAACAGGAGATGGCAAGAGTGAACAATGACATTTTAGGAATTGGTGAACCAAAATGGAATGGAAAGGGTGAATTTAATTCAGATGACCATTATATCTACTGCTGTGGGCAAGAATCCCTCAGAAGAAATAGAATAGCCCTCATAGTCAACAAAAGAGTCCAAAATAAAGTACTTGGGTACAATCTCAAAAACAATAGAATGATCTCTGTTCATCTCCTAGGCAAACAATTCCATAACATAGTAATCTCAGTCTATGCCTCAATCACTAATGCCAAACAAGCAGAAATTGAACGGTTCTGTGAAGAACTACAAGACCTTTTAGAACTAACACTAAAAAAAAAGATGTCCATTTCATCATAGGGGACTGGAATGCAAAAGTAGGAAGTCAAGAGATACCTGGAGAAACAAGCAAGTCTGGCCTTGGTGTACAAAATGAAACAGGACAAAGGTAAACAGAGCTTTGCCAAGAGAATGTACTGGTTAGGGCAAACAACCTTTTCCAACAACACAAAAGATGACTCTACATATGGACATCACCATATGGTCAATAGTGAAGTCAGATCGATTATATTCTTTGAGGCCAAAGATGGAGAAGCTCTATACAGTTAGCAAAAACAAGGCCGGGAGCTGACTGTGGCTCAGATTGAAAAATTCAGACTAAAATTGAAGAAAGTAGGCAAAACCAGTAGGCCATTCTGGTATTTGTTGTTGTTCAGTTGCTAAGTCTTGTCTGACTCTTTGTAATGCTATGACTGCAGCATGCCAGACTTCCCTGTCCTTCACAATCTCCCAGACCTTGCTCAAACTCATGTCCATTGAGTCAGTGATGCCACCAACCATCTTATCCTCTGTCATTCCCTTCTCCTCCTGCCTTCAATCTTTCCCAGCAAGAGGGCTTTTTCTAATGAGTTGGCTCTTTGCATCAGGTGGCCAAAGTATTGGAGTTTCAGCTTCAGGATCAGTCCTTCCAATCAAAATGCAGGATTGATTTCCTTCAGGATTGACTGGTTTGATCTCCTTGTCATCCAAGGGACTCTCAAGTATCTTCTCCAACACAACAGTTCAAGAGCGTCAATTCTTCAGTGCTAAGCTTTCTTTATGGTCCAAATCTCACACCCATACAAGACTACTGGAAAAAACCATAGCTTTGACTATATGGACCTTTGTTGGCAAAGTAATATTTCTGTTTTTTAAAATGATGTCTCGGTTTGTCATAGCTTTTTTTCCAAGGAGCAACTGTCTTTTAATTTCATGGCTGCAGCCACAATCTGCAGTGATTTTGGAGTCCAAGAAAATATAGTCTGCCACTGTCCCTATTGTTTTGCCATCTATTTGCCATGAAATGATGGGACCAGATGTCATGATCTTTGTTTTCTGAATGTTGAATGATAAGCCAGTTTTTTCACTCTCCTCTTTCACTTTCATCAAGAGACTCTTTAGTTTTTCTTCAATTTCTGCCAAAAGGGTGGCATCATCTGCATATCTGATGTTATTGATATTTCTCCCAGCAATCTTGATTCCAGCTTGTGCTTCATCCAGTCTGGCATTTTGCTTGATGACTTCCATTCAGGTATGACCTAAATCAAATCCCTTATGATTATACAGTGGAAGTGACAAACAGATTCAAGGGATTAGATCTGATATACAGAGTGCCTGAAGAACTATGGAAGAAGGTTTGCAACACTGTACAGGAGGCAGTGATCACAAACATGCCCGAGAGAAAGTAATGCAAAAAGGCAAAATAGTTGTCTGAGGAGGCCTTACAAATAGCTAAGAAAAAAGAGAAGCAAAAAGTGGAAGAGAAAAGAAAAGATATATCTATCTCAATGCAGCTTTCCAAAGAACAGCAAGGAGAGATATGAAAGCCTTCCTAAGTGAACAAAGCAAATAAATAGAGGAAAACAATAGAATGGGAAAGACTAGAAATCTCTTAAAGAAAATGAGAGATACCAAGGGAACATTTCATGCAAAGATAGGCACAATAAAAGACAGAAATGGCATGGACCTAACAGAATCAGAAGATATTAAGAAGAGATAGCAAGAATATGTAGAAGAACTATACAAAAAACATCTTAATGACCCAGATAACCACGATGGTGTGATCACTCACCTAGAGCCATACATCCTGGATATGAAGTCAATGTGGGCCTTAGGAAGCATCACTATGAATAAAACTAGTGGAGGTGATGGAATTACAGCTGAGCTGTTTCAAATTCTAAATTATGATGCTGTGAAAGTGCTGCACTCAGTATGCCAACAAATTTGGAAAACTCAGCAATGGCTACAGGACTGGAAAAGTTCAGTTTTCGTTCCAGTCCCAAAGAAGGGCAATGCCAAAGAATGTTCAAACTACCACACAGTTGCACTCACTTCAAGACATGCTAGCAAAGTAATACTCAAAATCCTTCAAGCTAACCTTCAACAGTATGTGAACTGAGAACTTCCAGATATACAAGCTTGATTTAGAAATGGCAGAGAGATAAAATTTCCAGCATTCACTTGATCATAGAGAAAGCAAGATAATTTCAGATAAACATCTACTTCTGCTTCATTAACAATGCTGAAGCCTTTGACTGTGTGTGTGGATCAGAACAAACTGTGGAAAATTCTTCAAGAGATTGGGATTACCATACCACCTTACTTGTCTGCTGGGAAATCTGTGTGCAGGTCAAGAAGCAACAGTTAGAAGCAGACCTGGAACAATGGACTGGTTCAAAACTGGGAAAGGAGTACGTCAAAACTGTATGTATATTGTCACCCTGGTTATTTAACTTACATGCAGAGTACATCATGTGAAATGCTGGACTGGATGAAGCACAAGCTGGAATCAAGATTGCTGGGAGAAATATCAGTAACCTTGATATACAGATGACACCTCCCTTATTGCAGAAAGAGAAGAGGAATTAAACAGCCTCCTGATTAAGGTGAAAGAGGAGAGTGAAAAAGCTGGTTTAAAACTCAACATTCAAAAAACAAAGCTCATGGCATCTGCTCTCATCACTTCATGGCAAATAGATAGGGAAAAATGGAAATGATGAAAGACTTTATTTCTTGGGCTTCCAAATCACCGTGGTTGGTGACTGCAGCCATGAAATTATAAGACACTTGTTCCTTGGAAGAAAAACCATCACAAACTTAGACTGCATATTAAAAAGCAGAGACATTACTTTGCCTACAAAGGTCTGTATCATCAAAGTTATAGTTTTTCCAGTAGTCATGTATGGATGTGAGAGCTAGAAAAAACAAAAGGCTGAGCACCGAAGAGTTGATGCCTTTGAACTATGGTGCTGGAGGAGACACTTGAGAGTTCCTGGGAAAGCATGGAGATCATACCGGTAGATCCTAAAGGAAATCAACCCTGAATATTCATTGGAAGGACTGATGCTGAAGCTGAAGCTCTAATACTTTGGCCACCTGATGTGAAGAGTGAACTCATTGGAAGATACCCTGACACTGGGAATGATTGAAGGCAGGAGGAGAAGGGGACAAAAGAGGATGAGATTGTTGGATGGTATCACCGACTCAATGGATGTGAGTTTCAGCAAACTCTAGGAGATGTTAAAGGACAGGGAAGCCTGGTGTGCTGTGGTCCATGTGGTCACAAATAGTCAGACACGACTGAGCAACTGAACAACAACAACTTCATTGGGAATAGTGAGAATCTAATGAGTTTTACTACATATTTGGGGGGTATGACAGAGCATATAGATAATTTGATTCCAAAAAAGGAACACATTTAGAGACAAAGATTGTATTAATCCAAATGAGTCAGGCCCTCAAGAACTATGCTCTCTAGCACTGACATGACAAAACTAAGAACACTGAACTCAACCCCCAGTAATCAGCTGCAAACTCTAAAGACCAACCTAAAAGCACACTACTACTGCTCCAACCATGGCTAACTCAGCTCAGAGACAAGGTATCCAGAAGTTCTAAGAGGGAATACATGGGGCCAGTGTTTCATAACCAGGTTGACTTCCCTTTGCTGTCTTTTGTGTTTGTTGTTTAAAAACAAGATAACATTCAGATAGATGCAAGAAGAACCTGCCTTCAATCATATTTTAAATAAATATTAATTGATCCCCCACTATATGGCAGCCACTGTTCAGTATGCTGAGGACAGAGCAGAGAACAAAATAGATGAAGTCCCTGTTCTTACTGAGCTTATACTCTAGTGGGAAATACATTTTACCACAGAAGCAAACACATATATAATATTGTTTTAGACTGTGATCAGTGTTATGATAAAAATAAAAAGGGAAGGGATAAGGTCACAGAGAATTCCTGGGCCATCCGACTTACTTTAATCTCTCTTTCCTGAGTTCTGAAGGATATAGAGGCCCACCATGGGTAGAACCAGGTAGAAAGAAAAGGAAGTGCAAAGTTCCTAAGGTCAGACATATCCTAGCATATGGGTATAAAAAGGAGATCAGTGTTGGTGTTGCTGTTCTGTTCAGCCACCTAGTCGTGCCCGACTCTTTGTGACCCCATGGACTGCAGCACTCCAGGCTTCCCTGTCTTCCACCACCTCCTGGAGCTTGCTCAAACTCATGTCCATTGAGTCGGTGATGCCATCCAACTCCAGTGTTGCTAGAGGAGAGTATGCAATGTTTTTATAATCACATCAAAGAGGTAGGCAGGGGCTGGGTCTATTGATGGTGGTGTCTGGGACAAGGAAGTGCTTCCCAGGTGGCGCTAGTGGTAAATAATCTGACTACCAATGCAGGAGACACAAGAGGTGGGCTGTATTCCTAAGTGGGGAAGATTCCCTGGAGGAGGGCATGGCAACCCGTCCAGTATTCTTGTCTGGAGAATCCCATGGACAGAGGAGCCTGGAGGGCTACAGTCCATGGGGTCGCAAAGAGTGGGACACAACTGAAGTGATTTAGCATGCATGCATGGAACCAGTAAATGGTGAGAGATTTTGGACAAATTTTAAAGAATGGCCAACAGGAATTCTTGAAGAACTGGATATGAAGCATGAAATAAAAAAGATTTAAGGATTCAGTTCAGTTCAGTCGCTCAGTTGTGTCTGACTCTTTGCACATTAGGCCTCCCTGTCCATCACCAACTCCCAGAGTTTACTCAAACTCATGTCCATTGAGTCAGTGATGCCATCCAACCATGTCATCCTCTGTCATCCCTTTCTTTTCCCAACTTCAATCTTTCCCAGCATCAGGGTCTTTTCCAGTGAGTCAGTTCTTCGCATCAGGTGACCAAAGTATTGGATTTTCAGCTTCAGCATCACACCTTCCAATGAATATTCAGGACTGATTTCCTTTAGGATGGACTGGTTGGATCTGCTTGCTGACCAAGGGACTCTCAAGAGTCTTCTCCAACACCACAGTTCAAAAGCAAACTCTCACATTCATACAGGACTATTGGAAAAACCATAGCTTTGACTAGATGCACATTTGTTGGCAAAATAATGTCTCTGCTTTTTGGCCTGAATAACCAGATGTTCCCATTAACCGGAATGGAGAAAGACATTAAACATGATTTCTGATGGGTTATTCTAGAGTTCCACTAATACCTGTGGATTGGACCTCAGGGTCCTGCTCCAACTTTGAGCAGCCTAATTATGGAGTGGGGCACTCCTTTTGGCTAAGAGCAATGAAGCACATTTTGGGGAATCCCCAACTTCTCCCTCCTGATTGTATTCATAAACTTGGAGATTTAAACAGATGAGATAGAGAAGACTGAGCACATTGGGCCAGGCAAAACGGAGAGTCCCCAGGCATAGGGAAGCTGCTGTAGCCACTTCAGCACAGAAACTATAAGATTGGGCAGCGCCAAGGCGGGCGCTGCAGGAACCTTCTTGGCGATCTGGAAGCCTAGAGAACCATTTTTTTTTTTTAACTAGAAACAAAGTAAAGAAAAGAGATGGGGTGGGGTTTGGTGGTCTGGCCCGCCGGAAGGAGCTTGGGTGGAGCCTACTGTGCAAGCCTCGGGGCAGACGGGGAGAGAAGGCCGCCACTAGCAACTAACATCAGCTTCCGAAACTCAACAGAGAGGTCGGAGGTATTGTTGGAAATGCCAGGAACCCCGTGATTCTGTCTGCCCGCCAAAGAGAGATGAAAACCCAAGTTGTGCGGTGCAGCTTTAAAGGGGCTGGTGATTGACAGAATGTGTAGCAGTGGATGGGGTGGAGCCGCTGGGTGGGGTCTGGGACAGGCAGCTGGGAGAAACCAAAAGGAAGAAAAAAGAAAACCGTAGCCCCTGAAATCGCTAATGCCAGGGGAAGCTAGCCAGAAAGGGAGGACAGGAGGGTTTTAGAGCTCACCTCCATTCCTATCCTGATCAACTCTCTCAGACCCTTCTATCTCCTTTTGAGATAATTAAAACCTACTGTACACCGGCCCTAGTCGGTGCCCGTTCCTAATTCCACTGAATTAGATTTGTAGTACGAGTGAGTGAAGACCCCGGGTCCACCACCTCAACCTTGGCCCCGCCCCATCGGCCTGGCCCGGGGCTGGGAGCAGAGGATGCCTTTGGAGGCGGAGAATCCGAAAGTAAGTCCCTTTCATTTTGCTTACCCACCCTCTCCCCTTCCTTTTGCTGCCCTCACTGGGGTATTCTCTGGGCGGCAAAGAGCCACCTTACCGAAGGAGACTCTTTCAAAGAGGACACAGAGGGTTGGACCGGGTAGGGTGGGGTAAGAAGGGGAGGGGAACGGAGGAGGGGTGGCGCTTTAAAGCCTAGCGGAGCTGCCATCCATGGGATAGGAAGCTGGTTGTTTGATTAGTGCCTTGATTTCCTCTCCTGCCCTTAGAGCCTCGACTTACCCCTCCAGGCATTTTTTTTTTTCTTTTTGTCACAATCCACCGCGTCTTCTGGCTGCTTAAAGCTTCTAGCTGTGAGTTGGGAGGGCTCCATCTTGCCCAGCTTCTTAAAGCGGCAGTGCACCAGTTCGGCTGTGGGAAATAGATACTGAAAATTCGATTTCGAAAAGGATGGCACTGACTCATCTTACTATGACACAAGGTGTGTTGGGGGAATTTGTACAGAGAGGTCAGTTTTTCCTCCTTATAACAGCCTCCAAACTTGTTCTAATATCCAGCTGATTCTCAGGAGGCGCATCCTGGGCTATACTGCCAAGTTGTACAGTAGTTAACTGCAGAGTCAACTGGCCTTGCACCTTTAACTCAAGAGGAAAATTTACCAAGATTTGAAAAAATAATTTATTTTACAAATATTTATCAAAAGTTAGGTTCATTGTCTGTGGCTGATCCCACTGCTGAATGTCTGTAATATGTCAGGACCATGTAGAGTGATGTCACTGACTCCTTTCTTAACAGATTGGTGGCCAAGGTTTCTTCCTAGAATCAAATGTTGAATTTGATTTCAGCATTTATCAAGCATGTGTCACGTGAAGGTTCCCATTATTCATCTTTATTGTCTTGTCTTTAGTACCAAGCATTCATATGCCCAAGCCCAAGTGACTGGGAGATTCAGCTGAAAGAGATAGGAACTCAAGTCAAAATGGCATGCAAATAGAGAAGGGCAGGATATTTCAATAGGGAAGCTAAGGCTACCTTGACTGATCTGTTATTCCCATGTCCATGTCCAGCCTGGAAGATTGTCTTGGGCAGGAGGGTTTTATCACCCCCCTTCTGCTGTTAAATAAAAGAACTAGTGTGGTGGAAACTTGTTAGAAGGCCTCATACGGATCAGTGGCATCTTTTCCAAGTTTATTTTTCTTATGTTTCTACTTAAGGAGGATGGCAGGTCTGGATGGAGCCTAATGATATCCTGCATGTCAAAGATAAGAAAATGTGTTGTTTGAGGTTTGAGGTCTAATATTTCACTCTGGGTTTCTTTCTTTTTTTTATTTAGGTATGAATTGTCTGTGCATATCTATGCATTTCTATTTGGTCAATGAAATGCCATAGCTTCTAGCACTCTGCAGTTTACCAGTTCAGCTATCTCTGGTATTAAATGCAAGGCAGACACCCTCTCTTTTTTAATGTGCTAGGTTTCATTGCATCCCCAGTGTCAACTCCCATCAAGGGCCTGCATTGGTTTTAGGTTTCTCGGCACCATTTATTAAAGCACATTCCTCCATCCCTTCTTTTCTCAATTGGTTTTCCAAACCCCAAAATGACCTTATTCTGAATGGCCATAACATTGAATCCACTGGGTTCAGATAAAGAAAAAAGCCTCAGTGTTCTTTCTCTCTAAAGTCACTGGTCTATGGGTTCCTAAAAACAAAGGAAACATGAATTCAACTGGAACCCTCCTGGTTACTTTTACCAGTGGGAGTACAGTCCTGCTCTAGAGCCAAGAGCCACTTGTACTTGTCACACACACTAAAATCTGCTACCCACACCCTGGCATGGAGAGTGGGAAGGAACTGTGTGCTGACTCCACAGTTAACCTCCTAAATTTGATAAGCATGAAATATGTTAGGTATTGCTGTGCTTCCATTTTAATATTTGATTGTCCCTTTGTGTTCATGTTGGTTTTTCTTTGGGATAGTTTCTAGATGCAGGATATAGCTGTCATAAAATATGGTTGATCTCTTCCTAGGGCAGTGAAAATTTTGTGAACCCACTAACAGTAATACAGGCAAGCAATAGAAATCTTTCTCCAAAGGTTTCAAGTGACTTTCCTAGAGAAATTAGTTTGTTGTCATTGATTCTGCTTTCTGGACTTGCAGACAGTTTCTGTCTACACAGAGGCAAAAGGGCTTTGTAAGAAATAATTGCAGAAAGGACACTTTATCCTCTTTCTTGCTCTCTATTTCACAAGCAGTAGTTTCGATCTGCCAACTCCTCTTCTAGAATCTGGTAGCCTAGGCTATTCTTGCTTAGGCTAGTATAGCCTATGCCTACATTTACTTTGGTATGAGTTCCTTCCTGGTTTTTTCTCAGCGTTCAAAGATAAGGACCTATGAAAGACAAAGGTATCAATAGGAAAGTACATCGTGTTATGAGATTCATTCATTAATCAATTCAACAAATACTTACTGAGAACTTACTCTGTGCCATCACTGCACAAGACTCTGGAGAGTCTGCAAGACAAGTCCCCTGCCTTTTTGGAGATTGTATTCTAATGAAGGTATGTTAGTGGATGGGGTTTTTTTTTGGGGGGGGATATGAATAAGATAGCAGAGGGATTGGGGAGAGCTATTTAATAAACAGTCAAGGAGGACTTCTTTGATATGATGATTTTTAAGAATATATATGAATAAAGTGAAAGAACTAGCCATGAGAATACCCAAGGGAAGAGTATTCTTGACAGAGAAAATAGAATTGCAAAGGCTTGACGTGTTCAAGGAATAGCAAAGCCAGTATCACTGGAGTGAAGAGGAGAATGGTAGCACATGATTTCAGAGAGACAGAGAAGCGCCAGATCTTATAGGACCTTGTAAATACTTTGGATTTTATTCCAAGTGAGATAGGGAATCATTTTTAAAGAAGATAAATAATCAACAATTATTATATTTATTATTATATTTAAAATTCTACTCTTGTAAGGAGGATAAATCTTCAGTTGTTCATCTTAGCATAATCAAGATAGATTATGATTTTATGATTTGAAAAAATTAGTAAGCTTATTCAATCCTGGGTGTTCATTGGAAGGACTGATGCTAAAGCTGAAACTCCAATATTTTGGCCACCTCATGCGACGAGTTGACTCACTGGAAAAGAGTCTGATGCTAGAAGGGATTGGGGGTGGGAGGAGAAGGGGATGACAGAGAATGAGATGGCTGGATGGCATCACCGACTCGATGGACATGAGTTTGAGTGAACTCCGGGAGTTGGTGATGTACAGGGAGGCCTGGCGTGCTGTGATTCATGGGGTCGCAAAGAGTCGGACACGACCGAGCGACTGAACTGAACTGAACTGAACTGATTTGAACTGAACTGATTGCTGAATTCATGTAACTAATTTAATTTTATACTGGCCATTGTTTCATAACAATTATCTAAAAAAAGATTTCAAACATATTTGAAACTACTGAAATACAAAAATTATTTTCAGCATAATTTAATTTAAAAAAATCACAATAAATTTATTAGCACAAGAAGAATGCTTAACCTTATTAAGAAAACATTCACAAGATTGTATAGCATTGTTTAGTCT
Source organism: Moschus berezovskii (assembly GCF_049115385.1). Taxonomy (NCBI): domain Eukaryota; kingdom Metazoa; phylum Chordata; class Mammalia; order Artiodactyla; family Moschidae; genus Moschus; species Moschus berezovskii. Next base: position 48,385,947 of record NC_142488.1, on the reverse strand, counting down.
AGCATGAAATTATGAAAATTATTCACTTGAAAACTTCTTTTTTTTTTATTTTTTAATTTTGGTCTTGCTGGCACACATAATTTCATGTAGGTTATATACTATTCTTCCCAGTAGGGAAGTTCTTCCCAGTAGGGAAGTGTGTTTCATGTATTATTTCATTTAATCCTCACAATAACCTTGTGAGGTAAGCAATATTATCATTTACATTTTACAGAATAGGAAACTGTGGCACAGGAATGTAAAGTGCCTTACCAAAGGACACAGAGCTAGTAAGTTAAAGAGGATTCGTTCTTTCCCATACCTTCTGAAAAGTTGTTCCATCAGCTTCTTTTTCTTTGGTTCTTCCACCCATCCAACCATTCCCACCTAATATAGTTATCATTTATTGAATACCTGAAAGTGAAAGTTGCTCAGTCGTGTCGACTCTTTGCAACCTCATGGACTAGACAGTCCATGGAATTCTCTAGGCCAGAATACTGGAGTGGGTAGCCTTTCCCTTCTCCAGGGGATCTTCCCAACTCAGGGTTTGAACCCAGGTCTCCCGCATTGCAGGCAGATTCTTTACCAGCTGAGTCACAAGGGAAGCCCTATTGAATACCTACTCTGTGCCAAGCCCTCTATTGAAAAATTTGCATTTATCAATTCATATAATGTTCACAGTAATCCTATGTAGTAAGTACTGTTGTTCTCCCAATTTTTCAGTTAGGGAAACTGGGACAGAAAAATCAAGCAACTTGCCCAAGTTTATATAACTCGGAAAGAGCAGATGTGAGATTTGAACCCAGGTCTATAAAGTCTACACCTTGATTATTATGCTCTACTGCCTAGTCTTTAACTTGCAAACACATTTATTTCCTAAGTCAGTCTTTATTGAACAGCCCTTACTCAAATTATTACCCTATTTTTTGGCAGTTTCCATTTAGATCATTATTGAAACTGCTCTCGCAAGAGTTACCTGAAAATCTCCTAAATGTCATGTCATGTACTCTCAAGGTTTTCAACATACTTGGCTTTACTACATATAAGGTTGTTGTACTTTCCTTCCATGTTTGAAGCCTTCCCTTCCTTGTCTTCTGTGATAATACTCTAAGGTTTATTTCCACGAACCTCTCTGATTGCTCTTTTTATTCTCTTATCTTGCTACTCTATACTCCTTATATAGGTCATCTCATCCACTTAAGAGTTTCAACTGCCATTTATATAGCCTATATGACAGTCTCCATCTCCAACTGAATGCTTTTTCTTAGCCCGGACCCATCCATTTGTCTGTTAATCAGACATCTTAACTCGACACCTCTACACTTAATATGTTTAAAATTGAATTCATCATCAAACTCCCTGACTCCAGTTTCTCTCCTTCACCAACAGTCACATAATCAACCAAACAATAAAAGCCTAGCAATAAAGCCTAGGGTCATCTATGACTCTTTCTTCTCCATAGCTTCTAGATTCTGCTTCTTAAATCTTTGTATCCTCTGCATTCCCAATTGTAGTGTCTTTGCATAATTTTTCATCACATATGACCTGGCCTATTAACATAGCCCCTTACTGTTGATTTATCTGCCTCTAATCTCTGTGGCCTTTGTTGTATGTTGAATTATGTCCCTCAAAATATATTGGATTCCTAATTTCTGGTACCACAGAATGTGACTGTATTTGGAGACGGGGTATTTACAGAGGTAATCAAGTTAAAATGAGGTAGTTAGGCCAGGTCCTAATCCAATATGACTGGTATCCTTATGAAAAGGGGAAATTTGGACAGAAAGACTCATAGAGGAAAGATGATCTGGAGAGACACCGGAAGAAGACAGTCATCTATAAGCCAAGGAGAGTGGCCTAGACCAGATTTTTCTCTCAGAGCCTTCAGGAGGAACCAAACCTGATGACACTTTGGTTTCAGAGTTACAGCCTTCAGAACTGTGAGACAATACATTTTTGTTTTTAAATCCCCTGTACTTTGATGTGGCAGTCCTAGCAAAGTGATATAATTTCCAGTGTAGTCTACATTTTAGGATATTTCTAAAATACATGTTTTTATCTTGCCAATCCTATGTTTAGAATTATTCAGATTCCCCTTCACTTACAGGATTAAATCCTTGCCTTTTGGTAAGACACTTCATAATTTGTCCTCAACCTACCTTTCATGTTTATTGCCTGTGACGTCCTTATCACAGGAGTTACATTAAGCTAACAGCTACTTCTCAAATATGCCATGATCTTTCACAAACATCATGTCTTTGTTCATGCTATCAGGAATTCCATGTGTTCTTTCTCATCTTACAACATGTACTACTCCACCTCCACCTTTCCTTCCACTCCATTCTTCTCTTTTTGATAAACTCTTATAACAGAACATGATACCCAATTCATTTTCTCTGTGAAGCCTTGAAATATAGGTAAGATTTGAATAGCCAGAGTTAAGGGGGAAAGATATTCTAAGCAGGAAGAGCCATATAACAAAAGGCAGGTAATGAGTATCAATATAATGTGGGTTGAAGGGGAATGGAGTAGAGTTATGGAAAAGTGAGGTTAGATAACTCTTTTCCTTTGGTGATAATATTTGTTGTTGTTCAATTGTTCAGTCGTGTCTGACTCTTTGTGACCCCATTTACTGCAGCATGCCAGGCTTCCCTGTCATTCACTGTCTCTCAGAGTTTGTTCAAACTCATGTCCATTGAGTCAATGATACCATCACCAACTCATTGTTGATAATATAGATGGGACCAAAGTAGCTTCTGGAGAAGCTGCAAGGTCAGTATTCTCCCTCCATAGTGTCTCAGGAAACAGATAGGCCTCAAAGAATATTATTATCCAGCTAATGTCACCCGATAATGAGATAAGATTGCCTGTATTATGTTCCTTGGAAAGCTGGTCTTTATAATAAGACCATGGGCTTGGGGTACATTTGCCGATCAGTGATGGTATGGTAGTAGAGCAGAAAATACTCAACAGGGTTTAGAGTCCTTTTCTGCTGTAGGTTATTTAAACCTGACTGTATATATTAACCATTTCTACTTATATAAAACAGATAGTTTTGAAAGGAAGAAGCAAAACTGATTCATTAATCTCACTCACTCATTCAACATACATGCGTGGAAGCCCTCAATGTGGATAGCTCTGTGCTACAGAATGGGAATACACAAATATAAGATCTCAACTTTGCCCTGGAGATCAGCTGGGAGACAGACAAAGTTCTAGCTAATGTCTAGTACTGGTTGCTCACTTATTGCTAGGGTCCACAATAAGCTTTGCATGTGTCTCACTTAAATTCCCAGTAGGGTTATACCCATTTTGTGGGTGAGGGCACAGGTTAGGGAAAGGTTGAATAAATTCAGGAGGGAGGAATTGGAAAATTGACAAGTGAGCAAATTGTTAACATGAGTAGAAAGGATGTTGGTGGCATTTGGGGTAAAGAAGTCAAAGAAGACTTGGTAGAGGAGGTGATGTTGAAGGATAATAAGAGTTTTCAAATATCAATGAAAAAAATTAGTCAATCTAAGAAAGAAATGGAAAATTTTATTTGAGCCAACCTGAAGATTATTACCTTGGAGACAGTCTTTCAGAAAGTTCTCAGGACTGTTCCACCCATTAGAGGTCAAAGCACAGTTATATAAGTTTTTGAGACCAAAGTTTATATGTCAAATGCTGTACTGATAGTTTAAGCAATCCAGATCTACACATACAAAGTGAATCGGCAGATCATGGGTCATTATTGTCCCTTATAAGAATAAGAAGGAAGAGTGTGTCCTCAGGATTTGTGACTCTATGAGATTAAGAAGGAATATTATCTCCTCAGGAGGTCTGGTTAATGCAGATGCACAATACCCACTAAAGGGAAGGAAGGAGACCTGAATGGGCAAAGAAAAATATTATGTTCAAAGTTTTTCTCACTTTGCCATAGAATATAAATTTTATTTCATCAATTTTCCCCTTTTGATAATTATTATTATTATTATTTTTTGTTAGAAAGCACTAGGTGATAAAATAGTTGCTCCCTCAATGCCAGAGTGGTTGCTTACTTACCTTTGATTCATCATGTCCCTCAGTGTTGGGTCTTACTGGCCTGTTTTCTTTTTTCCTTTTAGTAGGATATGCTAGTAAGATATCTGGCAAAGACTAGCAGTCAATTCTAAGTTGTCCAGTAGTACTTAGTGCAATTTTACCTTGCATGTGCATTGTGTATGTCCATTTATAGAGAGCTATCCGTTCCGTTCCGTTCTGTCGCTCAGTCGTGTCCGACTCTTTGCAACCCCGTGGACTGTAGCCTACCAGGCTTCTCCGTCCATGGGATTCTCCAGGCAAGAATACCAGAGTGGGTTATCATTTCCTTCTCCAGGGGATCTTCCCGACCTAGGGATCGAACCCAGGTCTCCTGCATTGGAGGCAGACGCTTTAACTTCTGAGCCACCAGGGAAGCCAGATGTGATCAAAATTGACAGTAGGAATGACCATGTCATTAATAAAGTTTTAAGCCAAGATTCTCCTAAACCAAACCATTTCCCTAGTATTTTTCCTAAACAGGGAAGAACATCATTTAGAGCAGAAATTTGATTCTTCATGTGTCATGAGTTAACAAATGTTATGGCCAAATGATCTTTGTGAGTGGTGTGATATAGGGACCTGATTTCATATTTGTGCATGTGGTTATCCAGTTTTGGCAACACCATTTGTTGAAGAGACTACCCTTTCCCTACTGAGTGTTCTTGGCTCCCTCGTCAAATATTAGTTGACCATGTAGGTGGAGATTTATTTCTGGGCTCTCTCTTCTGTTCCATTGGTTTGTGTGTCTATATTTATGCCAATACCATACTGTCTTAATTACTATAGATTTACTATAGTTTGAAACCAGGATGTATGATGCCTTACTTCTTTGTTCTTTCTCATGATTGCTTTGGTTATTTAGAGTCTTTGGGGGCTGTATACAAACGTTGGGATTTTGTTATCTATTTCTGAGAAAAATGACACTGGAATTTTTATGGGAATTGCTTTGAATTTATAGATGTCTTTGGGTAGTTAGGGATATTTTAACAATATTAATTCTTCCAACTCATCAACATGGGATATCTTTCCATTTGCTTGTGTCATCATTGATTTCTTTCAGCAAAGTCTTGTTCTTGTTATATAGATCATTCACACCCTTGGTTAAATTTATTCCTAAGCATTTTATTACTTTTGATGCTATTGTGAATGTGAAAGATTTCCTCCTTTCATTTTCAAATGTTTTATTTTTAGTGTATAGAAGTCCAACAGATTTCAGGATTTTTTTTTCTGTTAGATGCTTAATTTTTAAATTGTATAAATGTGAGAACTGAGACATAAATAAGCTGTACAGATGAAGAAACTGAAGCACAACTAAGTGTCATACATTAGGTCATATAGCTGACTAGATAGTCAGTGATTTAAAATGAGGATGTTTATTTTATAGCCTGCATTTTTATTGAATTTGTTGATTAGTTCCAACATTTTTCTGGTTGAATCTTTGAGATTTTCTATATAGAAGATCATATCATCTGCAAGTAATGACAATTTTGCTTCTTCCTTTCTGATTAGGATGATTTTTATTTCTTTGTCTTGCCTAATTGCTCTAGCTAGGACTTCTAGTAGTATACTGAATAACACTAGTGAGAATGGGCACACTTTCCATGTTCCTGATCTTACAGGAAAAGCTTTCAGCTTTTCACTGCTGGGTACCATGTTACCTGTGGGTGTGTCATATATGGTCTTTAAGGTACATTCCTTATATACCCAATCTGTCAAGGATTTTTTATCATGAAATGGTGCTTTTTTGTGTAAAATACTTTTTCTGCATCAATTGAGATAATCCTATGATTTCTCTTTCATTTTATTGATGTGGTATATCACTTTTATTGATTTGTGTATGTTGGTGTTGGAGAAGACTCTTGAGAATCCCTTGTACTGCAAGGAGATCCAACCAGTCCATTCTAAGGGAGATCAATCCTGGGTGTTCATTGGCAGGACTGATGCTAAAGCTGAAACTGCAATACTTTGGCCACCTCATGCGACGAGTTGACTCACTGGAAAAGACTCTGATGCTGGGAAAGGTTGGGGGCGGGAGGAGAAGGCGACGACAGAGAATGAGATGGCTGGATGGCATCACCGACTCTGTGGACATGAGTTTGAGTGAACTCCGGGAGTTGGTGATGGACAGGGAGGCCTGGCGTGCTGTGATTGATGGGGTCACGAAGAGTCGAACACGACTGAGTGACTGAACTGAACTGAAACATCATTATATCACAGGTAAATTGTACTCAGTCATGGTATATTATTCTTTTTATGTGTTCTTGAATTTAGTTTGCTAATATTTTGTTGAGAAATTTTGCATCTATATTCATCTGGAATATTGGTCTATATTTTATTCTACAGTATTCTTAACCTTGTTTTTGTGTCTGGGTAATGTTGACCTTGTAAAAATGATTTTGGAAGTGTTTCCTGCTCTTCAATTTTATATAAAATAAAGAAAGGAAATGCCAAAGAATTCTCAAACGACTACACAATTGCACTCATCTCACATACTAGTAAAGTAATGCCCCAAATTCTCTAAGCCAGGCTTCAGCAATACATGAACCATGAACTTCCAGATGTCCAAGATGGTTTTAGAAAAGGCAGAGGAACCAGAGATAAAATTGCCAATATCCACTGGATCATCAAAAAAGGAAGAGAGTCTCTGAAAAACATCTATTTCTGCTTTATTGACTATGCCAAAGCCTTTGACTGTGTGGATCACAATAGACTGTGGAAAATTCTGAAAGAGATGGGAATACCAGACCACCTAACCTGCCTCTTGAGAAACCTATACGCAGGTCAGGAAGCAACAGCTAAAACTGTACATGGAACAACAGACTGGTTACAAATAGGAAAAGGAATACGTCAAGGCTGTATATTGTCACCCTGCTTATTTAACATATATGCAGAGTACATCATGAGAAACGCTGGGCTGGAGGAAGCCCAAGCTGGAATCAAGATTGCCGGGAGAAATATCAATAACCTCAGATATGCAGATGATACCACCCTTATGGCAGAAAGTGAAGAAGAACTAAAGAGCCTCTTGATGAAATTGAAAGACGAGAGTGAAAAAGTTGGCTTAATGTTCAACATTCAGAAAACTAATATAATGGCATCTGGTCCTATCACTTCATGGAAAATACATGGGGAAACAGTGGAAACAGTGGCTGGCTTTATTTTTCTGGGCTCCAAAATCACTGCAGATGCTGGTTGCAGCCATGAAATTAAAAGACGCTTACTCCTTGGAAGGAAAGTTATGACCAACCTAGACAGCATGTTAAAAAGCAGAGACATTACTTTGCCCACAAAGATCCATCTAGTCAAGTCTATGGTTTTTCCAGTGGTCATGTATGGATGTGAGAACTGGACTATAAAAAAAGCTGAGTGCCGAATAATTGATGCTTTTGAACTGTGGTGTTGGAGAAGACTCTTGAGAGTCCCTTGGACTGCAAGGAGATCCAACCAGTCCATCCTAAAGGAGATCAGTCCTGGGTTTTCATTGGAGGGACTGATGCTGAAGCTGGAACTCCAATCCTTTGGCCACCTGATGCGAAGAGCTGACTCATTTGAAAAGACCCTGATGCTGGGAAAGATTGAGGGCTTGTGGAGAAGGGGACGACAGAGGATGAGATGGTTGGATGGCATCACCAACTCGATGCACATGGGTTTGGGTGGACTCTGGGAGTTGGTGATGTACAGGGCGGCCTGGCATGCTGCAGTTCATGGGGTCGCAAAGAGTCAGTCATGACTGAGCGACTGAACTGTACTGAACTGATAGAAAGGTTGGTGTTAATCTTTAAATGTTTGGTAGACTCCATCAGTGAAGATATCTAATCATAGGATTTTCTATATTGGGAAGTTTTTGATGACTGATTTCCTTACTCAGTATTGATCTGGTCAGCTTTTCTATTTCTTCCAGATTTAGTCTTGGTACGTTGTGTGTTTGTAGGAACTTGTCCATTTCTTCTAGGTTATCTAACTTTTTGATGTATAAATGTTCCAGTGTTCTTGCCTGGAGAATCCCAGGGATGGGGGAGCCTGGTGGGCTTCCGTCTGTGGGGTCACACAGAGTCGGACACGACTGAAGTGACTTAGCAGCAGCAGCAGTCTCTTATAATGCTATGCATTTCTGTAGTATCAGTTCTAATATCTTCTCTTTTATTCTAATTTTATTTGCATCTCTTTTCTTTCTTTGTTAGTTTAGCAAGAAGTAGTGTCAGTTTTATTTATCTTTTAAAAAACTTAGACTTTAGGGGTGTTAATCTTTTCTATTGTTTTTCTGGTCTATTTTATTTATTTCCAGTCTGATCTTTATTACTTCCTTTGTCTGCTAACGTTGTGAATAATTTGTTCTTCTTTTTCTAGTTCTTAGAAGTGTAAAATTAGTTGTTTATTTTATTTCTTTCTAATTTCTTAATATGTGCATTTAGCACTAAATTTTCCTCTCAGAACTGCTTTGTTCTGGTATACTGTGTTTCCAGTTGCATTTAAGATACTGTTTAATTTCCCTTTGGCTTTTTCTTTGACTGGTTGTTTAAGAGTTTTGTCATTTATTTATTGTCCACATATTTGTTGATATTTCATCTGTCCTGTGTTGTTGACCTCTAGTTTCACACCACTGTGGTCAGAAAAGATACTTGCTATGATTTTACACTTCTTGAATTTACTAACACCTGTTTCATGTCCTGCCATTACGATCTACTTTGGCGGATTTGCTGTCTGCTCTTTAGAAGAATCTGTATTCTGATGCTGTTGGATGGAATGTTCTATAAATTTCTATCAGTTTCATTTCGATTAATGTATCATTCAAGTGCATTTTTTCCTTTCAGATTTTCTGTCTTGATGATGTATCCCTTGCTGACTTTGGGGTATTGAAGTTTCTATTATTGTATTATTTTGTATGTTTTCCTTCAGATCTGTTATTATTTGCATAACAAATGTTGTTGGTCCATGTTGTGTGTGCAGATATTAATGATTTTTAAAATTTTATTTATTTTCAACTGAAAGATACTTGCTTTATAATATTGTATTGGTTTCTACCATACATCAACATGAATAAGCCATGGATGTTCATTGGAGGGACTGACGCTAACGCTGAAACTGCAATACTTTGGCCACCTCATGCAACGAGTTGACTCACTGGAAAAGACTCTGATGCTGGGAAAGGTTGGGGGTGGGAGGAGAAGGGGACGACGGAGAATGAGATGGCTGGATGGCATCACCGACTCTGTGGACAGGAGTTTGAGTGTACTCCGGGAGTTGGTGATGGACAGGGAGGCCTGGTGTGCTGTGATTCATGGGGTCGCAAAGAGTCGGACACGACTGAGCAACTGATCTGATCTGATCTCTGATACATATGGACCCTCCCTCATGAACCTCCCTCCCACCTCCCACCCCATCCCAACCCTCTATGTTGTCACACAGCACCAGACTTGAACTCCCTGTGTCATACAGCAAATTCCCACTGATTATCAGTTTTGCACTTAGTAATGTGTATGCTTCAGTGCTACTCTCCCAATTCATCCCATCTTCTGCTTCCCACACTGTGTCCACAAGTCTGTTCACTATGTCTACATTTCCATTGCTGCACTGCATAGATTCATCAGTACCATCTTTCTAGATTTCTATATATATATGTGTGTTAATATATGATACCTGTTTTTCCCTTTATGACTTACTTCATTCTGTATAATAGGCTCTAGGTTCATCCTCCTCATTAGAACTGACTCAAATGCGTTCTTTTTTATGGCTGAGTAATATTCCATTTTATATATGTACTATGACTTCGTTATCCATTCATCTGTCGATGGACATCTAAGTTGCTTCTGTGTCTTAGCTATTGTAAATAGTGTTGCAATGAACATTGAGGTACATGTGTCTTTTTCAGTTACAGTTTCATCAGGGTATATGGCCAGTAGTGGGATTCTTGGGTCATATGTTAGTTTTATTCCTGGTTTTTTAAGGAATCTTCATGCTGTTCTCCATAGTGGCTGTATCAGTTTACATTTCCACCAACAGAGCAAGAAGGTTCCATTTTCTCCACACCCTATCCACCATTTATCGTTTATAGATTTTTTTTATGATGGCCATTCTGACCAGTGTGGGATGATACCTCATTGTAGTTTTTATTTGCATTTCTTGAATAATGAGTGATGTTGAACTTCTTTTCATTTGTTTATTAGTCATCTGTGTGTCTTATTTGGAGAAATGTCCATTTAGATCTTCTGCCCATTTTTCAATTGAGCTGCTTGTTTTCCTGATGTTGAGCTATATGCTGCTGCTTCTGCTAAGTCACTTCAGTCATGTCTGACTCTGTGCTACACCATAGACGGCAGCCCACCAGGCTATGCCATCCATGGAGTTTCCAGGCAAGAGTACTGGAGTGAGCTGTATGAGCTGCTTATATATTATAGAGATTACTCCTTTGTCAGTTGTTTTATTTGTAATTATTTTCTGACTTCTTTATCATCATATAATAATCTTTTTGTTTCTTGTTACCATTTCTGGCTAAAAGTCTATTTTGTTTAATATAAAAATATTTACCCTCACTTTCTTTTGGTTTCCACTTGCCTGGAATATCTTTTCCCAGTCCTTTACATTGAGCATATGTATATCTAAAAACTGATGAGAATCTTTTGTATGCAGCATATTAGTGTTAGTCGCTCAATTGTGTCCAATGCTTTGTGACGCCATGGACCGTAACCTGCCAGGCTCTTCTGCCCATTGAATTCTTCAGGCAGGAATACTGGAGTGTGTTGCCATTCCCTTCTTCATGGGATCTTCCTGACACAGGGATTGAACCCAGGTCTCCCACATTACAGGCAGATTCTTTACTGTTTGAACCACTGTAGGCAGCATATAGTTGAGTCTTTTTTAATCCATTCAACTATTCTGTGCCTTTTGATTGGTAAATTCAATCCATTTACATTTAGAGTAATTATTTTAGGACTGGAAATACCATTTTATTGGCTGCTTTCTGGTTGTTTGTATTTATAGTGCTCATTTTCCCCTCTAATTCTCCCTACCATTGTAAATTGATATTTTTTCATGGTGGTATGCTCTGTTTCCTCTTTTTAAAAAATATTTCCTGAATGAACTTATTCTAGATTTTTGCTTTGTGGTCACCATGAAGTTTAAATAAAACATCTCCTAGATAAAGCAATTCACTTTATGCTCATAGCAACTTCTCTTTGATTACCTACAGTGGTTCTACCCTTTTATGCCCCACTTTGATCACAGTTCTTTTTGTGTTGTTCACTTGTTAAGAAAGTATAGTAGCTACAGTTATTTTTAATATTCTTGTCATTTAACCTTTATACTGTAGTTAAGTGGTTAACACACCATTCTATTATAGAATTAGTTTTCTAAACCCAACTGTGTTTTTCATCATCACCAGTGTGTTGTTTTATTTGAGGGGGGGGGCTTTCATGGCACTGATTAGTATCTCTTTATTTTGGCTTGAGGAACTCCTTTCAGCATCCATTGCAAGGTAGGTCTAGTGGGGATGGACTCCATACATTTTTGTTTGTCTGGGAAAGTCTTTATTTCTTCTTCGTATTGGAAGGTTAACTTTGCTGGATAGAATATTCCTGGCTGACAGGTTTTATCTTTCTACAATTTGAGTATTTCATCCCACTCTCTTCTGGCCTGTAGGGCTTTTGCTGAGAAATCTGCTGATAGCTTAATGGTGGCTCATTCAAAGGTTACTTTTTTCCCCTGGCTGTCTTTAGGATTCTTGCTATATCTTTGATTTTTGACAGTTTCATTATATTGTGTTTTAGACAATGACTTTTGGCATTGAGATAATAGAGTGATCTATTAGTTCTTGAATTTGGATGTCCAAGTCTATTCATGCTTAGGAAGTGCTTCACTATTATTTCTTTAAATAAACTTTCTACTCCCTTCTCCTTCTCTTTTCCTTTGGCAATCCCAATTATTCTAATATTTGTCTTTTGATGAGACTCCACAGATAATGTGGGGTTTTTTCTTTTTGCTCTTTTCATTTTTTTCCTTTTTTCTCTTCTAACTGTATTTCAAAATTCCTATCTTCTAAGTCACATATTCTCTTTTCCATCTGCTGTACTGCACTATAGATGCTCTTTATTTTATTCATCACTTCATTTATTGAATTGTGCTGAATTTCTGTCTGGCTTTTTTATTGTTATTATTATTTCTCTTTGTTAAAAAACTCATTTTCTTCATGTATTTTTCCCTGATTTTGAATTTTCTTTTTGAGTTTTCTTATAGCTTGTTAAGTTTGTTTAAAACAGCTACTTTGAATCCTTTATCAGGTGGATAACGATATTTTATGCATTTGAGCTTGGTCACTGAAAAATTATTGATATCTTTGGGCAGTGACATATTTCCTTGATTTTTCATGTTCTTTGTAGTTTTGTGTTGGCACTTTTGTATTTGAAGTAGCAGATACATCCTTAAATCTTACTGGTTGCTTTAACATGAAGTCCTATTCATTGATATTGGTATAGCTGAGGTTTCCTCAGATGTTGTTGGGCAGACCTGCTCCACTTTTCTTGTTCCTTTTTATGGCAGAGTTAAGCTCTTATGTCTTCTTCTTTTGTTACAACTCACCAAGCTTCTCTTGTTACAACTCAGCAACTCACCAATTTCACCAAGAAAAGAAAACCTCACTTTCTTTTCCAGAAGATGGTGATACAGTTCTAGTTTTGATTTCTCACTTGCCTGCAGGTCATGGTCCATTTTTCTGAGAGTACCCTGATCACCAGATCTGCTCTTTGGTGCTGCACTTTGGAGCTTGTACAAGGATCTACCTGTAGATTAGGGGAGACATAGGTTATATTTAACTTATATGCAGAGTACATCATGAGGAACACTGGGCTGGAAGAAGCACAAGCTGGAATCAAGATTGTTGGGAGAAATATCAATAATCTCAGATATGCAGATGACACCACCCTTATGGCAGAAAGTGAAGAGGAACTCAAAAGCCTCTTGATGAAAGTGAAAGAGGAGAGTGAAAAGGTTGGCTTGAAGCTCAACATTCAGAAAACGAAAATCATGGCATCTGGTCCCATCACTTCATGGGAAATAGATGGGGAAACAGTGTCAGACTTTATTTTTTGGGGCTCGAAAATCACTGCAGATGCTGATTGTAGCCATGAAATTAAAAGACGCTTACTCCTTGGAAGGAAAGTTATGACCAACCTAGATAGCATATTCAAAAGCAGAGACATTACTTTGCCAACCAAGGTCCGTCTAGTCAAGGCTATGGTTTTTCCCTTGGTCATGTATGGATGTGAGAGTTGGACTGTGAAGAAAGCTGATCACTGAAGAATTGATGCTTTTGAACTGTGGTGCTGGAGAAGACTGTTGAGAGTCCCTTGGACTGCAAGGAGATCCAACCAGTCCATTCTAAAGGAGATCAATCCTGGGTGTTCATTGGAAGGACTGATGCTAAAGCTGAAACTGCAATACTTTGGCCACCTCATGCGATAAGTTGACTCACTGGAAAAGACTCTGATGCTGGGAGGCATTGGGGGTGGGAGGAGACGGGAACGACCGAGAATGAAATGGCTGGATGGCATCACCGACTCGATGGACGTGAGTTTGAGTGAACTCTGGGAGTTGGTGATGGGCAGGGAGGCCTGGTGTGCTGTGATTCATGGGGTCGCAAAGAGTCGGACATGACTGAGCGCCTGAACTGAACTGAATTGAGGTTTAGCACTTGGGGCACTGGGGGTACATATGCACCCTGTGGGGAGATCTTTGGGTTGGGTGTTCCCAGAGCCTTTTGAGTGGACTTTCTTCTGAAGTCTTGAAGCAGTTAGCAAGTCACCATCTATTTAATCTCCTTTATTAGTCTTACTTGTTTCTTTCCCTTTCTCTTTCCTCCTCCCCAAGTCATGTATGTCCTGCTTTAGTACATTGGGTGCTGTGGAAGAGAAACAGGTTTTTCTGGCTATGACCCATATAACTGGCGAAGCCAGACACTTACCACTTTCCACCTTCTCCACAGGAGAGGTTACCACCACCCGCCCCATACAGTGTTACCCTGGAAGCAATGACTGTTAACAAGTTCTTCCTTCTCCACTACATCCAAACTTGTATCCTTTCTGCTGTGGTGACTTACTGAGTCTCTACTGGCTTTCTCCCCCACTTAGCAGAGCCATGACCGGCAGTGGCAGCCATCCCAGATCTCTGGAGCTGTACAAGTAGAAGATGACAACCTAGATCCCCATGGTTGTCCCTCTCCAACATGTACACACTCAAGGTTCCTCCCTTCAGATGTGCACCTACATGCCTCTGGCCCCAACCCCACACCAGCTCCCATCGCCATGCACCCATGTCAAGACCCAGCAGTCAGAGTAGAAGGCACTGATAGTCAGGTCCCCTGCAGCTACTTTTATACCCACAGTTGGCTTCAGCCCTTGCTGCTAGTTCTGGCTTCTACTGCTATGTATGTGTCTGCAACTGGCCTCTTCCACTACTCAGGCACCTGCAGCTATTCCCCACTGCTGAGTGTGTGCACACCACCAGGTCTGACCACCACTGCTCTCTGCCCTGGTCTCTAGCTACTGGACCTGGAAGTACCACACATCCATGAACTTGCTGCCCTGCACCACTTGACCTGGGTCTACAACACAATCCAGTTTGCTCTTAACTTAAGGTGAAGGTCAGTCCATAAAATCTGGGTGAGGTGAGTGCTTTTTCAAATGCACAGACACCTGTGCAAGACTACTGTGGGGATCAGGAAGAATCAGGAAAGCATGACACTACCAAAGAAAACCAATAACTGACCTCAAAAAAAGAAAAAAAGGATAGTCACGAATTGCTTGAAATAGTCAAAATAATTATTCTAAAGATGTTCAGAGAGGTACCAGAGAACTCAGATGAACAGAGTAATAAAATCAGAAAAACAATACAAGAACAAAATGAGAAGTTCAACAAATAAATAGAAAACATAAAAAGAATCAAACAGTAATTTTGGAGCTGAAGAATACAATGACTAAACTGAAAAATTCTATGGTGAAGCTTCTGCTTCTTCCAAGTAGAAGAAAGAATCAGTGAGCTCAAAGAAGTATATCAATTGAAATTATTTAATCAGAGGAGTAAAAGGCAAAAAATAAAAAGAATGAAAAGTAATGATCAAGTGTATTGATTAAGAAATTACTCAAAGTTGTCTAGAAACATTTTGTGATACCAAGTAAATGTTTACTAGAAAAGAGACAGTTTAGTGTGGGCATGAGTGAAGACCCTTTCTATGCTGTGTCTTTCCTATGAAGAATATTTAATATATTGTGTTTGGTCATTTATAAAAAAATTACATGCAGTAGCATAAAACTTGGGATAAATAAATGTTTGCTAAAAGGCATTCTGATGAGTAGTACTCACTTACTCTTTCAATACATTTTTTTAATTGCTAACTACATGACAGGCACTGAACTCGGTGCTGGAGTATTGCATGAATGAGATATTTTGAAGATATTTTGTCCCTGCCCTTTTGGAACTTACAGACTAGTATAGGGAGGCAGACAATGAACAAAATAGATAGTTAATGAATAAACAAGCAAGATTAAAAACTATGATTTTAGAGATGTCCTATGAAAGAAAACAATGAGATACAGTGAAAAAATGATTGGGGGGTCACTTAAGTTGGTCAAGCTTCTGTGAGGAGATTACTTTTGAGTTGAGATCTGAAAGATAAGAACAAGCTAACAGAGACAAAAGTTGGGGACAATAATATTCCAGGAAGGTTAATAAGTGCAAGGCCTGAGGAGAGAATGTACTTGTCATGTTTGAGAATCTCAGAGTGGTAGTGCAGTGAAGAGGAAGAACAGGTGAGGAGATCTGAAAGGTAAGCAGACCTATCTCTCTCATCCCACCCCCACCCTTTAGATTTCTTTTTTTTAAATTTATTTATTTTAATTGGAGGATAATTACTTTACATTATTGCATTGGTTTTGCCATACATTGACAGGAATCTGCCCCGGGTGTACATGTGTTCCCCATCTTGAACCCCCCCCCACCTCCCTCCCCATCCCATCCCTCTGGTTCATCCCAGTACACCAGGGCCAAGCATCCTGTATCATGCATTGAACTTGGACTGGCGATTCATTTCGCATATGATAATATACATGTTTCAATGCCATTCTCCCAAATCATCACACACTCGCCCTCTCCCACAGAGTCCAAAATACTGTTCTATACATCTG
This sequence comes from Moschus berezovskii, assembly GCF_049115385.1. Lineage (NCBI taxonomy): Eukaryota > Metazoa > Chordata > Mammalia > Artiodactyla > Moschidae > Moschus > Moschus berezovskii. Next base: position 48,369,736 of record NC_142488.1, on the reverse strand, counting down.
TGTCTCTTTTGCTGTCTCGTATACAGGGTTATCGTTATCATCTTTCTAAATTCCATATATATGCGTTAGTACACTGTATTGGTGATTTTCTTTCTGGCTTACTTCACTCTGTATAATAGGCTCAAGTTTCATCCACCTCATTAGAACTGATTCAAATCTATTCTTTTTAATTGCTGAGTAATATACCATTCTGTATATGTACCACAGTTTTCTTATCCATTCATCTGCAGATGGACATCTAGGTTGCTTCCATGTCCTGGCTATTAGAAACAGTGCTACGATGAACATTGAAGTACATATGTCTCTTTCAATTCTGGTTTCCATGGTGTGTATGCCCAGGAGTGCGATTGCTGGATCGTATGGCAATTCTATTTCCAGTTTTTTAAGGAATCTCCACACTCTTCTCCAGTGGGTGTACTAGTTTGCATTCCCACCAACACTGCAAGAGGGTTCCCTTTTCTCCACACCCTCTCCAGCATTTATTGCTTGTAGGCTTCTGGATAGCAGCTATTCTGACTGGCGTGAAATGGTACCTCATTGTGGGTTTGATTTGCATTTCTCTGATTATGAGGGATGTTGAGCATCTTTTCATGTGTTAACCATCTGTATGTCTTCTTTGGAGAAATGTCTTGTTTAGTTCTTTGGCCCATTTTTTGATTGGGTCATTTATTTTTCTAGAATTGAGCTGCAGGAGCTGCTTGTATATTTTGGAGATTAATCCTTTATCAGTTGCTTCATTTGCTATTATTTTCTCCCATTCTGAAGGCTGTCTTTTCACCTTGCTTATAGAACTGAACTGATAGTTTCCTTTGTTGTGCAGAAGCTTTTGATTTTGGTTAGGTCCCATTTGTTTATTTTTGCTTTTATTTCCAATATTCTGGGAGGTGGGTCATGGAGGATCCTGCTGTGATTTATCTAAGAGTGTGTTTTGCCTATGTTCCCCTCTAGGAGTTTTATAGTTTCTGGCCTTTCATTTATATCTTTAATACATTTTTAATTTATTTTTGTGTATGGTGTTATGGAGTGTTCTAGTTTCATTCTTTTACAAGTGGCTGATCAGTTTTCCCAGCACCACTTGTTAAAGAGACTGTCTTTTCTCCATTGAAAATTCTTGCCTCCCTTGTCAAAGATAAGGTGTCCATAGGTGCGTGGATTTATCTCTGGGCTTTCTATTTTGTTCCACTGATCTATATTTCTGTCTTTATGCCAGTACCATACTGTCTTGATGACTGTGGCTTTGTAGTAGAGCTTGAAGTCCGGCAGGTTGATTCCCCCAGTTCTATTCTTCTTTCTCAAGATTGCTTTGGCTATTCGAGGTTTTTTGTATTTCCATACAAATTGTGAAATTATTTGTTTTAGCTCTGTGAAAAATACCGTTGGTAGCTTGATAAGGATTGTATTGAACTTATAAATTACATTGGGTAATATATTAATTTTCACAATATTTATTCTTCCAATCCATGAACACAGTATGTTTCTCCATCTATTTGTGTCCTCTCTGATTTCTTTCACCAGTGTTTTATAGTTTTCTATATATAGGTCTTTTGTTTCTTTAGGTAGATATATTCCTAAATATTTTATACTTTTCGTTGCAACGGTGAATGGAATTGTTTCCTTAATTTCTCTTTTTTTTCAATTTAAATAATTTTTATTTAATAAATGGTACAAAGCACAATGCCAAAAACATGAACAGTTAAAATTTCACCAAATGAAAAAAATACTATAGAATACACAGTTGCAAAAAGCTACATTAAGTTATTTTACAACTGCCTTAAGCTGCAAAAAGAAAAAAAACCCGAATACCATACCTAAGTTATCCCTCTCTCAAAATAATGCCATTTATATTATAAACCACGAGCTCCCCATCAAAAGATGGGAACTGCTTTTGTTAATTCATATATATATATATATATATATATAACTGTATCACTTTGCTATACACCTGAAACAAACACAACACTGTAAATAAAATATAGGTCAATATAAAATAAAAATAAGTAACAGATCTTTGGGGCTTTACACTGAGTTAGAGTTCCTATCAGAGGGATAACAGCACCACAGCCGCACTGAATCCTCATGAAGGAGGCACACGAACGACTGGGTTACAAGAGTTATGGGAGTGACAGCTGCTGATTTCCCAGAAACTACAGCTCACAGAAAACCAACAAAGGCACGAGATACAGACCATTCACTTATGAATGTGTAAAACTCAAGAAAGTCCACATCACTCCTACAACATGTCGAAAGTGCCTCAGAATTCACACAATACCAACTTTCTCATGGTTCTGGTTAAATTACATATACCAATTTATAACAAATGGCAAAATCTGTAAATCTGTTCAAAGTTTTAAAATATTACGTAAGAATAGTTTCTTGTATTTCTATGCCACCTTTATAGTTCTGGTTTCTCATTTCTTAAGTAGTAAATTCAGCGTGCAGGTTCTATCCCAGGCTGATTTATACACTTCCAGGAGGAACGACCTCTTAAATCCACAGAGTGTTGAGTTGGGGAGCCCCCAACCACGTCAGATTCGTTTCACATATGATAATATACATGTTTCAATCCATTCTCCCAAATTATCCCACCCTCACCCTCTCCCACAGAGTCCAAAAGGCTGCTGCACACATCCAAGTCTCTGCTGTTGTCTTGTATACAGGGTTATTGCTATCCTCTTGCTATATTCCATATATATGTGTTAATATACTGTATTGGTGTTTTTTTAATTTCTCTTTCTATTTTCTCATTATTAGTGGTATAGGAATGGAAGGAATTTCTGTGTGTTGATTTTATATTCTGCAACTTTACTATATTCATTGATTAGCTCCAGTAATTTTCTGGTAGAGTCTTAAGGGTTTTCTATGTAGAGGATCATGTCGTCTGCAAACAGTGAGAATTTTACTTCTTCTTTTCCAATTTGGATTTCTTTTATGTCTTTTTCTGCTGATTGTTGTGGCCAAAACTTCCAAAACTATGTTGAATAGTAGTGGTGAGAGTGGGCACCCTTGTCTTGTTCCTGACTTTAGGAGAAACGCTTTCAATTTTTCACCATTGAGGATAATGTTTGCTGTGGGTTTGTCATTTATAGCTTTTATTATGTTTAGGAATGTTCCTTCTATTCTTGCCTTCTGGAGGGTTTTTATCATAAATGGATGTTGAATTTTGTCAAAGGTTTTATCTGAATCTATTGAAATTATCGTATGTTTTTTATTTTTCATTTTGTTAATGTGGTGTATTACATTGATTGATTAACGGATATTGAAGAATCCTTGCATTCCTGGGATAAAGCCCACTTGGTCATGATGCGTGATCTTCTTAATGTGTTGTTGGATTCTGATAGATTTTGTTAAGGATTTTGCATCTATGTTCATCAGTGATATTGGCCTGTAGGTCTCTTTTTTTGTGGCATCTTTGTCAGGTTTTGATATTAGGGTGATGTTGGCCTCATAGAATGAGTTTGGAAGTTTACCTTCCTCTGCAATTTTCTGGAAGAGTTTGAGTAGGATAGGTGTTAGCTCTTCTCTAAATTTTTGGTAGAATTCAGCTGTGAAGCCGTCTGGACCTGGACTTTTGTTTGCTGGAAGATTTCTGATTACAGTTTCAATTTCCGTGCTTGTGATGGGTCTGTTATTATTTTCTTCCTGGTTCAGTTGGGGAAAGTTGTACCTTTCTAAGAATTTGTCCATTTCTTCCAAGTTGTCCATTTCATTGGCATATAGTTGCTGATAGTAGTCTCCTATGATCCTTTGTATTTCTCTGTTGTCTGTTGCGATCTCTCCCTTTTCATTTCTAATTTTATTGATTTGATTTTTCTCCCTTTGTTTCTTGATGAGTCTGGCTAGTGGTTTGTCAATTTTATTTACCCTCTCAAAGAACCAAATTTTGGTTTTGTTGATTTTTGCTATGGTCTCTTTTGTTTCTGCCCTAATTTTTACGATTTCTTTCCTTCTACTAAACCTGGGGTTCTTAATTTTTTTCCTTTTCTAGTTGCTTTAGGTGTGGCGTTAGGTTATTTAGTTGACTTTTTTCTTGTTTCTTGAGGTATGCCTGTATTGCTATGAACCTTCCCCTTAGCACTGCTTTTACAGTGTCCCAGAGGTTTGGGGTTGTTGCGTTTTCATTTTCATTCGTTTTTATGCATATTTTGATTTCTTCTATAATTTGTTTGCTATTCAGCAGCGTATTGTTCAGCCTGCATATGATGGAATTTTTAATAGTTTTTCTCCTGTAATTGAGATCTAATCTTACTGCATTGCGGTCAGAAAAGATGCTTTGAATGATTTCCATTTTTTTGAATTTACCAAGGCTAGATTTATGGTCCAGGATGTGATCTATCCTGGAGAAGGTTCCGTGTGCACTTGAGAGGAAGGTGAAATTCATTGATTTGGGGTGAAATGTCCTATAGATATCTAGATATCAATTAGGTCTAACTGGTCTATTTTATCATTTAACGTTTGTGTTTCTTTGTTAATTTTCTGTTTAGTTGATCTATCCATAGGTGTGAGTGGGGGCATTAAAGTCTCCCATTATTATTGTGTTATTGTTAATTTCCCCTTTCATACTTGTTAGCATTTGTCTTACATGTTGTGGTGCTCTTATGTTGGGTGCATATATATTTATTATTCTTATGTATTCTTGGATTAATTCTTTGATCATTATGTAGTGTCCTTCTTTGTCTCTTTTCACAGCCTTTGTTTTAAAGTCTATTTTATCTGATATGAGTATTGCTACTCCTGCTTTCTTTTGGTCTCTATTTGCGTGGAGTATCTTTTTCCAGACTTTCACTTTCAATCTGTATGTGTCCCTCGTTTCGAGGTGGGTGTCTTGTAGATAACATATATAGGGGGTCGTGTTTTTGTATCCATTCAGCCAATTTTTGTCTTTGATTGGGGCATTCAACTCATTTATATTTAAGATAATTATTGATAAGTATGATCCCATTGCCATTTACTTTACTGTTTTAGGTTCGAGTTTATACTTTCTGTGTTTCCTGTCTAAAGAAGATCCTTTAGCATTTGTTGGAGAGCTGGTTTGGTGCTGCTGAATTCTCTCAGCTTTTGCTTGTCTGTAAAGCTTTTGATTTCTCCTTCAAATTTGAATGAGATCTTTTCTGGCTACAGTAATCTGGGCTGTAGGTTATTTTGTTTCATCACTTTAAGTATGCCCTGCCATTCCCTTTGGGCCTGAAGATTTTCTATTGAAAGATCAGCTGTTATCCTTATGGGGATCCCCTTGTGTGTTATTTGTTGTTTTTCCCTTGTTGCTTTTAATATTTGTTCCTCGTGTTTGATATTTGTTAATTTGATTAATATGTGTCTTGGGGTATTTTGCCTTGGGTTTATCGTGTTTGAGACTCTCTGGGTTTCTTGGACTTGGGTGATTATTTCCTTCTTCATTTTAGGGAAGTTTTCAACTATTATCTCTTCAGGTATTTTCTCATGGTCTTTTTTTTTTGTCTTCTTCTGGGATGCTTATGATTCAAATGTTGGGGCATTTAACCTTGTCCCTGAGGTCTCTGAGATTGTCCTCATTTCTTTTAATTCGTTTTTCTTTTCCCCCCTCTGTTTCATTTTTTTTCTATCATTCTATCTTCTATCTCACTTATCCTATCTTTGCCTCCGTTATTCTACTGATGGTTCCCTCCAGAGTGTTTTTTATCTCATCTGTTGCATTGTTCATTGACTCTTTTTTATTTCTTCTGAATCCTTATTAAACCTTTCTTGCATCTTCTTGATCCTTGTCTCCAGGTTATTTATCTATAACTCCAATTTGTTTTCAAGAGTTTGGATAATTTTCACTATAATTATTCAGAATTCATTATCAGGTAGGTTCCCTATCTCTTAGATGTAGGGTCCCCTCGTTTCTCCCCTGGTGGCGCCACGGGGGAGAGCAAGGCGTCAGCAAGTCCTCAGCCTCGGATGTGGAGCCTGTTTTGCCTCCCCGAGCCGGAGCGGTGGGGAAGAAACCCCAGGGGAAGGGTGAGCTGGCCACCCGCCCCACAGCCCTCCTCGCCTGGAGGAGGACACTCAGACACAGCGGGGGTTCTGTCAAGGCAGTTCCGCTTTATTGTTACAAGCTCTCCGTATATAAAGGCAAGCCTGGGGGTTTTGCAAGGGACTTTCTGCAGTCAGCTCCAATCATATTAAGGGTCAGGTCATCACGCGCTGACGGCACAGCAGAGGTCTAGGGTGATCATGCACTGTTCATGCAAGGGGAAGTGTTCAGGGGCCAATCACAATTTTTTGAGATTATTTGGGGCCGTGCCCTCCCGACATCCGCCAGGCGCCATCTTTATGGGCGCACCTTTGCCATGTGTCTTTTTTCAGCCGTGCATCTTTTATATCCCCCTTTTTTATTTATTTGTGGGGTCTTTCTTGGGAGTCATCGGGGGCCACCCGCATGGCCTCGCCGGAGACTCAGTGACTGTGCCTGTCTTAGGTTGTCCCCATCTGGGGATCTTACCTGTCATTGGCTATCCAGTCAAGCATAGGCCCTGGCGGCTTAAGACCTGGCTGAAGGTCTTTGGCCTGGAGAAGGAAACAGTAACCCACTCCAGTGACGGAGAAGCTTGGTAGGCTACAGTCCACGGGGTCGCAAAGAGTCGGACATAACTGAGCGACGGAACAGAACAGAATGGAAGGTCTTTTGGAGGGCTGGCCGGACTTAGGCTTTGTGGCGGGGGGATTGGCCTATAAACGATCTTCGGGATGGCATTGGATGGAGGTATATTGTATCAGACAGGGGTAGGACTAGTAAAGGGCCTTGCACAAGCGCCATTGGACCCTAGACACATCGTGTGTTGAGGTTCTTGGGCCCTTTATGTCCCGGGCGAGTAGACTGGCTCATTGGGGCAGCTGGAGTGCCCCCCACCTTAGGCTTGTAACCTATTAGCAGACGGTCGCCAGGGATCTTTCGGGACTTTGGGTCTGTCGCCCGTATTTGAGGCAGGAGAATGGTCTTCACTTGCTCCTGGGAAATGGTCTGAATCCGCTCCTGTAGGAACTTCTGGAAAATGTTGACAAGGCAGGGTCCAACTAAAAGAAGTATAGCAATGATCATTATTGGTCCCAGGAAGGGGAGCAGCCAGGGGAGGAATTGGTGCCATAGGCCTTGGGTGTCGTGAAAGTTTTGCAATTCCTTTTTCCGGCATTCAATTCTATCTCTTAACTCTTTTACCTTTCCCTGGACTATGCCCGTTTCATTAACAAAGTAACAACAGTCTTTCCCCAAGAAGAGACAGGTTCCCCCCTTTTTCGCAGTGATGAGGTCAAGGGCCAGTCTATTTTGTAGGGCTACTGCGGCCAGTGAATTAATCTGTCTCTGAACGGATACAAGGGACTCTACCACTTGTTCCATGTCTTCATTATGTTCCTGAGACAATTTGTAATAAAAATGAGCAGAAGTTGAGATGCCCCTGATCCCAGCACCTAGGGCCGTCACTATGCCAGTCCCGATTTGGATAGGAGCAATGATAGCCCGCCGTCCTCTGTGAGGAGGCTTTGTTGGTAACCTCTCATGATGGTCAATGATTCGATCCATATCTCCTTCATTGATGAAGATTAGTCCTGGGGCTAAGAAAACCAAGATGCACCCTGTAGGGTCCGGAGGGAGGCAGGAATAGGCATAGGTCCCACAGAGGAGAAAGATCCCAGGGCTGGTGCAGTTGCTTGTACTGTTTCTTGGGACCCATGAGGTGCAAGAGTGAGTGTCGTTATAATGGGAAGCATTAGAGGATGAGGTATTAAGAAGGCAAGTTAGATTTGAAGAGGCGGCAAGCAAGACATCGTCAGCAACTGGCCCAATAAGCTGTGTGACACTTTTGGTGGTATTGTTGGTTTTGAGAGTGTAATTGCCCGCTGATACCCAGGTGTTGGGCAAAGGGACTGCGATATGGGGTGAGGGGGTTAGTGACATGCATATCCAGCATGCCTCGGAGGGCTTTTTGTGTGAATTCTGAAAAAACTGGAAGGAGGAGTTGAGGAGGCGGGTGACATGTAGATCGTCAGTGGGGGGTGGTGGTGCAGGAGAGGCCTCAGGTGAGTGAGTAGGTCTATGCGTTTGTAAGGTTCGGGAGTCGCCTTCAGTTGGGTAATTATATTATTTATGTATTCCTGTTGTGCCTTATGTCTGTTAATATCTTCTATCCCACCTCCATCTGAGTATCCAATGTGAGTGCGGGGGTAAAAACATGTTTTTCCCATTTGGATTATAGCAGTTGCTCATTTGGCTCCCTGTCTTTTGCACCTTAACAGTAAGTAAGGACTTGGTCTGTTTGTTGTTGATGCGCATGGTACATGGCGTAGGGGTCATGCGGTAGCATGAGGAATGGACATAGCTATAAATTTCTGAGCAGGGGCAGGAAGCAGTGTCTAAAAGCCCGGGGAGTGCCATCAGGGTAAGGCACAAGAAGATCATGGCTAAACCGTTATGCCAGTGGGCAGGTCAGAAAGCGAGAGTGATAGGTCGTTACAAAGGAATAAGCTATCGATAGTAAGCCGCAACAGGCAAGATAACCTAGCGCCAGAGAGAAGGGGAGTGCAGGAGGCCACTCCTCTGGGGCAACAGATGCAAGGCCTATAGCAAAGAGCACACTTAATAGTGCAGCTAATACAAACACAATGGTCATTTGGTTGTCCACACGAAATCAGCTATGGGGTCCAAAGGCAGGTCGCAGTTAGGCCGATGATCCTGGGATTTGCAGGTGGCAAGGGGAGAGTTCATCTAAGCCTTTGACAAGGCCTCTTAGCTGCCAATCTGTAAGAGATCAAAAGTAGAAGGCGGCCTCATAAACTTTCATGGTTCTTGGGCTGACTGGTGGTTATCATGTAGATATTTAAGATACCTTGCTGGTATCCAGATGGGTCTTGTTTCCCCTGTGGGAAACATGCATCCAAACCCTCTTCCTGATGTTAAGAGTGGGTCTGGCCCTCTCCATAACCCTGTAAGTGGATCTTTCCATCTAACTGTTATCTCTGGTCTTGGCTTTTGGTTGGACCAGTGTCTCTGGAATGGGGTGAGTGGTTCATTGTTTGAAAAATTTAAAATATTTAGAGTAAAGAGAGCTATTCCTAACTGTTGATGAGGGTTTATTCCCCCTTTTTGTTTTTGTAGTTGCAGCTTTAAAGTTTTATTTTGGCGTTCTCTTATAGCATGCCCTTGAGGATTATGGGGTATGCCTGTAGTGTGTTGGATGTTCCATTGTTTAAAAAAATCTTGCAAATAGTTGCTTATGAAGCAAGGGCCATTATATGTTTTTACCTGGGCTGGGAGGCCCAGAGTAGCAAAACACTCGAGAAAGTGACTCTTGGCATGTTGTGCCTTTTCTCCTGTATGGGCGGTGGCCCAGCAGGCATGGGAATATGTATCTACAGATACAAAGATATATTTTAGTTTACCAAAAGACTCGTAGTGAGTAACATCTGTTTGCCATATTATGTTAGGTTTTAGTCCTCGAGGGTTAACCCCTGGTGATTGTAATGGAGGAACCTACAAGAATGGGATACAGGACTGGCAGGTATGTATGATCCTCTTTAGATCGTTGATAGGTATTTGTGGGAACCTTTTGTGTAAGCCTCTCCAATTAATATGGGTTAGGTGGTGGAGATCCTGTGCCTGTTGGAGTGTGTATACATGGGTAGATGCCAGCTGATCTGCCATGGAATTCCCTAATGATAGCATCCCTGGCAGGTTTTGGTGGCCTCTGTGGTGGTGTAAATAGATAGGTTGATCCCTCGCCTGAAGGAGCGTGCGTGCCTGTATCATAAGGGGGGTAATAGGATTATCATCTAACCGAATATGAGATTGGGGAAGCACAGGGAGCAGATTTTTCACATAGAGACTGTTGGTAAAAAGATTCAGGGGACCTGGGACTTTAGAGAGCGCCAGAATGATGGCGAAGAGTTCTTTGTATTCTGCTGAGCCCTGGCATGGGAAATGGTGTCAGTGGAGGGAGCCGGTAGATGCTGAGGAGGGTTCAAAGATGACAATGGCTGTGCCGTGCTTTCCTCCGTCTGTGAAGACGTTGGAGGCATCTATTATGGGCTTGGAAGGAAACAATTGAGTTGCCCTCCAGGGTAACGGACAAAAGGCGGCAACCCATTTGTGAGGCCCATAGTGACAGTCAATCTTTCCCAAGAATCTTTCGAAAGCTAAGGCCATTCGGTTGTTATTTCTCTGGATCCATTGGAAGTCATCTAATCTGTAGGGGACAATAGTCTTATCAGGTTCACGGGCAAAGCACCTGATTGAAGTGTCCCTTCCTTTTTGTATCAGATCAGCCATCTGGTCTAGGCTGGTGTAGACTCGGGGTCCTCCCCCCAGAGAGACATGGATCCATTGTAAGGGTTTGTCTGTTTGTATTGACACGGACAGGAGAATTTCTGGAGAGGCCAAGATCCATAATTGAAGCTCTTGAGTGGGGTCGTAGCGAGAGAGTTGAGCAGTATTGAGAGCCTGTTGAACCCTTTTAATAACCTGTTTATGGGGCGGGGACAGGGTGATTTTTTCGTGGGGGAGTTTGTCCTTTAGCAAATTAAAGAGGGGTATTAGGTCCCCTGTGGATATGGGGAACCAGGGCCGTAGCCAGTTGATTTCCCCCAGAAGGCTTTGGAGCTCAACCAAGGAATAAGTTTCTTTGATAGTTATCTGTGACTTAAGGGGGGAGACCACCTCAAGGGTAAGTTGGGTCCCCAGGACTTTGAAAGGCGGGACATGCTGGATTTTGTCAGGAGAGATTATGAGTTGCCCCTGGGCAAGACAATCAAATAGTAATTTGGAGGCCCATGCAATCTCGGTGGTATCGGGTGCCCCAAGAATGATATCATCCATATATAAGTATAATAAGATGTTAGATAGCAGTCGGACGGGCTGAGTAAGATTAGCCACATATTGTTGACAGAAGGATGGACTGTAAGCCATCCCTTGAGGCAGGACAACCCATTCATATTGTTTGTCCGGACCTTCATAATTAACAGAAGGTACCGAAAAGGCAAATTTCTCATAATCTTGTGGGTCCAGAGGTATCGAAAAGAAGCAATCTTTAATATCTATTATCAGGAGGTGCAGGGCGACGGGAATGGCTGGGACCCAAGGCATCCCTCTTAGGGGTGTCCCTTGAATTTTCATTCTTTCTTTAACCTTTCTGAGGTCTTGCAAGAGCCGCCATTTTCCAGAGGCCTTTTTGATAACAAAGATGGGGGTAACAAAGGGGCCACTGCTCCACCCACATAGGGGGTCCCAGCATCCAAACGATAGGGGGTGCCAAGGGAGCAATGGCGTTTAGGATTGGGGGTGAGGCTTCCATCGAGTCAGTGGTTCTCCCTTCCTTATCTTTTCAAATTCTGGATCCCCCTGGTATTTGGGGATTCTGGGAGGTTGGAATTGCTGTTGATATTCTTCTTCATCTAATAAATCTTGGTAAAAACCTCGATAGTCAGTGGTTATATAGGCGTCGGCTTGCCCTAGAATGTCTTGCCCTAATAGGTTGACATTGAGTCCTGTGGCGATTAGGGGCTTGACTAGGCCCTCGGAGCCATCAGGATCCTCCCATTTGAGCCAACTAGAGGATTCCTTGGAGGATGTAACGCCCCCGACGCCCACTAGTTGAGGTCCCTTGGCCATGGGCCACGTGGGAGGAACCTCTTCTTGCCTCAGTATAGTTCTGTCTGCCCTGGTGTCTACTAGACACCTAAATCTTTTTCCTCCTATTGTTATATCCATTTTTGGTCTCAGCCCTGGTACTATAGGGACAGTCCATTTGATCTCTTGCCTGGTAGGTCAGGGCTTATTAATGCCCGTTAGTTGGTAAGGGGGCCTTCTGGTAGAATTGCACCCGGGGAAGGGCTTTTCTAATCTATCAGACATCTCTTGGGAGAGTTCAGTAACCTCAGGCTGGCATACCCTGGGAGGAGGGCTTGGGGCTTCCCGTTGAGATGACGGGGCTGGGGAGTGCCCCTCATTTAGTTTAAAGGTTTCCCGTCTTTATCAAATTTGGACCTACAATCTATTTTCCAGTGGTATCCCTTTTTACAACGTGGACAGGGGGTTGTAAGTGGCCCTCTATTTCCAATTCTCCCCGGCCTCAGAGGGCAGTCCTTTTTAAAGTGCCCTTCCTTTCCACATTGAAACAATTGCCTGTTTTTTTATTTTTGAGGGTCCCTTCAGGGGAGGCATCTTGGGCCATGGACACTTTGCTGAAGACATAGGTGAGGGCGTCAGCTATTGCCTTGGTTTGAGCCTCCATTGCAGCCAGCATTGCTTGGGTTTGGTGGTGCTGTGTCCCAATATCTATGGTGGCTACTACCATAGTTCTATGGATCGATCTTTCTGCCCTGCGCAGGCCACCTTGTGGTCGGAATTCATTCCTTCCCATACCAGCATTTTGACAAATTGATCTCTTAAGGGACCTGGGGGGAATTTTCTTTGCATGCTTTTTTCCACTCTATCTATGAAGGTGGAGAGGTCCTTGTTATTTTTTTGGGTAATGTCGGATATGGGGGGTTTGCTGGGACCTTCAGCTAATTATCTCCAGGTGGATAGGCATATGGCCCGCACCTGGTCTGTATAAGGAGCAGGGATAGTGGCCTGTTGGGGTCCCGTGCTCCATTGATCTGCCGTCCCGGATAACATCCCGAAAGTTACAGGGATGACGGGGTTAGCAGCTTGATTTCTTTCACTTGGGCATGACATTCCTCCTTGAAAAAAGCACACCACTTAATGTATGTGTTACTGGGGAGTACCGCCTTACATAGCATTTTCCAATCTTGGGTCATGCAAGGCTGATGAGCTAGACCCTGGAGAATTGTCTCTGGACATGGAGAATTGGGGCCATCTTCTGCTACCGCCTTTTTGAGCTCTTTTAGGTCTTGGGCTTCCCAAGGGTACCAGGCCGCTGGCTGGTTCCCCCTGGGGTTTACATTTACGGGGAAGGCCTCTACTGAGTCTGCATTAAATGGTAATGGTGTCCCCCAAGGGCCTTCAGGGTAGGTCCTTCCTCTTCATGGGGATTCCTCCAGTCTCCAGGGGGGGGCATTATTGAGTTCCCCCTTGAAAGGGAGGGCTAGAGGAGGATACAAGTTAGACTTATAAGTTGGGCCCTCTGGGGTGCTGGGAGTGCTAAGGAAGTCTTCAGTCTGGTTGGACCTTTTTTCTTCCCCCGAAGGAGGCCATAATTCATTGGCTATAGTGGTTTTTCCTTCTTTCTCCCCGGAATTTATGGTGGCTCGTTCATCGTCAAATTGTTCCCATTGCCTCTCGGTATTATGGGTGGTGGTTTCTCCCTCATTTACCTGTCCCTTTTCGGGGGTGAAACAGGTCTTAAGGGCAGAGATTTTGGGGTAGAACCCCAAGGGTAGCTCCTCTCCGTCCCGGATTTCCCTTTTTCTAGCTAGATTTTGGACCCTATCCCAGGTAGCCCATGAGAATAGGTTGGCTGAATCTATCCATGGGGTCAATCTGGTAATAGCCCCCCAGACTTTGATGGCCTAGATGTCGGAGATTTTGAGTTCTCTACTTTTAAGCATGTACTTCAGGGCCTTAAGAGCGGGCTCATCAGTTTTGCTAATGGTAGTCCCCATAGTGAGCAGACAGAGGAAGGCACGTTTGCTGAGAGTGTCCACCAAGAAAGGTCCTATGGGGAGCGGTGGTGGCCGAGTGATTGGGCCTGTGTGATGCTTATGGAACTGTGTGCCTTTGTCGTTGCACGGAAATTTTCTTGATGGGGGCGGCACCCTAGGGGCCTCTAGCCCATTCCGTGACCCCCTTATCCTGTCACAGGAGTCTTCAAGTGGCGGGCGCCCTATTGGCTTTTAAGTGCCTGTCCCATGCCCACAGGGGTCCTGGCCTCAGTCTCGGCAAGAAGTGAGAGAAAGAAAGGGAAACAAAAAGGAGGGGTTCACCCAATTGGGGTCCCGTTACTGAGCTCTCAGCGCGAGGGGTCTTTGGCTTCCCCCAGGGAGTGCCCTGGACAGGTAGCCTCAATTACCCCTGTGAGCGATTGCCGTTCACTGAACTCCCTGAGTGAGAGAGAGAGAGAGAGGGCGGGGGTGAGAGAGAGAAAGAGAAGGATTATAGCGCCCACCCGTGAAGGTTTCTTTTCAACCTTAATACACTTGCCTTGGGGTTGCACTCCTCAATGGGAGCGTCGCACAGAGGCTCGTGGAACCTTTTCATTGTCTCTCTTTCAAGACCGTGCGATGAGGGCTCTCTTTCTCCGAGGGGATCCGAGTCACGGCGTCTTCCTCTTTTGTTTGGGTTGGTGGACCTTTATCCTGTTCCTTTACTTGCTGGGCATTTCTCTGCCTCTTCATCTTGCTCATATTTCTGTGTTTAGGGTGGCCTTTCCGTCTTTTGGAGGTTTGTGGAGTTCTCTTTATTGTGGAGTTTCCTCTGTGTGGGTGAGGTTGGACAGGTGGCTTTTCAAGGTTCCCTGGTTAGGGAAGCTTGTGTCGGTGTTCTGGTGGGTGGAGCTGGATTTCTTCTCTCTGGAGTGCAATGAAGTGTCCAGTAATGAGTTATGAGATATCAGTGGGTTTGGAGTGACTTTGGGCAGCCTGTATATTGAAGCTCAGGTCTATTTTCCTGTGTTGATGGAGAATTTGCGTGGTATGTCTTGCTCTGGAACTTGTTGACCCTTGGGTGGTGCTTCGTTTCAGTGAAGGTATGGAGGCGTTTGATGAGATCCTATCAATTAATGTTCCCTGGAGTTAGGAGATCTCTGGTGTTCTCAGGATTTGGAATTACGCGTCCTGCCTCTGGTTTTCAGTCTTATTCTTGCAGTAGCCTCAAGATTTCTCCATCTGTCACTTCCAAGGTGGTTCCCTCTGTTTTATCTTCTTCTTTAGATGTCTTCAGTGTCTAATTTCTGCGGTGGTGGACACTTTTTAAAGCCCACTTGTTCAGTCGTGCTGTGGGGAGGGAGGAGAGCTGCAGACAAATATCACTGGCACCTTTGGGGAGTGCTCACAGTCTCGGCCACACTGGATTTTTGCCTGCTCACGACGTGTATGCTGTCCCAGTCTACACTGCACAGGCTCTAGGTTGCTCTGCCTGGAACTGTCTGAGGCTGACGCTGAGTTGCATGCACATCCCAGGTCCAAGCCCCTCAGGTTCAGGTACTTGGGTACTCCACAAATGGGCAGACTCGGTTTGACCTGCGTTTTGTGTCCTGCCCCGGTACGAGCAGCTCAGGTGACTAGGTGTTTTGTAAGCGTGGTTGCTGAGACTTATCGCCTCCCCAGCCCCTGCCACTCAGTTTTCTGGGTGTTCAACTGGCGCACCTCCTCAGGTGGATGTTGACTGGCCAGAAGCCCAAGAATTCTTGGTTAGCAATGAAGACTCTTTGCGGTTTGGTATCGGATGCCTCTCTGGGGCAGCCAATTCTCCCTTCTGGCTCTGGCAGCCCTCCCCTGCCTGTCTCGGTGGGGGATGGGGGATTAGCTGTCCACAGCTGGGAACTCTATACAGTCTTTTGTTCTGTGAGTGCGTCTGGTGGTGTCTTCAGTTCAGTTCAGTTCATTTCAGTGGCTCAGTCGTGTCCGACTCTTTGGGACCCCATGAATCACAGCACGCCAGGCCTCCCTGTCCATCACTAACTCCCGGAGTTCACTCAAACTCATGTCCATCGAGTCGGTGATGCCATTCAGTCATCTCATTCTCTGTCGTCCCTGTCACCTCCCGCTCCCAATCACTCCCGGCATCAGAGTCTTTTCCAGTGAATCAACTCTTTGCATGAGGTGGCCAAAGTATTGGAGTTTCAGCTTTAGCGTAAGTGCTTTCAATGAACACCCAGGATTAGGTTAGGGCTTTTTGCCGTTTCGCGGGGTAGCTATCCCACCATCTGCTTTGCTATCTCAAGTTAGTTCCCTTAGATTGCCCTCGGGGCATTCAAACCCGGTCCTCACTCTAAACAGTGCAGCGTGTGCCTCCCTGCCTGGCCCCCGCTTGCTAGTCGCAGATGTGGGCATCTGTGCTGCTTGTCTGCTGAGAGTTACTGTTGGGCACATAATCTGCGGGGTTTAATTATTTATTTCTTTTTCCTTCCGGTTATGTTGCCCTCTGAGTTTCCAAGGCTTGCCACAGACTAGCCAGTGAGAGTGTTTCCTGGTGTTTGGAAACTTCTCTCTTTTTTAAGCCTCCCTTCCCAGGACCGATCTCCATCCGTACCTCTTTTGTCTCTCTTTTTATCTTTTATATTATTTCCTACCTCCTTTCTTTCTTTTTATTTTATTTTTTTACTTTACATTAATATATTGGTTGGTTTTGCCATACATTGACACGAATCTGCCCGAGGTGTATATGTGTTCCCCCTCCCGAACCCCACTCCCACCTCCCTCTTCCCCATATCCTACCTCCAGGTCATCCCCGTGCACCAGCCCCAAGCATCCTGTATCATGCATCGAAACTGGACTGGTAAATCATTTCACATATGATAATATACATGCTACAATCTCATTCTCTCAAATCATCCCACCTTCACCCTCTCCCACAGAGTCCCAAAGACTGTTCTATACACCTATGTCTCTTTTGCTGTCTCATACACAGGGTTAAGATTACCATCTTTCTAAATTCCATATATATGCGTTAGTATACTGTATTGATGTTTTTCTTTCAGGCTGACTTCACTCTGTATAATAGGCTCCAATTTCATCCACCTCATTAGAACTGACTCAAATGCATTTTTTTGATGGCTGAAAAATAATCCATTGTGTATATGTATCAAAGCTTTCTTATCCATTCATCTGCAGATGGACATTTAGGCTGCTTCCATGTCCTCGCTATTATAAACAGTGCTGCGATGAACATTGGAGTACATGTGTCTCTTTCAATTCTGGTTTCCTCGGAGTGTATGCCCAGGAGTGCGATTGCTGGATCATATGCCAGTTCTATTTCCAGTTTTTTGAGGAATCTTCACACTGTTCGCCATAGTGGCTGTACTAGTTTGCATTCCCACCAACAGTGTAAGAGGGTTCCCTTCTCTCCACACCCTCTCCAGCATTTATTGCTTGTAGACTTTTGGATAGCAGCCATTCTGACTGGTGTGAAATGGTATCTCATTGTGGTTTTGATTTGCATTTCTCTGATTATGAGGGATGTTGAGCATTTTTTCACGTTTGTTAGCCATCTGTATGTCTTCTTTGGAGAAATGTCTGTTTAGTTCTTCGGCCCATTTTTTGATTGGGTCATTTATTTTTCTGGAATTGAGCTGCAGGAGCTGCTTCTATATTTTGGAGGTTAATTCTTTGTCAGTTGTTTCATTTGCTATTAATTTCTCCCATTCTGAAGGCTGTCTTTTCACCTTGCTTATAGTTTCCTTTGCTGTGCAGAAGATTTTGATTTTCATTAGGCACCATTTGTTTATTTTTCCTTTTATTTCCAATATTCTGGGAGGTGGGTCATGGAGGATCCTGCTGTGATTTATGTCGGAGAGTGTTTTGCCTATGTTCTCCTCTAGGAGTTTTATAGTTTCTGGTCTTACATTTAGATCTTTAATCCATTTTGAGTTTATTTTTGTGTATGGTGTTAGGAAGTGATCTAGCTTCATTCTTTTACAAGTGGCTGACCAGTTTTCCCAGCACCACTTGTTAAAGAGACTGTCTTTTCTCCATTTTATATTCTTGCCTCCTTTGTCAAAGATAAGTTGTCCATAGGTGCGTGGATTTATCTCTGGGCTTTCTATTTTGTTCCATTGATCTATATTTCTGTCTTTATGCCAGTACCATACTGTCTTGATGACTGTGGCTTTGTAGTAGATCCTGAAGTCCGGCAGGTTAATTCCCCCAGTTCCATTCTTCTTTCTCAAGATTGCTTTGGCTATTTGAGGTATTTTGTATTTCCATACAAATTGTGAGATTATTTGTTCTAGTTCTGTGAAAAATATCGTTGGTAGTTTGATAGGGATTGCATTGAATATATAAATTACTTTGGGCTGTATACTCATTTTTACAATATTTATTCTTTGAATCCACGCACACAGTATATTTCTCCATCTATTAGTGTCCTCTTTGATTACTTTCACAAGTGTTTTATAATTTTCTATGTACAAGTTTTTTGTTTCCTTAGGTAGATATATTCCTAAGTATTTAATTCTTTTCATTGCAACAGTGAATGGAATAGTTTCCTTAATTTCTCTATTTTCTCATTATTAGTGTATAGGAATGCAAGGGATTTCTGTGTGTTGATTTTATATCCTGCAACTTTACTGTATTCATTGATTAGCTCTAGGAGTTTTCTGGTAGAGTCTTTAGGGTTTTCTGTGTAGAGGATCATTTCATCAGCAAACAGTGAAAGTTTTACTTCTTCTTTTCCAATTTGGATTCCTTTTATGTTTTTTTCTGCTCTGATTGCTGTAGCCAAAACTTGCAGAACTATGTTGAATAGTAGTGGTGAGAGTGGGTACCCTTGTCTTGTTCCTGACTTCAGGGGAAATGCTTTCAGTTTTTCACCATTGAGGATAATGTTTGCTGTGGGTTTGTCATATATAGCTTTTATTATGTTGAGATATGTCCCTTTTATTCCCAGTTTCTGGAGGGTTTTTTATCATAAATGGATGTAGAATTTTGTCGAAGGTTTTCTATGTATCTATTGAGATAATCATATGAATTTTATTTTTCAGTTTTTTTATGTGGTGTATTACGTTGACTGATTTGCGGATATTGAAGAATCCCTGCATTCCTTGGATAAAGCCCACTTGGTCATGAGGTATGATCTTCTTAGTGTGTTGTGGGATTCTGATTGCTAGAATTTTGTTAAGGATTTTTGCTCCTATGTTCATCAGTGATATTGGCCTGTAGTTTTCTTTTTTTGGGGGATCTTTACCAGGTTTTTGGATTAGGGTGATGGTGGCCTCATAGAATGAGTTTGGAAGTTTCCTTTCCTCAGCAGTTTTCTGGAAGACTTTGAGTAGAATAGGTGTTAGCTCTTCTCTAAATTTTTGGTAGAATTCAGCTGTGAAGCCTTCTGGACCTGGGCTTTTGTTTGCTGGAAGATTTCTAATTACAGCGTCTAATTTCGTGCTTGTGATGGGTCTCTTAAGATTTTCTATTTCTTCCTGGTTCAGTTTTGGAAGGTTGTACTTTTCTAAGAATTTGTCCATTTCTTCCAAGTTATTAATTTTTTTGCCATATAATTGCGGATAGTATTCTCTAATAATCCTTTGCATTTCTATGTTGTCAGTTGTGATCTTTCTATTTTCATTTCTAATTTTATTGATTTGGTTCTTCTCCCTTTGTTTCTTGATGAGTCTGGCTAGTGTTTTGTCAATTTTATTTACCTTCTAAAAGAACCAGCTTTTGGCTTTGTTGATTTTTGCTATGGTCTCTTTTGTTTCTTTTGCATTTATTTCTGCCCTAATTTTTATGATTTCTTTCCATCTACTAACCCTGGGGTTCTTAATTTCTTCCTTTTCTAGTTTCTTTAGATGTAGAGTTAGGTTATTTAGTTGACTTTTTTTTCTTGTTTCTTGAGGTGTGCCTGTATTGCTATGAACTTTCCCCTTAGCACAGCTTTTACAGTGTCCCAGAGGTTTTGGGTTGTTGTGTTTTCATTTTCATTCATTTCTATGCATATTTTGATTTCTCTTTTGACTTCTTCTAGGATTTGTTGTTTCAGACTCCATATGTTGGCATTTTTAATAGTTTTTCTCCTGTAATTGAGATCTGATCTTACTGCGTTGTGGCCCGAAAAGAAGCTTGGAATGATTTCAATTTTTTTTGAATTTACCAGGGCTAGATTTGTGGCCCAGGATGTGATCTATTCTGGAAAAGGTTCCGTGTGCGCTTGAGAAAAAGTGAAATTCCTTGTTTTGGGGTGAAATGTCCTATAGAGATTTATTAGGTCTAACTGGTCTATTGTATCATTTAAAGTTTGTGTTTCCTTGTTAATTTTCTGTTTAGTTCATCTATCCATAAGTGTGAGTGGGGTATCAAAGTCTCCCACTATCATTGTGTTATTGTTAATTTCCCCTTGATACTTGTTAGTAACTGTCTTCGGAGAAGGCAATGGCAAGCCACTCCAGTACTCTTGCCTGGAAAATCCCATGGATGGAGGAGCCTGGTAGGCTGCAGTCCATGGGGTCGCTAAGGGTCGGACACGACTGAGCGACTTCACTTTCACTTTTCACTTTCATACATTGGAGAAGGAAATGGCAACCCACTCCAGTGTACTTGCCCGGAGAATCCCAGGGATGGGTGAGCCTGGTGGACTTCCGTCTATGGGGTCACACAGAGTCAGACACGACTGAAGTGACTTAGCAGCAGCAGCAGTAACTGTCTTACATATTGTGGTGCTCCTATGTTGGGTTCATAAATATTTATAATTGTTATATTTTCTTCTTGTATTGATCCTTTGATCACTATGTAGTTTCCTTCTTTGTCTCCTTTCACAGCCTTTTTTAAAAAATCTATTTTATCTGATGTGAGTATTGCTACTCCTGCTTTCTTTTGGTCTCTGTTTGCATGGAATGTCCTTTTCCAGCCCTTCACTTTCAGTCTGTATGTGTCCCTCGTTTTGAGGTGGGTCTCTTGCAGACAACATATATGGGGGTCTTGTTTTTGTATCCATTCAGCCAGCCTTTGTATCCATTCAGCCAGCCTTTGTCTTTTGGTTGGGGCATTCAACCCATTCATGTTTATGGTGATTATTGATAAGTATGATCCCTTTTCCATTTTCTTTATTGTTTTGGGTTCGAGTTTATATACCCTTTCTGTGTTTCCTGTCTAGAGAAGATCCTTTAGTATTTGTTGGAGAACTGGTTTGGTGATGCTGAATTCTCTCAGCTTTTGCTTGTCTGTAAAGCTTTTGATTTCTCCTTCATATTTGAATGAGATCCTTGCTGGGTACAGTAATCTGTACTGTAGGTTACTTTCATCACTTTAAGTATGTCCTGCCATTCCCTCCTGTCCTGAAGAGTTTCTATTGAAAGATCATCTGTTATCCTTATGGGGATCCCCTTGTGTTTTATTTGTTGTTTTTCCCTTGCTGCTTTTAATATTTGTTCTTTGTGTTTGATCTTTCTTAATTTGATTAATATGTGCCTTGGGGTATTTCGCCTTGGGTTTATCCTCTTAGGAACTCTGGTTTTCTTGAACTTAGGTGATTATTTCCTTCCCCATTTTCGGGAAATTTTCAACTATTATCTCCTCAGATATTCTCTCATGGTCTTTCTTTTTGTCTTCTTCTTCTGGGACTCCTATGATTCGAATGTTGGCGCGTTTAACATTGTCCCAGAGGTCTCTAATATTGTCCTCATTTCTTTTAATTCGTTTTTCTTTTTCCGTCTCTGTTTCATTTATTTCTACAATTCTATCTTCTAGCTCGCTTATCCTGTCTTCTGCCTCCGTTATTCTACTGTTTGTTCCCTCGAGAGTGTTTCTGATCTCATCTGTTGCATTATTCGTTGTATATTGACTCTTTTTTATTTCCTCTAATTCCTTATTAAACATTTCTTGCATCTTCTCAATCCTTTCCTCCACTTTATTTATCTGTAACTCCATTTTGCTTTCCAGATTTTGAATCATTTTCACAATTAAAATTCGAAATTGTTTATCAGGTAGGTTCCCTAAGTCTTCCTCTTTTGTTTGTGTTGGTGGGCACTTATCCTGTTCCTTTACTTGCTGGGTATTTCTCTGCCTCTTCATCTTGCTTATATTGCTGTGCTTGGGGTGGCCTTTCCGTCCTCTGGCAGTCTGTGGAGTTCTCTTTATTATGTAGTTACCTCGTTGTGTGTGCGGTTGGATGGGTGACTTGTCAAGGTTCCCTGGTTTGGGAAGCTTGTGTCGGTGTTCTGGTGGGTGGAGCTTGCGGTGTTCTGGAGAGTTTGCGTGGTATGTATTTCACTGAAAATTGTTGACCCTTGGGTGGTGCCTGGTTTCAGTATATGTATGGAGGCGTTTGATGAGAACCTATCAATTAATGTTCCCTGGAACAGGAGATCTCTGGTGTTTTCAGGATTTGACCTTAAGCCTCTGCCTCTGGTTTTCAGTCTTATTCTTGCAGTAGGCTCAAGACTTCTCCCTTTGTTACTTCCAGGGCAGTTCCTTCTATTGTAAAAGCTCTTCTGTTTGCTGGTCTCTTCAGTGTCTAATTTCCGTCCTGACACCAGGGGGTGGTGGTGGACACCGGCTCACTTGTTCTGACCTGCTGTGGGGAGGGAGGAACGCTGGTTACAAATATCACTGGCGTCTGCGGGGAGTGCTCGCATTGTCTTGACTACCAATAACGCTGAAGAAGACGAAGTTGAACGGTTCTATGAAGACCTACAAGATCTTTTAGAACTAACACCCAAAAAAGATGTCCTTTTCATTATAGGGGACTAGAATGCAAAAGTAGGAAGTCAAGACTGGAGTAACAGGCAAATTTGGACATGGAGCACGGAATGAAGCAGGGCAAAGGCTAATAGAGTTTGCCAAGCGAATGCACTGGTCATAGCAAACACCCTCTTCCAAAAACACAAGTGAAGACTCTACACATGGACATCACCAGATGGTCAACACCGAAATCAGATTGATTATATTCTTTGCAACCAAAGATGGAGAAGCTCTATACAGTTAGCAAAAACAAGACCAGGAGCTGACTGTGGCTCAGATCATGAACTCCTTATTGCCAAATTCAGACTTAAATTGAAGAAAGTAGGGAAAACCACTAGACCATTCAGATATGACCTAAATCAAATCCCTTACGATTATACAGTGGAAGTAAGAAATAGATTTAAGGGTCTAGATCTGATAGATAGAGTGCCTGATGAACTATGGACAGAGGTTGGTGACATTGTACAGGAGACTGGGACCAAGGCCATCTTCATGGAAAAGAAATGTAAAAAAGCAAAATGGCTGTCTGAGGAGGCCTTACAAATAGCTGTGAAAAGAAGAGAGGCGAAAAGTAAAGGAGGAAAGGAAAGATATAAGCATCTGAATGCAGAGTTCCAAATAATAGCAAGGAGAGATAAAAAAGCTTTCTTCAGTGATCAGTGCAAAGAAACAGAGGAAAACAACAGAATAGGAAAAACAAGAGATCTCTTCAAGAAAATTAGAGATTCCATGGGAACATTTCATGCAAAGATGGGCTCAATAAAGGACAGAAATAGTATGGACCTAACAGAAGCAGAAGATATTAAGAAGAGGTGGCAAGAATACACAGAAGAACTATACAAAAAAGATCTTCACGACCAGGATAGTCACGATAAAGTGACCACTGACCTAGAGCCAGACATCTTGGAATGTGAAGTCAAGTGGGCCTTAGAAAGCATCACTACGAACAAAGCTAGTGGAGGTGATGGAATTCCAGTTGAGGTATTTCAAATCTTGAAAGATGATGCTGTGAAAGTGCTGCACTCAATATGCCAGCAGATTTGGAAAACTCAGCAGTGGCCACAGCACTGGAAAATGTCAGTCTTCATTCCAATCCCAAAGAAAGGGAATGCCAAAGAATGCTCAAACTACCGCACAATTGCACTCATCTCACACGCTAGTAAAGTCATGCTCACAATTCTCCAAGCCAGGCTTCAGCAATATGTGAACCGTGAACTCCCAGATGTTCAAGATGGTTTTAGAAAAGGCAGAGGCACCAGAGATCAAATTGCCAACATCCGCTGGATCATGTAGAAAGCAAGAGAGTTCCAGAAAAACATCTATTTCTGCTTCATTGACTATGCCAAAGCCTTTGATTGTGTGAATCACAATAAACTGTGGAACATTCTGAAAGAGATGGGAATACCAGACCACCTGACCTGTCTCTTGAGAAACCTGTATGCAGGTCAGAAGGCAACAGTCAGAACTGTACATGGAACAACAGACTGGTTCCAAATAGGAAAATGAGTACGTCAAGGCTGTATATTGTCACCTTGCTTATTTAACTTATATGCAGAGTACATCATGAGGAACGCTGAGCTGGAAGAAGCACAAGCTGGAATCAAGATTGCTGGGAGAAATATCAATAACCTCAGATATGCAGATGATACCACACTTATGGCAGAAAGTGAAGAGGAACTAAAAAGCCTCTTGATGAAAGTGAAAGAGGAGAGGGAAAATGTTGGCTTGAAGCTCAACATTCAGAAAACTAAGATCATGGCATCTGGTCCCATCACTTTATGGGAAATAGATGGAAAAACAGTGGAAACAGTGTCAGAGTTTATTTTTTTGGGCTCCAAAATCACTGCAGATGCTGATTGCCGCCATGAAATTAAAAGACGCTTACTCCTTGGAAGGAGAATTATGACCAACATTGATAGTATATTAAAAAGCAGAGACATTACTTTGCCAATAAAGGTCCGCCTAGTCAAGGCTATGGTTTTTCCCATATTCATGTATGGATGTGAGAGTTGGACTGTGAAGAAAGCTGATCGCCGAAGAATTGATGCTTTTGAACTGTGGTGTTGGAGAAGACTCTTGAGAGTCCCTTGGACTGCAAGGAGATCCCACCAGTCCATTCTAAAGGAGATCTATCCTGGGTGTTCATTGGAGGGACTGATGCTGAGGCTGAAACTGCAATACTTTGGCCACCTCATGCGACGAGTTGACTCACTGGAAAAGACTCTGATGCTGGGAAAGGTTCGGGGCGGGAGGAGAAGGTGACGACAGAGAATGAGATGGCTGGATGGCATCACCGACTCTGTGGACATGAGTTTGCATGAATTCCGGGAGTTGGTGATGGACAGGGAGGACTGGCGTGCTGTGATTGATGGGGTCGTGGAGAGTCGGACACGACTGAGTGACTGAACTGAGTTGAAATGAACTGAACTGAACTCTGGGAATGCTCCTGCTCACGGCGTTTGTGTTTTCCCTGTTTATGCTGCTCAGGCTCTGCATTCGTCTGCCAGGAGCTGTTTGTGGTCGGCGTTGGGTTGCATGCACTTCCCAGGTGTGAGAGGCTCAGGTTCAGGTCCTTGGGTACTCCACAAAGGTGCAGACTTGGCTGGGCCTGCGTTTTGTGCCTTCCCCAGTCCGAGCAGCTCAGGTGACCAGGCGTTTGGTGAGCATGGTAGCTGCGACTTATCGCCTCCCTGGTCCCTGCCGCTCAGTTTTCTGTGTGTACAACTGGCGCACTTTCTCAGGCCGATATCA
This sequence comes from Moschus berezovskii, assembly GCF_049115385.1. NCBI lineage: Eukaryota > Metazoa > Chordata > Mammalia > Artiodactyla > Moschidae > Moschus > Moschus berezovskii. The sequence goes on along the minus strand of NC_142488.1, from coordinate 48,344,686 downwards.
AGCGGCCCGAACCCGAGAAGTCGATTAGCAAGGAAGCCTGCCTGCAGCTTGGTGTGGGAAGACTCTCTGGGGCTGCGGCTGCCCCTTCCAGCGCTGGCTGCCCTCACTGCCTGTCCAGGCGCGGGCTGGGGGATGGGCCACCTGCAGCCGGCTGGCTCAGCTCAGTCCCTTGTTCTGTGAGCGGGGCTGGCGGAGTCTTAGGTTGGGGCTTTTCGCAGGCTTTTCACAGTTTTTCGTCTTTTAGCTGCAGTTTGCGCCCTCAGCTTGCCCTCGGGGCGTTCCTCCTCTTAAGCGCTGCTGTGGCGCCTCTCTGCCCAGGCCCCACCTGCTAGTAGGGGGTGTGGGCGTCTGCACCGCTTCTCCACTGAGAGTTTCCTCTGGGCACTTAGTCTGTGGGTTTTAATTATCTTTGTCTTTTTCTCCCAGTTATGTGGCCCTCTGAGGTTTCAAGGCTATCCACAGACTTGCCCGTGTTTCCAGGTGTTTCGAAACTTCTCTCTCCTTTTTTTTTTTTTTTAATCCTCCTTTCCCAGGACGGAGCTCCGTCCCTCCCTCTTTTGCTTCTCTTTTTATCTTTATACTATTTCCTACCTCCTTTCGAAGACTGTGGGCTGCTTTTCTGGGTGCCTGATGTCTTCTGCCGGTATTCAGAAGTTGTTTTGTGGGATTTACTCAGTGTTCAAATGTTCTTTTGCTGATTTTGTGGGAGAGAAAGTGGTCGCCCCGTCCTATTCCTCCGCCATCTTCAATCGTATGAATCTTCCTACCTCCTTTCGAAGACAATGGGCTTCTTTTCTGGGTGCCTGATATCCTCTGCCGGCATTCAGAAGTTGTTTTGTGGAATTTGCTTAGCGTCAAAAGTTCTTTTGATGAATTTGTGGGGGAGAAAGTGGTTTCTCCGTCCTATTCCTCTGCCATCTTCCTCCCTCCCCCCATCAAGAGTGTTTTTAACATAGCTTAGGACAAACATTTTCCTAAGAAAAACGCATTGGTTAGCTTAACGTCTGAGAAAAGTTAAGTTCAGGTGGAGCCATGTGTCGTCATGGCAACAGAATTTTAAGAGAAAACTCTTTAAATTTGTTTAGAGAGGGGGAAAAAATCTAACAGTAGCTTGTTTCCTCCTGCAGCTTAAGAGAGAGATAAAAAATGTCTGACTCTTGCAGCCTATTTTCTCCATTTGTAGACCCCTTGTGTCCTGCCTGTTATCCTCTGCAAGAGTTATGTGGTTTTAAGTTTTACATTTAGATCTTTCATCTATTTTTATCTTATTTTTCTATTGGTGTGGGAAAATGTTCTTATTTTATTCTTTTACATGTAGCTGTCCAGATTTCCCAACATCAATTACTGAAGAGGCTGTCTTTTCCCCTTTGTATTTTCTTGCTTCCTTTGTCAAAGATTGGTTGACCATATGTGCATGGGATTATTTCTTAGCTCTCTATTCTTTTCCATTGATCTTTGTGGCTGTTTTTCTGCTGGTGTCATGCTGTTTTGATCATGGTTGTCTGGTGTTATATTCTAAAGTCAAAAAGTGATGTCTCCAGCTTTATTTTTATTCTCAAGATAGTTTTTGCTATTTTGAATCTTTTTTGGTTTCATAAAAATTTTAAGATTATTTGTTCTAATTCTATAATAATTTTAATGGGTGTTTTGATAGGGTTTGCATTAAATCTGTAGATTTCTTTGGGTAGTATGGCTATTTAAACAATATTAGTTCTTCCAATTCAAAGGCATGGGATATCTACCCATTTATTTGCATTATCTTCAGTTTCCTTCATCAGTGTCTTACAGTTTTCAGAGTATAGTTCTTTTACCTGCTTGATTAAATTTATTCCTAGATATGTTATTATTTTTGATGTGATTGTAAATAGGATTTCTTTCTTTATCTGACAGTTCATAATTAATTTGTAGGAAAGAGCAGATTTTATATATTAATTTTATACACCAAATTTACTGATTTAATTTTTTATTAGCTTTTATAGTTTTTCCTGGTATCTTTAGGGTATTCTCTATGTAGCATTATGTCATCTGTAAACAGTGACAATTTTACTTTTTCCTTTCCAATTTGGATTCTGCTTATTTTTTTTTTCTTGTCTGATTGCTGTGATTATGACTTCCAATACTATCTTGAATAAAAGTGAAGAGACTGGATATATTTGTCCTTTTGTTGATCTAGAGAAAATGCTTTCCACTTTTCACCATTGAGTATGATGTTAGTTGTAGTTTTGTCATACACAGCCTATGTTATATTAAGATTGATTGCTGCTATATCTACTTTATTGAGAATATTTTAATAAATGGATGTTGAATTTTCAAAAGCTTTTCTGCATCTGTTTAATTGATCATATACATTTTATATTTTTTAATGTGAATGGTGTGTCACATTGATTGATTTCTATATTTTGAACCATTCTTCTGTTATTGGAATAACTCCCATTTGATCATTGTGTATGGTCTTTTAATGCACTATTGGGTGTGGTTTGCTATAGTTTTCTTGAGGATTTTTGCATCTAGTTTCATAAATGATGTTTGCCTGTAATTTTCTTTTTTGTGGTGTCTATGTCTGATCTGTTATCAGGCTGATGCTGGCTTTGTGAAGTTAGTTTAAAATCATTCCTTAACTCCTCAAATTTTTGGAAAAATTTGAAAAGATAAATATTAAATCCTCTTTAAGCTTTTGGTAGGATTCAGTTGTGAATCTGTCTAATCTAGATTTTCATTTATTTAGAGGGTTTTTTTTAATTACCGATTTAATTTTCTTACCATTACTTGGTTTCTTTATATTTTGTATTTCCTTGTGATTCAGTTTTCGTACATTGTGCATTTCTAGCAATTTAGCCATTTCTTCTTCGTTGTTCATTTTATTGGTGTATAAGGAAATGGCAACCCACTCCAGTGTTCTTGCCTGGAGAATCCCAGGGACGAGGGAGCCTGGTGGGCTTCCGTCTATGGGGTCACACACAGTCGGACACGACTGAAGTGACCTAGCAGCAGCAACTGTTCATAGTAATCTCTCATAATCTTTTTTATTTCTGTGATTGTTAAAACGTTTTCATTTCTGATTTTATTTATTCATGCCTATCTTTTCCTTGATATATCTGATTTAAGATTTATCAATTTTGTTTATATTTTCAAATAATGAGTTCTTAATTTAATTTTTTTCAAGTTATTTTAAAAATTTCTATTTCATTTATTTCTTATTTGATTACTTATTATTTCTTCTTTTCTATTAGTTGTGGGTTTTATTTGTTCTACATTTTCTGGTTTCTTTAGGTGTAAAGTTAGCATATTTATTTTACTTTTTGTTTGTTTCCTTAGGTAGGCTTGTTTTCACTATAAATGTTCCTATTCTGTGTAATTGTGTATACAATTTTATGTACAATTTTGTATAATTGTGTTTTGATTTACATTTTTCTCCGGATATATTTTGATTTCTTCATTGACTTCTTCAGTGATCCATTGGTTGTTTAGTAGTATGTTGTTTAGCCTCCACATGTTTGTATATTTTGCATTTTTTTTCCTGATAATTGAGTTCAAGTCTCATAGTGTTATCCTTGGAAAATATGCTTGATGTGATTTTAATTGTAAGTTTGAGGCTTGTTTTTTGACCTAGCTAGTCCTGGTGAATATTTCACGTGCACTTGAAAATGTGTACTCTGCTGCTTTTGGATGGTCTAATGTATCATTTCAAGCGAGTATTTCCTTACTGATTTTCTCTCTAGGTGATCTGTCCACTGATTCAAGTTGGATGTTAAAAACCTCTAACATTATTGTTTGTATTACTGTTAGTTTTTTCTTTATGTTTATTAATATTTATATATTTATGTGTTGCTTTGTTGGGTATATATATTAAAAATTTCTTTGTCTTTTTCTTGGATCCATTCCTTTATTACTATATAGTGTCCTTTTTTGTTTCTTATAACTATTTACAGTCTGTTTTGTTTGATATACGTGTTATTCTAACCTTTTTTGGTTTCTATTTGCATGAGATACTTTTTCTTAATCATCTCACTGTGTGTGTCTTTAGATCTGAAGTGAGTCTGTTGGAGGCAGCATATATATGGTTCTTGAGATTTTTTTTTTTCATTCATTTCAGCCATTCTGTGTTTTTTGATGGAAGCATTTAGACCATTGACAGTTAAAGTAATTACTGATAGGTATGTACTTACTGCCATTTTGTTAATTATTCTCAGATTGTTTTTGTAGTTCTTTTTTGTTTCTTTTTTATTCTCTTCCCTTCTGATTTGATACTATCTTTAGTGCTACATTTGGATTCCTTTCTCTTTTCTGTGTATGTGTATCTATTATCGATTTTTTGGTTTGTAGTTACCCTGAGGCATACATAACTGTATATAAACATACTATGATAATAACACAATATTTGTATGGGTTATTGTAACTTAGTATAATAATTGTATGATATAAATATATGATTATTTTAACTTGGGCTTCCCTGGTGGCTCAGAGGTTAAAGCGTCTGCCTCCAATGCAGGAGACCCGGGTTCGATCCCTGGGTCAGGAAGATCCCCTGGAGAAGGAAACGGTAACCCACTCCAGTATTCTTGCCTGGAGAATCCCATGGACGGAGAAGCCTGGTAGGCTACAGTCCACGGGGTCGCATAGAGTCGGACACGACTGAGCGACAGAACGGAACAGAATTTTAACTTGATTATCTCAAGTTTGAATACTTTCTAAGCAACCTTTTACTTTTACTTGCCCCTCTCATGTTTAAAGTTGTTGACCTCATATTTTATGCCTTTTTGTTTTGTGTATCCTTTCCAACTTTTTATTGAGAATGTAGATGATTTTACTACTTTCGTTTTTCACCCTATTAGCTTTGGAGATAAGTTGATCCACTACTTTTACCAGTGAGACATTTCCTTTCATAATTTTTTAATATTTCTAATTGTGATCTTTTCCACTTAGAGAAGTCCCTTTAAGATTTATTATAAAACTAGTTTAATGGTGTTGAGCTGTTTTATCTTTTTCTTCTCTTTAAAACTTTATATTTTCTACAAAACTGAGTAATAGCCTTGCTGGGTAGAGTTCTGGATTGTAGGTTCTTTTTGTTCCTCACTTTAAATATGTTGTGCCACTCCTGGCCTGTAACATGTCTGCTGAGTCAGCTGACAGTTTCATTGGTGTTTCCTTGTGTGTATCTTGTTGCTTCCCCTTGCTATTTTTAATATTTTCAGTTAATTTGCCATTTTAATTATTATACAGTGTGTCTTGGTGTGCACATCATTGGGTTGATTTTCTTTGGGTTCCCTGTCCTTCTTGGACCTGAATGTATTTTTCCTCTCCAAAGTGGGGATATTTTTGGTTCAGTTCAGTTCAGTTCAGTTCAGTCGCTCAGTCATGTCCGACTCTCCGCGACCCCATGAATCACAGCACGCCAGGCCTCCCTATCCATCACCAACTCCCGGAGTACACTCAAACTATGATTGCCTAAAATAAGTTCTCTGCTCTTTTTTCTCTCTCTTCTCCTTCTGAGGTCCATATGATGTGAATGTTAGTGTGTTTGATGTTGTCCCAGAGATCTCTTAAACCATCTTCATTTTTTTTAATCCTTTTTTTTTCTGTTCATTTTTGATGTTTTCCACTACTCTGTCTTCCTTCCAGTTTACTGATCCATTCCTCTGTATCTTCTAGTCTACTGTTGATTTCTTCTAGTGTATTTTTATTTCAGTTATTGTGCTTCAAATCTGTTTGGTTCTTTTTTATATATATTTTTCTCTTTGTTAAATTTCTCATTGTATTCATCCATTCTTCCTCCATCTTCATTGAGCATTTTAAGGATCACTACCTTGAACTCATCAGGTAGATTCCTTATCTCCATTCATTTAGTTCTTCTGAGTTCTTGTTTCTTCATCTGAAACATATTCCTTTGTTACCTTATTTTGCCTAATTTTCTGGGTTTATCTTTGTGTATTAGATAGGTCAGTTATGATTATCAGTCTTGAGGTAGTGGCCTTATGTAGGAGATGTTCTATTGGACCTGACAGCACATTTTCCTCTGGTTACCAGATTTATATGATCCAGACATGCCCCTTATATAAGCTGTGTGTGTCTTCCTATTGTGGTGGAACTGACTAAAATGAGCATGCTGGTAGGTGCTTCTGGTCCTGGTCCTTTTGGCTGCATTTTGTGAAGGCTGATGGCTGCTAGTAAGCATGGCTAGGTCTGATACAGTTGGCTATGAGGCCAGGGTATCCCAGAGCAGCTGGTTGCAGGGCTCTTGTGATCCTGGGGCTGATGCTGGCCAGCTGATTGGCAAGATCAGGTTCCATGGTAGCTGCTTATGGGTTCCAGGGTTGTCCAAGGCTGGTGTCAGACTTCTAGTGGGAGGGGCGAGGTCACATTGTGGCTGTCTGTGGGCCTGGTATATCCTGGGACAGCTGGCTGTTAGACTCAAGGATGATGAAGCTGGTGCCATCTCATTGATGTGCAGGTCTGGTTCCTCTTGTGACTGTCTGCTAGGTCTGTGGAGTCCTGGCACTGGTTCCCACTGAATGGTGTGCAGGACTTGCTTCCAGCACTTATAGGTTAGGTAGAGGTCTTCAAAATGGTGCTTACCAGAACCAGTTTCTTCATAGTAGAATGAGCTTTTAAAAATGGCTTCCACAAGCATCTATATCCCCAGAAATCCCAATTGCCTTCTGCCTCTCTGGGAGACTCACCAAGATCAGAAATTGGGTCTGATTAGAATCCTTTCAAATTACTGCCTCTGCCCTTGAGTCTTGTAGCGCATGAGATTTTGCATGTACCCTTTAAAAGCAGAGTCTCTGCTACAGCCCTCAGGCTGTCCAATACACAAGCAATGATGGCCTTCTTAGCCAGACATTCTAGAGCCTTGTTTTTCTGGTATAAGACTCCAGGATTAAGAGCCCTATATATGTTTTGGACCCACTGATCCTTGGGGAAACCTCTGTAGTTGTAATCATCCTCCCATTTGTGGGTTGCCTACCCAGGGGTATGTGTGCTTGCTTAGTCGCTCAGTTGTGTCTGTCTGACTTTGTGACCCCATGGACTGTAACCCTCCAGGCTCCTCTTTCCATGGGATTTTCCAGGCAAGGGTACTGGAGTGAGTTGTCATTTCCTTCTCCAGAGAATCTTCTTGATCTAGGTATCTAACCCATGTCTTTTGTTTCTCCTACATTGGCAGGTGGATTCTTTATCACAGAATCATCTGGGATGCCCACTCAGGGTTATAGATCTTGGCTATACTGTGTCTCTGCACCTCTTACTTATCTTGTTGTGATACCTTCTTTATATTTTTAGTTGTAGAAAATCTTTTTCCTTAGTCTTCAGGTCATAATATCAATAGTCACTCTCTAAATGATTGTAACTTTGGTGTGACTCTGAGAGGAGATGAACTCAGGATCTTCTCAATCTGCCATCTTAGTCATTCCATCACAAGTAAGATAATTTCAAATAGTGATAAGCACTATTTTAAAAATGAAATATGGTAATGTAGATATAAACATAGTTGGAAATTTAGTCAGGAGGCAAGTCATGAAGGGTATTTGTAGACCAAAATGGTGAGTATGAATTTTATTTTAAGTCTCTTAGGAAGCCATTGGAGGATTTTTAATAGTTGTTAGATGATTGCTTGACATGTAAAGAGCATCAAAACCATTTGAGATTGGATTCTGAATTGTTAGATAGGCACATTTACTAGCCAAGGAGCTCTCTTCAGCACACAGAATGCACAAGTATAAAATTTATGAGTTCTAGTATAATAGTCGGAGAAGGCAATGGCAAGCCACTCCAGTACTCTTGCCTAGAAAATCCCATGGATGGAGGAGTCTAGTAGGCTGCAGTCCGTGCGGTCGCTAAGGGTCGGACACAACTGAGCGACTTCACTTTCACTTTCACACATTGGAGAAGGAAATGGCAACCCACTCCAGTGTTCTTGTCTGGAGAATCCCAGAGACGGGGGAGCCTGGTGGGCTTCCATCTATGGGGTCACACAGAGTCAGACACAACTGAAGTGACTTAGCAGCAGCAGCAGCAGTATTATAGTAGTATCTATTTTAAATAATTTCTAAGTTAAGAATTTTATTGAATTTTAATTTGAACCAGCAGTGAGGTACAACAATGATTCTGAAGGTTCAACATGCATCAGGATCATCTGCAGGTCTTGTTAAAACACACTTCTAGATTTAGTAGGTCTGGAAGTGAGCCCTCAAAATTTGCAATGCTAACACGTTTTTATGGGATACTGATGTTGCTGGTTGTGAGATTTTATAACCACTGGATAACAGAATACAAACTTCATGAGACCTAGGCTACATTAAAAGACATCCAGTGAATCACTGATATTTGAGGACTTAATATTGATCTTTACATTTATTCATGAGTGAATCCAGAGTTTCAGAACCTAAAGTGATTTGTGACATCCGACTCTTTTTTGAATCTTGATTTTATATTACTTAACAATGGTATCATCTCCCTATTTCTGTCTTTAGGATAAAATCTTCACTTTATTCCAAGGTTCCTATGTGGTCAAATCACCAAGTAGTCATTGTCAGCAATCAGTGAATATGATCACTTGCATGTAGTTAATAACCAAAATCAAGGTAAGTAGTGGTCATGAGTACTATTGGAATTTACTCAGCATTTCCAAGGCTTTAGTCATGAAATCACCTTCATGACTTTGCCAGATACATATGCTTATATTTTATTAATGGTTTTGTTTAATCCATTTTTTTGCTTTTGCTTTGCTTTGGCCTTAGTGATAATATTTATAATTTTATGTATGAAATATGCTAGTAATATTGACATATATTAAAACTGAGCCTGTGTGCCTGCTCAGTCTCTCAGTCATGTCTGATTTTGCAACCCCAGAGACTGTAGCCCACCAGGATCCGCTATCCACTTAATTTTCCAGGTAAGAATAGTGGAGTAGGTTGCTGTTTCCTACTCCACAGAATCTTCCCCACCCAGGGATGGAACCCATATCTCCTGTGTCTCTTGCATTGGCAGGCAGATTCTTTACCACTGAGCCACCTGGGAAGCCCCATGTTAAAATTAGTTCATAAAAATTTTAAAAAAAATCATTCATACCAACTAAAATTATCTCACGTTCCACCAGTGATACACATGTCTTGGTTTGGGAATCATTGAGGTAGAACAAAGTGCCTGATTCATTTCTTCAAAAATTATTTATTCAGTCTATTCTCTTCTAGGCACTGTTATAAGTCCTAGGACACAGTAGACATTTTTGTGGTGATTTTTCTAGTGGAATAGATAAATAAAAGCACAAAAGTAAAATAACTTCCAGATATTAAATGCTGTCACACACACACACACACACACACACACCAGAATAGTAGGCTAAAATAACATCAAAGGAGTTACCTTAGCTATGATGGTCATGCAAATCTCCGGAGAAAGAACATTCCAAGGAATAACAACAGATACAAGGGATCTGAAGTGAAATGGAGGGGAGGATTTGGGAAATAGCCAAAAGGCCCGTGTGGCTAGAGCATAGTGTATGAGGGAACCTGTTATTAGGAGGTAAAGTTGAAAAGGTAGGTTGGGTCAAATCATGTAGGACTTTAAGCCATGATTAGAGGCTTGAATTTTATTCTACTTGCAGTTGAAACATTGGGAAGTATTAAGCAGGAGAATAATCTGATTTGAACTTCAAAAAAAAAAAAAATCACTCTGGTTGCTCCATAGAGATTGGATTGTAGTGGAACTGGGAAAACCAACTAGGTTTCTGTTATAAGTGAGATGATGGTAGCCTGGAGTAAACTAATGGAAATGAAGATAGAAACGATCAGATATAAAATAGGTTTGACAGTTGGTTTGAGAATTGGCATTATTTGCAATAGATTGACTATCTATGATCATTTATCTTTTAATATCTAAAAGGGGAGGAAAAAGAAAAATCAAAGATGACTCCATGGTTTTTGACCTGTGCAACTGAAAGGATAATGGTGTTGTTAATTGAGATAGGGTTAACCAGAGAAGGAGAAGGTTTAGGGTATAAATCAATGCTTTTGCTTTTAATATACTAAATTTGAGGCACCAATTAAACATCTATCTGTAGCTATCAAATGATTGTGTGTGTACAAATCTGATGTTCATGGAAGAGATCCAGAATGGAGATATAAACTGGACTATCAGCCTTTAGATGGCATTTTAAAAGCCATGGACTTAGATTTAGATGACTGTGGGAGAAATTGTAGAGAGAGGAAGGGCATGTCTGAACCTTGAGACCCTTCAATAGCGAGGGAAATTAAACTAATCATACAATATAGAATTGTAAATCATTGTATTGCTTGATGCATTGTAATTCCAGACCCTGGTAAAGAACTAAAGTACAATAATGGGAATAAACTGAGATCTAATTTTATAGGTCTTGCTTTGAGAGCAACTTAAAGTGTGACTTTGCACAAGCACTTGCTCCTTTATAAAACTCAGTATTCTCATTTGTCAGATGAGGAGGGTTTGAAATTATATGGTTGCTCGAACCTCTTGCAACTTTGATTCATAGAATTCTATGATCCAGCAGCTGAGACAATAAGCTTTGGATGTGACTACAGGTGTCAAGAGGAATGAAAAGTAAAATACCTTCCTATTGCACATGGAAGTGGACATAGCCTTTTATACAGAATTCCAGGGTCAAAGCAAATAATTACTCTGCACTTCAGTTTGCCTTTCTGCTTTTGAGAAGGATCAGGGACCAAGAGAAGTTTAGTCAGTTATTCTAGAAATGGCTTCTTTTCTCAAGTTGACCTAGGTAAGAATGAAGGATATATGGGGTTGTGAAAAGCATTGCAGTTTTCTTCAAACAAACCAAGATAACTGAATTTGGTTTCAGGAGCCTTTGGCTTCTAGTAATTTTTATCCACTAGGCTGCTTATGATGTGTATGGTCTTTTCTCTGCATTTCACATTTTCTCCTTTGTAAAACAAAGAGGTTGTTCAAACTCACTGTTTCGTAGTAAACTTTAAAAAATTGGAACAGTTAGCATTCCTTTGAACATGTACAAATATGTCTCACATTGGATTCTGGTTTTCCATTTATCACAATATTATATTTTCATTTTAAATTATTTTTTACACGTTGTTGATGTTCACTCACTCTGTCATGTCTAACTCTTTGTGACCCTATGGACTGCAGCATGCCAGGCTTGACTATCCTTCACCATCTCCTGGAGCTTGCTCAAACTTACATCTATTGAGTTTGTGATGCCATCAAAATATCTCGTCCTCTGTCGTCCTATTCTCTTCCTGCCTTCAGTCTTTTCCAGGGTATTTCCAGTAAGTCAGTTCTTCACATCAGGTGGCCAGAATATTGGATCTTTGGCGTCAGCATCAGTCCTTCCAATGAATATTCAGGATTGATTTCCTTTAGGATTGACTGGTTTGATCTCCTTGCAGTCCAAGAGACACTCGAGTCTTCTCCAACACCACAGTTCAAAAGCATCAGTTCTTCGGCGATCAGCTTTCTTCACAGTCCAACTCTCACATCCATACATGACCACTGGAAAAACCATAGCCTTGACTAGACAGACCTTTGTTGGCAAAGTGATGTCTCTGCTTTTTAATATGCTGTCTATATTGGTCATAGCTTTTATCCAAAGAGCAAATATCTTTTAATTTCATGGCTGCAGTCACCATCTGCAGTGACTTTGGAGCACAAGAAAATAAAGTCCGTCACTGTTTATATTGTTTCCCCATCTATTTGCCATCAAGTGATAGGACCAGATGCCACGATCTTAGTTTTCTGAATGTTGAATTTTAAGCCAGCTTTTTCACTCTCTTCTTTGACTTTCATCAAGAGGCTGTTTAGTTCTTCTTCATTTTCTGCCATAAGGGTGGTGTCATCTGCATATCTGAGATTATTGCTATTTCTCCTGGAAATCTTGATTCCAGCTTGTGCTTCATCCAGTCCAGCATTTATCATGATGTACTCTGCATATAAGTTAAATAAGCAGGGTGACAATATATAGCTTTGAAGTACTCCTTTCCCAATTTGGAACCAGTCTGTTGTTCCATATCTGGTTCTAATTGTTGTTTCTTGACATGCATACAGATTTCTCAGGAAGCACATATGGTAATCTGGTATTCCTACCTCTTTAATGATTTTACACAGTTTTTTTGTAATCCACATAGTCAAAGGCTTTAGCATAGTCATGAAATAGAAGTAGATTTTTTTTTTTTGTAGAATTCTCTTGCTTTTTCTATGATCCAATGGATGTTGGCAATTTGATCTCTGGTTCTTCTGTGTTTTCTAAATCCACCTTGTACATTGGAATTTCTCGGTTCACGTATTGTTGAAACCTGGCTTGGAGAATTTTGAGCATTACTTTGCTGGCATGTAAGATGAGTGCAGTTGGGCAATAGTTTGAACATTCTTTGTGTTTCTTTGAGATTTGAATTAAAACTGATCTTTTACATTCCTGTGGTCACTGCTGAAGTTTACAAATTTGCTGGCCTATTGAGTGCAGCACTTTAACAGCATCATCTTTTAGGATTTGAAATAGCTCAACTGGAATTCCGTCACCTCCACTAGTTTTGTTCATAGTGATGCTTCCTAAGGCCTACTTGACTTCACACTCCAGGATGTCTGGCTCTAGGTGAGTGATTACACCATCATGATTATCTGGGTTATTAAGAACTTTTTTTTATAGTTCTCTGTATATTCTTGCCACCTCTTCTTAATATCATCTGCTTCTGTTAGGTTCATACTGTTTCTGTCTTTTATTGTGCCCATCTTTGAATGAAATATTTCCTCGGTATCTCTAATTTTCTTGGAGAGATCTCTAGTTTTTCCCATTCTATTGTTTTCTTCCATTTCTTTGCATTGATCTCCTAGGAAGGCTTATCTCTCCTTGCTATTCTTTGGAACTCTGCATTCAGATGGATATATCTTTCCTTTTCTCTTTTGCCTTTTTCTTGTCTTGTTTTCTCAGCTATTTGCAAGGCCTCCTCAGACAGCCATTTCGTCTTTTTGCATTTCTTCTTCTTGGGTATGGTTTTCTTCACCCCCTCCTGTACAGTGTTATGAACCTCTATCCATAGTTCTTCAGGCACTGTGTCTATCAGATCTAATTCCTTGAATCTATTTGTCACTTCCACTGTATCATTGTAAGGGATTTGATTTAGGTCATACCTGAATGGTCTGGTGGTTTTCCCCACATTCTTCAATCTAAGTGTGAATTTGGCAGTAAGGAGTTCATGATCTGAGCCACAGTCAGTTCCCGGTCTTGTTTTTGATGACTGTATAGAGCTTCTTCATCTTTAGCTGCAAATAATATAATCAATCTGATTTTGCTTTCCCTAGGGCAGCACTGAATATTGAAGTTTATGTGGTTTCTCCCAATTCCCTAGAGTTGGGCCAGCTTTCTGTGTATGCTTACTGGCTATCTGCAAAGGTTCATTCTCTCTGACCTTGGGGGTGTGGGCAGAGAGCCAACCATGGGGTGGAAGTGTGTTTGGCTGAGACATGTGGAGTATTGGAGGTGCCCATGGGCCAGTTGGGAGCATCTGAGGGTGAGATGTCCCCAGCAGTTTATGGGCAGTCTTCTTGATGTGTTTCTCTTTGATGCCTTATGAGAGCCCCAGCTCCTGCTGTCTGAGCCACTTCCAAACCTCAAGTTTTATAGCACACCTCAGTTTTCTGGGGCTTCCCTGGTAGCTCAGATGGTGAAAAGTCTGCCTGTAACGCAGCAGACCCCAGTTCACTCCCTAGGTGGGAAACATCCCCTTGGAGAAGACAATTGCTACCCACGCCAGTATTCTTGCCTGGAGAATTCCATGGACAGAGGAACCTGGCGGGCTACAGTCCATGGGGTCACACAGAATTGGACATGACTGAGTCACTCACATTTTCACTTTCACTTTTCAGTCTTCTGGATGGGTCAAGAAAGAAACGGGTCTCTTTGGCAGCATCTTTTACAGTTAGGCAGACTGGGCCCTCACATGCTCTCACTTTCATCTGTTGAAAAAATTATGGACCAAGAAATTCTCTCTTGACCATGGGCTTTGCCACCTTGAGGGAATGTTGACACAGGTAAAATGAAACTGATCCTCTTACCCTCTTCAGTGTACCCAATCTTGGAGTTTTTGTTTTGTTCCAGCAGTATTCTCGGACTTTTCTGATGACTTCTAGACTTCCATAAATGCTCTCTTGTTGATGAGAAAAAATCTTTTTTTTTCCCTTGGGGGGAGGGGGAAATGATAGAAAACTTCTTCCACTATTTTCATGATGCCATTCTTCCATTTGCTGTGGCTTTAAAAATTCCTTTTAGGCTGGCTATCTGGCTTGAAACAGAAGCTGAGTGTATCTGCCATTGTACCAAGAGGTTCTTTTTTTAACTGGGAATTCTTTTCTGGAAAATGTGATTTGGATATAATCTTAATTTCTCTGAGAATTCTGACTGTTTGATTGTGGGTGGGAGTGGATGAACAAACAAGAAGGATCACAGAGCAGTCCAGAATTAAAGTTTACTTAACTTTCTGAGTCTCAGATTATCTCCTGCTTTTCTCATGATTTCTCTAAAATGGAGAGACTTAAGGAAATTAACTGGGACTGGGTGACACTTGGACTATTGGTGTAGAGTGTGCAAACATGTGAGATATTCTTTCCTTAAAGTATTTTAATGGTTTATGAATATTATAACACTGTAGTAATTCCATCTTACACTTTGGTACAACATTGTGCTCTAATAAATTTCTATGTTGTATTTCTAAGTGATCTTTCTAATGACCTAGAATTCTCCTAGCTTTGAAACACCTTGTAAGAACCAGGGACATTGACATGGCCATCCTAATCTATCAGTTCAAATACCACTTTGCCATTTCAGCTTCGTCCTCTCCTATATTTGAGCCCCCTCTCAAACAGTAGCTATCATGTTCCTTGTTGTAATCAAATCCATCTAGTGAGTCCTCCCTGAGAACTCACTGTATATCACAGTTCTTGTCCTGAGTCCTAAGCAGCAAATGCAGGTAACTCAGAACTGGAGTTTTATATTTGCTGGGCTTTTGCATTCTATGACAGTTCATGATTCTGACCTCTTACAGAATTTATAATCAATCTTGGCCAGCTATATTATCTTTGGAAAGAAGGACAAGAAGGACTTGAATGATTATAATACATCTAATCTCAGTTTGCCATTGATTTCAGCATTTTTCTCAATCAGAATTGTTAATTAGAATCAGAGAGACAATTTGTTTTACCTTGTTAAGTATGTCACTTTCAGATAGTGATATTTCAGAAATAAAATTTTCCGAAAGAAAGATTCATGCAAGACCGACAGATTGGTTCATAAGTTCTTCATTAACTGAGAGACTGGCTATCTGACTCTAGTGTTCAAATTCATTCATATTTCACTTTTTTATCTAATCAGTGAGGTAATATGGTATGTTAGGATCTGAAATCAGACTGACTAAATTAGTCTTAGCTTCTCTATTTCCTAACCTTAGACAAGTTACTTAACCTCTCTGGATTCTCAGTTTGCCCAACCCCTGTGATGTTGTGAGTTGTAAAAGGAGCTAATATATTTAAAACACCTATATAGTACTCAGTATAAGTTATCTACCACTATCAGTGTGCATAGTGAAAAGGAAACTGCTGAATTCCATTACTGCATGAATGATTTGGAAAGTCAGTTATACCTTAGTTGGAAATAAGAATTGTAAATATTTATGATTATTACCTTTTCTATTATTCTTAAAATATATTATGTTTATCTTTTTCTAAGGTTCTCACAGTCTTATTTTCACTTACTCACTGTAACATCCCTATGAGATAGTTAGAGTGGAGACTTTGACTTCAGTTAACTGAGGCCTAAAAGGATTAGGTGATTTGCTGTTGGTCATACAGCAGATCACCCAGAGCCCATGTCTAGGTTGGAGCCCAGGTCTCCTAACTTCCAATTTCAGATCCTTCCACCACAAAGTAATTCACTGTTCTGTTTTTCTGTGTAAATTTTCAATGCAATTATTAGTGTCATTTTATTATCAATAAAGAATAATGGAAAAACTTCTTTGGGGTGATGAAATTTTGCCATATTACTATAAATATATGTGGTAACTGAGCTGAGTCTATGATACTGTACCAGGACTTTCTAATTTAGTTTATCTTTTATTGTGTGTGCATATATGTATGTTTCAATCATAATCTCTCTCTCTTTCTCTCTCTCTCACTCTGTATATATAAATTTATACAACATATACTCATAGACTTAAAGATGGGTGGGGAATATGGAAGTCTCAAATAAGAGGAAATTCTTAGAAAGGGTGTGGATATAGAATGGTGTTAGTGGTTTAGTCATTAAGTCGTATCTGATTCTTTGTGACCCCATGGACCATAGCCCACCAGGCTCCTCTGTCCATGGGATTTTCCAGGCAAGAATACTGGAGTAGGCTGCCAGTTCCTTCTCCAGGGGATCTTCCTGACCAAGGGAGTGGACCCACGTTTCCTGCTCAGCAGGCAGAATTTTTTACCACTGAGTCACCTGGGAAGCTGAGTATAGAATTGGTTGAGTGTAAATCTGTTTTTCAGAAGCCAACCTGGCTTTTCTTACATCTTTTCTTAAGAATCAAGAGGTATTTGACATAATTTGAAATCAAGAGGCCTGTGTGTGAAAGAAAGAGAGGGGAGAAGTCAGAGAATGGTCTACTTCCAAAAGAGTCTTCTTCCCTCCTGCTGGGATCCTCTTTGACTGAAGAGAGCTTTGATTTCCTTCGCCAAGAGTAAGGAAGGGTAAGATAATGTAGAGGGAGTGAATAAGCAGCTTAGGAGAAGTAAACTGGCTATAAAAAAGACATTTCATTACCACACCAGATTCCATTAATTTCTGATCATGTAGAAGCCTTTGGGTTTTAATTTTTGTTTTAGTGCTGTCTAGTTTCTGTATGGGGTTCTCAGGTAGCTTCATGTAAAGAATCTGCCTGCCAATGCAGGAGACACAGGTTCAATCCCTGGGTTGGGAAGATCCCCTGGAGGAAGAAATGACAATACCCTCCAGTATTCTTGCCTGAAAAATCCCCTGGATAGAGGAGCCTGGTGGGCTTCAGTCCATGGGGTCCCAAAGAGTTGGACACGACAGCGACTAAGCATGAGCAGTTTTTGTATACTAATTTGTTTCTCAATCAGCAAAGTGGCTGGCTTCTCTAGTTTGTCTGCAAACAGAAGAATGGGTTTTAGGCATTCAGATCCAAGGTTCCATGAGGAAGGAAACATGTAAGTATTTATTGGCTACCAGGAAATAGGAGCCTACTTCATAGATGACCTTTTTGATACTAGTGGAGGATTTTTGAAAAAGAACTTATAAAGAGTGTGAGAGTGTGTATGTGTATGTGTAAATATATGTTCTTATCTGTTGAAATCTGTGTTTGTCTATGTTACTAGCCTCAGTTCCTGAGTGGCCATTAACCATGAATTCCATTTACATCCTGGCCGTTCACACTCTTAACCTTCTTCCCATGGTTGTTTGGCTACCTTGGAAGTCCTGGCTTCCCACTCAGCATCTCACCCTCACTCTATGTCCATATCCTATAATTGAAATAACCCCCCTATAATTTCCATTTGTGTCCCCTAACCACACCAAAATTTTTCTAAAATAATAAATTTTTAAGTCTCTGATGGATATTCCCTCAATCTTATATCAAGTGTAAGTAAAAGCATCCCTGAAAACTTTATTTTTAACTCATCTGTGACCTACAGCCTAAGTAAAACACTACTCCCTACCTCTTTTCCAACCCAGCTTACTGCCCCAAGCTTCTCTAAAGTGAGAATTCTAGATACCACCACTGTCTTGCCTCCTTTTTATCCTTTTGTGTAACTGAATCCCACTTTTCCCCGGAGGCTGAGCTTGGCTAATTCGCTTCAGACGTGTCCGACTTTTTGTGACCCCATGGACTGTAGCCCTACAAGCTCCTCTGTCCATGGAATTTTCCAGGCAAGAATACTGTAGTGGGTTGGCATTTCCTCCTCCAGAAGATCCTCCCGACCTCTGGATCGAACCTGCAACACCTGTGGCTCCTGCATTGCAGGCAAATTCTTTATTGCTTGAACCACAAAGTCAACAACTTCAGATATGCAGATCATACCACTCTAATGGCAGAAAGGAAAGAGGAACTAAAGAGCTACTTGATGAAAGTGAAAGAGGAGAGTGAAAAAGCTGGCTTGAAATCAACATTCAAAAAACTAAGATCATGGCATATGGCCCCATCACTTCATGGCAGATAGGTGGGGGAAAAGTGGGCTCCAAAATCACTGCAGATATTGATTGCAGCCATGAAATTAAAAGACACTTGCTCCTTGGAAGAAAAGCTATGACAGACCTAGGCAACGTATTAAAATGCAGAGACATCACTTTGCCAACAAAGGTCTCACTCCAGTATTCTTGGACTTCCCTTGTGGCTCAACTGGTAAAGAATCCACCTGCAGTGCGGGAGACCTGGGTTTGGTCCCTGGGTTGGGAAGATCCCCTGGAGAAGGGAAAGGCTCCCCACTCCAGTATTCTGGCCTGGAGAATTCCATGGACTGTGTAGTCCATGGGATTGCAAAGAGCTGGACACAACTGAGCAACTTTCATTTTCACTTTCACTCTGCATATAAGTTAAATAAACAGGATGACAATATACAGCCTTGACATACTCCTTTCCCAATATGGAACTAGTCCGTTGTTCCCTGTACAGTACTAACTGTTGCTTCTTGGCCTGCTTACAGATTTCTTAGGAGACTGGTAAGGCGGTCTGGTATTCCCTTCTCTTTCAGAATTTTTCACAGTTTGTGGTGGTCCACACAGTCGAAGGCTTTGGCGTAGTCAATAAAGCAGAAGTAGATGTTTTTCTGGAACTCTCTTTCTTTTTCTCTGATCTAGTAGATGTTGGCAATTTTATCTCTGATTCTTCTGCCTTTACACTTACTATAGGCTTAATAAACATTTAGGAACCAGTATCTGTTTAAGCAAGAATGGGTGATAGTCTTCCCTGGCCTTATTTTGAGTAAAATTTGGTCATTTTTACTACCCTTAGAGTTGTTATGTTTGATTATTTTCTGTTCCTTGTCAACCAAAATGTTGGTAAGGCCACGGAAGTTTATGAACCATTTAGCAAGACATTATTAGAGTTTATTGTGTGCCTTTGTACTATGGGCTGAAGGAGAGATAAGAAAGAAAACTCAGTGATGGCTCATGTCTATTTGAGGAGGTATGACTCATATATGAAAAAAAAAAGGTGGACAAGTTCTATTTGGAAGAAAAGCATGCTAAAATGAAAAGGTTTGGGAGTCAGTCTTAATCTGGATTCCAAACCTTGCTTCACTATTTATCAGCTGAAAGCCTTAGGGCGAGTGACCTAACCACTTTGAGCCTATGTTTTCTCATCTGTAAAAATTACTATACCATACGAAAGGGAAATAAGTGAGACAAAACATATAAAATGTCTCATCCCTAGTAGTTACTTAACAATAATAGTAATGCGTATTATACTAATACTCTTGTAAAACCTGCTTTAAAGAAAGGTGAAAATATTTTTAAGTTGGTGACAAGTTTCTGCTTATTTCATATCATATTATTTTTAGTTAAAATATCAAGTACTGGAGCTTCCCTGGTGGCTCAATGGTAAAGAATCACCTACCAATGAAGGAGACATGGGTTGGATCCCTGAACTGGGAAGATCCCATATGCCACAGAGCAACTAAGCCCATGTGCCACAACTATTGAACCTGGGAGCTGCAACTACTGAGCCCACATGCTGCAGCTACTGAAGCTCACATGCCCTAGAGTTGGTGTTCCACAAGAGAAGCCACCACAATGAGAAGCCTGTGTACCACAACTAGAAAGTAGCCCCTGCTCGCCACAACTAGAGGAAAGTCCATGCAGCAATGAAAACTCAGTATGGACAATAATATATAAATATATATTTTAAAAGAATAATTTTTTTTTTAAAAATAAAAATACAGTATTAAGTACTTTTAAATAAAGAGGTAGAGAAATTGAGCTTCAGTCTTCAAATGCCCATTTGAATTTCATGCTTTAAGCCCTATTCAAATGGCACATTTCTGTGTACCTATACTTTCTTTTGATACTGTTCATGGGGTTCTCAAGGCAAGTATAATGAAGTGGTTTGCCATTCCCTCCTCCAGTGGACCACATTCTGTCAGACCTCTCCACCATGACCCGTCCGTTTTGGGTGGGCCCACACGGCATGGCTTAGTTTCATTGAGTTAGACAGGGCTGTGGTCCATATGATCAGATCAACTAGTTTTTTGTGATTATGATTTCAGTGTGTCTGCCCTCTAATGTCCCCTCCCAATACCTACCGTCTTATTTGGGTTTCTCTTGCTTTGGGCGTGGAATATCTCTTCACAACTGCTCCAGCAAAGTGTAGCCGCTGTACCTTACCTTAGACGAGGGGCATCTCCTCAAGGCCGTCCCTCCTGACCTTGAGCGTGGAGTAGCTCCCCTTGGCCCTCCTGTGCCCGTGCAGCCACTGCCTCTTGGACGCGGAACAGCTCCTCTTGGCCACCGCCCTGACCTTGGGCGTGGGGTAGCTCCTCTCGGCCACACTTCTGCTCCTGGTCGATTGCCCGGAGCTGGCGTCTCTCGCGTCTGTGCTGCTGGAGCCGGCGTCTCAAAAGGCACAATGATAGGATACTGAATGAGGAATTCCCCAGGTCGATAGATGCACAGTATGCTACTGGAGATCAGTGGGAAATAACTCTAGAAAGAATGAAGGGATGGAGCCAAAGCGAAACAAATACCCAGTTGTGGATGTGACTGGTGATAGAAGCAAGGTCTGATGCTGTAAAGAGCAATATTGCATAGGAACCTGGAATGTTAGGTCCATGAATCAAGGCAAATTGGAAGTGGTCAAACAGGAGATGACAAGAGTGAACATCGACATTCTAGGAATCAGTTAACTAAAATGGACTGGCATGGGTGAATTTAACTCAGATGACCATTATATCTACTACTTTGGGCAGGAATCCCTTAGAAGAAATGGAGTAGCCATCATGGTCAACAAAAGAGTCTGAAATGCAGTAGTTGGATGGAATCTTAAAAATGACAGAATGATTTCTGTTCGTTTCCAAGACAAACCATTCAATATTACAGTAATGCAAGTCTATGCCCCAACCAGTAATGCTGAAGAAGCTGAAGTTGAGTGATTCTATGAAGACCTACAAGACCTTTTAGAACTAACACCCAAAAAAGCTATCCTTTTCATTATAGGGGACTAGAATGCAAAAGTAGGAAGTCAAGAAACACCTGGAGTAACAGGCAAATTTGGCCTTGGAGCACGGAATGAAGCAGGGCAAAATCTAATAGAGTTTTGCCAAGAGAACGCACTTGTCATAGCAAACAACCTCTTCCAAAAACACAAGAGAAGACTCTACACATGGACATCACCAGATGGTCAACACCGAAATCAGATTGATTATATTCTTTGCAGCCAAAGAAGGAGAAGCTCTAAACAGTTAGCAAAAACAAGACCAGGAGCTGACTGTGGCTCAGATTATGAACTCCTTATTGCGAAATTCAGACTTAAATTGAAGAAAGTAGGGAAAACCACTAGACCATTCAGATATGACCTAAATCAAATCCCTTATGATTATACAGTGGAAGTAAGAAATAGATTTAAGGGAGTAGATCTGATAGATAGAGTGACTGATGAACTCTGGACGGAGGTTCATGACATTGTACAGGAGACAGGGACCAAGATCATCCCCATGGAAAAGAAATGTAAAAAAGCAAAATGGCTGTCTGAGGAGGCCTTACAAATAACTGTGAAAACAAGAGAAGCAAAAAGCAAAGGAGAAAAGGAAAGATATCAGCATCTGAATGCAGAGTTCCAAAGAATAGCGAGGAGAGATAAGAAAGCCTTCCTCAGTGATCAATGCAAAGAAATAGAGGAAAACAACATAATAGCAAAAACAAGAGATGTTTTCAAGAAAATTAGAGATATCAAGGGAACATTTCATGCAAAGATGGGCTCTATAAACGACAGATGGTATGGACCTAACAGAAGCAGAAGATATTAAGAAGAGGTGGCAAGAATACACAGAAGAACTGTACAATAAAGATCTTCATGACGAAGATAACCATGATGACGTGATCACTCAGCTGGAACCAGACATCTTGGAATGTGAAGTCAAGTGGGCCTTAGAAAGCATCACTACGAACAAAGCTAGTGGAGGCAATGGAATTCCAGTTGAGCTATTTCAAATCCTGAAAGATGATGCTGCACTCAATATGCCAGCAAATTTGGAAAACTCAGCAGTGGCCACAGAACTGGAAAAGGTCAGTATTCATTCCAGTCCCAAAGAAAGGCAATGCCAAAAAATGCTCAAACTACCGCACAGTTGCACTCATCTCACACGCTAGTAAAGTCATGCTCAAAATTCTCCAAGCCAGGCTTCAGCAATATGTGAACCGTGATGTTCAATCAGGTTTTAGAAAAGGCAGAGGAACCAGAGATCAAATTGCCAACATCCGCTGGATCATGGAGAAAGCAAGAGAGTTCCAGAAAAACATCTATTTCTGTTTCGTTGACTATGCCAAAGCCTTTGACTGTGTGGATCACAATAAACTGTGGAACATTCTGAAAGAGATGGGAATACCAGACCACCTGACCTGCCTTTTGAGAATCCTGTATGCAGGTCAGGAAGCAACAGACAGAACTGGACATGGAACAACGGACTGGTTCCAAATAGGAAAAGGAGTACATCAAGGTTGTATATTGTCACCTTGTTTTTTTAACTTATATGCAGAGTACATCATGAGGAACACCGGGCTGGAAGAAGCACAAGCTGGAATCAAGATTGCCGGGAGAAATATCAATAACCTCAGATATGCAGATGACACCACCCTTATGGCAGAAAGTGAAGAGGAACTCAAAGGCCTCTTGATGAAAGTGAAAGAGGAGAGTGAAAAAGTTGGCTTGAAGCTCAACATTCAGAAAACGAAGATCATGGCATCTCATCCCATCACTTCATGGGAAATAGAGGGGGAAACAGTGGAAGCAATGTCAGACTTTATTTTTTGGGGCTCCAAAATCACTGCAGATGCTGATTGCAGCCATGAAATTAAAAGATGCTTACTCCTTGGAAGGAAAGTTATGACCAACCTAGATAGCATATTAAAAAGCAGAGACATTATTTGCAAACTAAGGTCCGTCTAGTCAAGGCTATGGTTTTTCCAGTGGTCATGTATGGATGTGAGAGTTGGACTGTGAAGAAAGTTGATCACCGAAGAGTTGATGCTTTTGAACTGTGGTGCTGGAGAAGACTCTTGAGATCTTGAACTGCAAGGAGATCCAACCAATCCATTCTAGAGGAGATCAATCCTGGGTGTTCATTGGAAGGACTGATGCTAAAGCTGAAACTGCAATACTTTGGCCACCTCATGCGACGAGTTGACTCACTGGAAAAGAGTCTGATGCTAGGAGGGATTGGGGGTGGGAGGAGATGGGGACGACAGAGAATGAGATTGCTGGATGGCATCACCGACTCGATGGACATGAGTTTGAGTGAACTCCGGGAGTTGCTGATGGACAGGGAGGCCTGGCGTGGTGTGATTCACGGGGTTGCAAAGAGTCGGACACGACTGAGCGACTGAACTGAACTGAACTGATAATGAGTGATGGTGAGCACCTTTTCATGTGTTTGATAGCGATCTGTATGTCTTTGGAGAAATGTCTGTTTAGTTCTCTGGCCCACTTTTTGATTCGGTCATTTTTCTTTCTGGAATTGAGCTGCATGTGTTGCCTATATATTTTTGAGATTAATTCTTTGTCAGTTGCTTTGTTTTCTATTATTTTTTCCCGTTCTGGATGCTGTCTTTTCACCTTGCTTATAGTTTCCTTCGTTGTGAAAAGTTTAAAGTTTAATTAGGTCCCGTTGTTTTATTTTTGCTTTTAATTCTATTACTCTGAGAGGTGGGTCATACGGATCCTGCTGTGATTTATATCAGAGAGTGTTTTGAGTTTATTTTTGTGTACGGTGTTAGAAAGTGTTCCAGTTTCATTCTTTTACAAGTGGTTGATCAGTTTTCCCAGCACCACTTGTTAATGTGATTGTCTTTTCTCCATTGTTATTCTTGCCTCCTTTGTCAAAGATAATGTGTCCATAGATGCGTAGATTGATCTCTGGGCTTTCTATTTTGTTCTCTTGATCAATATTTCTGTCTTTGTGCCAGTACCATACTGTTTTGATGACTGTGGCTTTGTAGTATAGTCTGAAGTCTGGCAGATTGATTCCTCCAGTTCCATCCCACACTGCACAGAAGACTGAAAGGTTGTTGCTGAACCACAAAAAGACGCCTGGATTCTTGTCCTCCACAGGAGAAGAATTCAATCTGGGGCCAGAGACGAGGCTTGATCGCCCAGAGCTTTGTGTAATAAAGTTTTATTACAGTGTAAAGGAGATAGAGAAAGCTTCTGACATAGTCATCAGAAGGGGGCAGAAAGAATAGCACCCTGCTAGTCTTCAGCTGGATGTTATATAGTCACTGCTGCTGCTCCTCTGCGAAGTCGCTTCAATCGTGTCCGACTCTGTGCGTCCCCATAGACGGCAGCCCACCAGGCTCCCCCGTCCCTGGGATTCTCCAGGCAAGAACACTGGAGTGGATTGCCATATCCTTCAATGCATGGAAGTGAAAAGTGAAAGTGAAGTCGCTCAGTCGTGTCCGACTCTTTGCGACCCATGGACTGTAGCCTACCAAGCTTCTCCGTCCATGGGATTCTCCAGGCGAGAATACTGGAGTGGGTTACCATTTCCTTCTCCAGGGGATCTTCCCGACCCAGGGATCGAACCCGGGTCTCCTGCATTGGAGGCAGACACTTTAACCTCTGAGCCACCAGGGAAGACCCAGAAGGGCAGATTACCATACAAATAGTTTCATTTACATAGATTAGGGGAACAATGTCTGAGTATAAAATAATAGATTTTCAAGTAGATTCTGAGTCATTCAGTTCAGTTCAGTTAAGTCGCTCAGTCATGTCCGACTCTTTGCAACCCAATGAATCGCAGCACGCCAGGCCTCCCTGTCCATCACCAACTCCCGGAGTTCACTCAAACTCATGTCCATCGAGTCAGTGATGCCATCCAGCCATCTCATTCTCGGTCGTCCCCTTCTCCTCCCGCCCCCAATCACTCCCAGCATCAGACTCTTTTCCAGTGAGTCAACTCGTCGCATGAGGTGGCCAAAGTATTTGAGCTTCAGCTTTAGCATCAGTCCTTCCAATGAACACCCAGGACGGATCTCCTTTAAAATGGACTGGTTTGATTTCCTTCCAGTCCAAGGGACTCTCCAACTTGAAAACAGAGTCTGCGGTAAATGCATAGTACATTAAGATAGCTTAAGACAAATATTTCCATAAGAAAAATGCATTGGTTAACTCAAGGTTTGAGAATAGCTAACTTCAGGTGAGACCAGGTGTCATTATGACAACACAGTATTTTAAGAGAAACCTTCTTTTAAATTTGTATAGACAAGGAAAAAAATATTGCTAGTTTGTTTCCCCCTGCCGCTTAAGAGAGATGAAAATGTCTGACACTTGTACCCTATTTCCTGTGTTTGGAGACCCCTCGCCTTACTGCCTGTTACCCTCTCAAGACCAAGTTCAGTTCAGTTCAGTTCAGTCGCTCAGTAGTATCCGACTCTTAGCGACTCCATGAACCACAACAGGAAAGGCCTCCCTGTCCATCACCAACTCCCGGAGTTCACTGAAACTCAAATCCATCGAGTCGGTGATGCCATCCAGCCACCTCATTCTCTGTCGTCCCCATCTCCTCCTACCCCCAATCGCTCCCAACATCAGAGTCTTTTCCAGTGAGTCAACACGTCGCATGAGGTGGCCCAAGTATTGCAGTTTCAGCATTAGTATAAGTCCTTCCAATGAACACCCAGGATTGATCTCCTCTAGAATGGACTGGTTGGATCTCCTTGCAGTCCAAGGAACTCTCAAGAGTCTTCTCCAGCACCACAGTTCAAAAGCATCAATTCTTCAGTGATCAGCTTTCTTCACAGTCCAACTCTCACATCCATACATGACCACGGGAAAAACCATAGCCTTGACTAGACGGACCTTGGTTGGCAAAGTAATGTCTCTGCTTTTTAATATGCTATCTAGGTTGGTCATAACTTTCCTTCCAAGGAGTAAGCATCTTTTAATTTCTTGGCTGCAATCAGCATCTGCAGTGATTTTGGAGCCCAAAAAATTAAAATCTGACACGGTTTCCACTGTTTACCCATCTATTTCCCATGAAGTGATGGGATGAGATGCCATGATCTTCGTTTTCTGAATGTTGAGCTTCAAGCCAACCTTTTCACTCTCCTCTTTCACTTTCATCAAAAGGCCTTTGTGTTCCTCTTCACTTTCTGCCATAAGGGTGGTGTCATCTGCATATCTGAGGTTATTGATATTTCTCCCGGCAATCTTGATTCCAGCTTGTGCTTCTTCCAGCCCAGCGTTCCTCATTATGTACTCTGCATATAAGTTAAATAAGCAGGGTGACAATATACAACCTTGATATACTCCTTTTCCTATTTGGAACCAGTCTGTTGTTCCATGTCCAGTTCTAACTGTTGCTTCCTGACATGCATACAGGTTTCTCAAGAGGCAGGTCAGGTGGTCTGGTATTCCCATCTCTTTCAGAATGTTCCACAGTTTATTGTGATCCACACAGTCAAAGGCCTTGGAATAGTCAATGAAGCAGAAATAGATGTTTTTCTGGAACTCTCTTGTTTTCTCCATGATCCAGCGGATATTGGCAATTTGATCTCTGGTTCCTCTGCCTTTTCTAAAACCTGCTTGAACATCTGGAAGTTCACGATTCACATATTGCTGAAGCCTGGCTTGGAGAATTTTGAGCATGACTTTACTAGCGTGTGAGATGAGTGCAACTGTGCGGTAGTTTGAGCATTTTTTGGCATTGCCTTTCTTTGAGATTGCAATGAAGACTGACCTTTTCCAGTCCTGTGGCAATTGCTGAGTTTTCCAAATTTGCTGGCATATTGAATGCAGCACTTTCACAGCATTATCTTTCAGGTTTTGAAATAGCTCAATTGGAATTCCATCACCTCCACTAGCTTTGTTGGTAGTGATGCTCTCTAAGCCCCACTTGACTTCACATTCCAGGATGTCTGGTTCCAGGTGAGTGATCACACCATCGTGATAATGCTGAAGAAGCCGAAGTTGAACAGTTCTATGAAGACCTACAGGACCTTTTAGAACTAACACCCAAAAAAGATGTCCTTTTCATTATAGGGGACTGGAATGCACAAGTAGGAAGTCAAGAAACCCCTGGAGTACCAGGAAAACTTGGCCTTGGAGCACGAAATGAAGCAGGGCAAAGGCTAATAGAGTTTTGCCAAGAGAACGCACTGGTCATAGCAAACACCCCCTTCCAACAACACAAGAGAACACTCTACACACGGACATCACCAGATGGTCAACACCGAAATCAGATTGATTATATCCTTTGCAGCCAAAGATAGAGAAGCTCTATACAGTTAGCAAAAACAAGACCAGGAGCTGAATGTGGCTCAGATCATGAACTCCTTATTGCCAAATTCAGACTTAAATTGAAGAAAGTAGGGAAAACCACTAGACCATTCAGATATGACATAAATCAAATCCCTTATGATTATACAGTGGAAGTAAGAAATAGATTTAAGGGTCTAGATCTGATAGATAGAGTGCCTGATGAACTATGGACAGAGGTTGGTGACATTGTACAGGAGACAGGGACCAAGACCATCCTCATGGAAAAGAAATGCAAAAAAGCAAAATGGCTGTCTGAGGAGGCCTTACAAATAGCTGCGATGAGAAGAGAAGCGAAAAGTAAAGGAGGAAAAGAAAGATATAAGCATCTGAATGCAAAGTTCCAAAGAATAGCAAGGAGTGATAAGAAAGTCTTCCTCAGCGATCAATGCAAAGAAATAGAGGAAAACAACATAATAGGAAAAACAAGAGATCTTTTCAAGAAAATTAGAGATATCAAGGGAACATTTCATGCAAAGATGGGCTCGATAAAGGACAGAAATGTTATGAACCTAACAGAAGCAGAAGATATTAAGAAGAGGTGGCAAGAACACACAGAAGTAACTGTATAAAAAAGATCTTCACGATGAAGATAATCACGATGGCGTGATCACTCACCTGCAGCCAGACGTCTCAAGACCAAACCCCTTGCCTAATGGTGAAACAGCTCTCAACAGCCATGAACTCCCAAAGAGATTTACACACTTTCATAGGGAAAAGAAGAGGGAAGAAGGAAAAAAGGGGAGGGGGGGGTAAAATGATAAGAAGAGGTGTCAAAAGAAAAGAGAGCAATCAAGCCAATAATCAAATCCCTAATTGAAAATCAACACTAAAATTTAGACTGTCAAAGATACAAAATTAAAATCAAAAAGCAAAAATAATAAAAAAAAAAACCAGAAAGAATTAGACAAAATCGGATACAAACCATGAAAAACAAAAGCCAGAAACATGGAATTTATTTTTAAAATAAGTTTTTCAGTTATTTATTTTTTAATTGAAGCATAATTACAGAATTTTGTTGTTTTCTGTCAAACCTCAAGATGAATCAGCCATAGGTGTACATATATCCCCTCCCTTTTGAACATACCTCCCATCTCCCTCCTCATCCCACACCTCTACGTTGATACAGAGCCCCTGGTTGAGTTTCCTGAGCCATACAGCAAATTCCCATTGGCTCTCTACTTTACATATGGTAATGTTAGTTTCCATGTTATTCTTTCCATGCATCCCACACCCTCGTCTCCTCTCCCTATATCCATAAGTCTATTGTCTATGTCTGTTTCTCCATTGCTGCCCTGTAAATAAATTCTTCAATACCATTTTTCTAGATTCCATATATATGCATTAGAATACGTACAAACATATAGATATTTGTCTTTCTCTTTTCTGAGTTACTTCTCTCTGCATAATAGGTTCTAGCTTCATTCACCTCATTAGAACTGACTCAAGTGCATTCCTTTTCGTGGCTGAGTAATTTTCCATTGTGCATATGTACCACAAAATTCTTTATCCATTCATCTGTTGATGGACATCTAGGTTGCTTCCATGTTCTATTATTCTTCCATGTGCTATTGTAACTAGTGCTGCTATGAACAATTGGATACATGTGTCTTTTTCAGTTTTGGTTTCCTCAGGGCTTATGCCTAGGAGTGGAATTGCTGGCCAACCTTGATAATATATTAAAAAGCCGAGGCATTACTTTGCCAACAAAGGTCCGTCTAGTCAAGGCTATGGTTTTTCCCGTGGTCATGTATGGATGTGAGAGTTGGACTGTGAAGAAAGCTGATCGCCGAAGAATTGATGGTTTTGAACTGTGGTGTTGGAGAAGACTCTTGAGAGTCCCTTATACCGCAAGGAGATCCAACCAGTCCATTCTAAGGGAGATCGATCCTGGGTGTTCTTTGGAAGGGCTGATGCTAAAACTGAAACTGCAATACTTTGGCCACCTCATGCGACGAGTTGACTTACTGGAAAAGAGTCTGATGCTGGGAAGGATTGGGGGCGGGAGGAGAAGGGGAAGACGGAGAATGAGATGGCTGGATGGCATCACCGACTCTGTGAACATGAGTTTGAGTGAACTCCGGGAGTTGGTGATGGACAGGGAGGCCTGGCGTGCTGTGATTCATGGGGTCGCGGAGAGTCGGACACGATTGAGTGACTGAACTGAACTGAACTGAACTGATGGTGGTTTTATTCCTAGTTTTTTAGGGAATCTCCATACTGTCTTCCATAGTGGTTGTATCAATTTACATTCCCACCAAAAGTGCAAGAGCATTCCCTTTTCTCCACACCCTCTCTAGCATTTATTGCTTATAGACCTTTTGATGATGGTCATTCTGACTGGTGTGAGGTGATAACTCATTGTAGTTTTGATTTGCATTTCTCTAATAATGAGTGATATTGAGCATCTTTTCGTGTGTTTATTAGCAATCTGTATGTCTTCTGTGGAGAAATGTCTTTTTAGATCTTCTGCCCACTTTCTGAAGTTTGTTGAATTCTTTGTGTTTCTGGTATTGATCTGTATGACCTGCTTGTATATTTTAGAGATTAATCCTCTGTCAGTTGTTTCATATGCTATAATTTTTTCCCATTCTGTTGGTTGTTTTTTCCCCTTCTTTATAGTTTCCCTTGCTGTGCAAAAGCTTTTAAGTTTAATTAAGTTAAGTTGCTCGCTCAGTCATGTCCGACTCTTTGAGACCCCGTGGACTGTAGCCCACCAGGCTCCTCCATCGCCCATGGGATTCTCCAGGCAAGAATACTGGAGTGGGTTGCCACTTCCTTCTCCATTAAGTTTAATTAGGTCCCACTTGTTAATTTTGTTTTTATTTCTACTACTCTTGGAGATGAATCATAGAGGATCTTGTTGTGATTTATGACAAAGAGGGTTCTGCCTATGTTTTCCTCTAAGACTTTAAGAATTTCTTCCCCTACATTGAAGTCCGTTTATTCAATTTTGAGTCTCTTTCCCTATGCTGTTGGGAAGTGCTTTAATTTCATCTTTTACATGTCCAGTTTTCCCAGTATCACTTATTGAAGAGATTGTCTTTTCCATGGTATATGCTTGTCTCCTTTATCAAAGATAAAGTACCCATAGGTGGTGTGGGTTTATCTCTGGGCTTTATGTCTTGTTCCTTTTGGTCTGTATTTGTTTTTGTGCCAGTACCATACTTTCTTGATGACTGTAGCTTTGTACTATAGTCTTAAATCAGGAAGGTTGATTCCTCCAGCTCTGTTCGTTCTTCTCAAGATTGTTGTGACTAATCGGGTCTTTTGTTTTTCCATATAGAGTATAAAATTTTTTCTTATAGTTCTGTGAAAACTGCCATTGGTAGTTTGATAAGGATTGCATTGAATCTGTGAATTACTTTGGATAGTAGAATCATTTTCACAGTATTGATTCTTCCAATTCAGGAACATGGTATCTCTCTCCATCTGTTAATGTCATTTTTTTATTTCATTTATCAGTGTCTTACAGTTCTTTTGTCTCCTTAGGTAAGTTTATCCTTATGTATTTTGCTATTTTAATTGCAATGGTAAATGAAACTGATTCCTTAATTTCTCTGAGTTTTCATTCTTAGTGTATAGGAATGCAAGTGATTTCTGTGTATTGATTTTGTATCCAGTGACTTTACTAAATTCATGGATTAGCTCTTTAATTTTCTGATAGTATCTTTAGGGTTTTCTCTGTAGGGAAATATAATTTTTTTTTAAAAAAAAGGAAATCTGCTTTTAAAAAAGAATGTAAAAAAGAATATACATATATACATGTATGTATAACTAAATCACTTTGTTGTACAACAAACTAACAAAACATTGTCAACTATATTTCAATAAAAAATTAAAAGTAAAGAGATGAGAGGAAGAAATATTATCAGCTATTTTGATTTTAATTTTTAACATCGCTGTAAGAACCAAGGCAGCATCTGCAATGGACTGCCAATTTTCTCTATCTGACCTATATTGCAAAACACTTGAGGGCAGAGATTCAGTAAAGACCAGGAGGAAGCTTGGTACTATCTGCTCCCCCTCCCCATGTATATATGTACATACATACATATATATACATGTATATAAATAAATATATATATATATTTCTATATATACACAATTTCTACTACAATGTTGACTATTTATGTCTATAAAGTTCTCTACAAAGACTTGGCTATCGTTAGTAAAATCCTCAAGTCAGCTGTAATCTCCAGTAATAACATAGCAGTTCTGCTTTCTCCTAATACCTAACATGTACCTTTGAGTGCAGTGATCAGAACAGCCTTCCTTGCCCTTACTTCTTTTTTGCCAAATGTACTTATCCAGATTTATTAACCGAGCTCCATTTTTTCTTTTTTAAAAATTGATCATTTATTTCTCTAGAATTTGTTTCATTTTTCCTGCATTTCTCTTCCATTTCACTTCCTTTGAAATGTCAAAAACAAGGTACAATATCCTCAGAAAGGTCTTCACAATGCTGAACAGATACTTAATTTTTAATTAGTTGGGGCTGTTTATTCTAGCTCTTTTTTTTTTCTTTCAGTGCTGTCAATGATGTAGTTGTTTCGTCTTCAATTAAAATAAGAATGTATAACAAAAATTTATTCATTTTCTTATTTTAAAGACTAGTTCTGATAAATATGTACAATGTAGCTCCTCCAGCTTTTTTTGTTTGTTTTTTGTAACTAGATCCTAGAATCAATATGTAGCCTTAAAAATAAAATAATGATTAATGTTATTGATACCTTTATTTACATGACCTCCATAGGTACTGTAAATTGAGATCTCCCAGGACTCTTCTGACTTCCTTGGTGGCTCAGATGGTAAAGCGTCTACCTACAATGTGGGAGACCTGGGTTTAATCCCTAGGTTGGGAAGATCCCCTGGAGAAGGAAATGGCAACCCACTCCATTACTCCTGCCTGGAAAATCCCATGGATGAAGGAGCCTGGTAGGCTGCAACCCATAGGGTCGCAAAGAGTCGGACATAACTCAGTGACTTCACTTTACTTTTTCAGGACTCTTATAGGATTACTTGCCTTGGTGCTCATGAGTCAGGCAGCTCAGACAGTGAGTGGAGAGGCCATTCAAAAGATAAAAGTGGCTTCCCTTAAGCACTTGTAACAAGCATGGGCAAAGACCACTGTGTTGTTTTATATTCATTTTGGTTGCTGCAGTGGCACCATGCTTCATTTGTTGGAGGAAACTGTTGCATGAAACAGTGGTATAAAGTAATAAAGTGGATTGCATGAGATTTTACATGATTTTGCAGAGCCCTTTTTCTAAACCAATTCTTCAGTGCCAAGCTGGAGCTCTGTATTCCTTAAGGTTTTGTCAGATGACTAACATCACAGTCACTAAGAATCCTTTAATACTCGTTTCAAATGTTCAGTAGTAGAGCATACTGCTAACATATAAAAACGTCTCCATTATTATTATTTCCAGCATCATCAAACTATTTCAAAGTTAAGATAGTAGCAATTACTCTAAGGGAAGAAAAGCGCATTGGTATCAGACATCATCCCTAGATTCAAATCCAAGTCATTTACCAGCTCTGTAACCTTGGGATTATTAATTTCTCTGTCTGTATTTCTTCATGTACATAATGGAATCATCAGTACTTACCTCGCAGAGATTGTGAAGATTAAATATGTCCCTTTGGATATACCGTAGAAATGAATTGATATATCTGGTATTTTCCTAAAAGTAGCCACTGTCGTGGGGAAGTGAGTTGGGGACACAGATGAAACAAGATTCTCCATGGCTGAAAATCAGTGAAGCTGAGAATAGGTGGGAATAGGCACATGGGATTCATCTTTACTTTTGTATGCGTTTTCAATTATCCAAAATAAAAAATCGTGTTTTTTTTTTTAATGCTGTAAGAGTGAACTCAAGTTTGTCTAATGGTTTATGGAGAAACTAACTGTTTTCCTTGATATCAATTTAACAGATTAAGCAGAAACTTGGAAAACCATAGGTCAAACTTTCCTCTATGTCTTCTGTCATATATCATAGTGTTATAACTGGAGGAGACCTGAAAAGGGCTAAGTAGTTTACTCAAAATGACACTCCTAGATAACAGTGGAATACAACCTAGGTCTTCAGCTCCTAGGTAAAGATTTTCCCATTGTTCATGCTGACTTATTTAACTATAGCACTTTGTAACATAAGTTCTATCAATTTCTTTCATGTAAGATTTTTTTTTAATAAATTTACCTGTTTGATGGAGAACAAGGGGACTAATTTGAGAAATCTGAGATTAATTTATACAGTACTTTTTTGTTTGTTTGTTTTTTATTGGAGGCTAATTACTTTACAATATTATATTGGTTTTGCCATACATTGACATGAATCTGCCCCGAGTGTACATGTGTTCCCCTTCTTGAACCCCCCTCCCACCTTCCTCCTCTCTTTATCCTCCCTTCAGGTCAGTACTCTTTCAGTTGATCCTTGCAATGATCCTGTGAGGTTCACAATGATCTTGTGAGCAAGAGTTATTTCCACTTTCTATTTTAGGTGATGGGACATGTCCAAAGTTATTCAACAATTTGGTAATTGAACTGGAACTAAAACTCAGCTCTGGAGATCATTGAACCTCAAATCCACTTTTTGCTAGTTTTAAACATTTGTAATAATTCCCTTTAACTTTCCAGAATCAAGAATCTTAATCTCTAGCACATTATAAGGTAATTTTTCTTTCATGCATATTTGGGTTTTCTGTGAAAAAGAAAATGGAGCTTAACATCAGCCTCTGGGGAGAATGAAAGTGGCCGACAGCACTGAACACCTTGCAGGTAATTTTGTTAGAACATAAACTCACGTGAGAATACAACAATCGTAAGATTAGGTATTGTTATTGTGAGTGACTTGGATCTTTAAAGTGTGACTGTACAGATTGTACATAAGTGAAGTTGCTCAGTCATGTCCGACTCTTTGCAACCCCATGGACTGTAGCTTGCCAGGATCCTCCATCCATGGGATTTTCCAGGCAAGAATACTGGAAAGGGTTGTTATTTCCTTCTCCAGGGATTCGTCCCAACCCAGGGATCAAACCCGGGTCTCCCACTCTTTACCATCTGAGCCACCAGAGAAACATACTTTTGTGTAATTTAGTTTGGGATTTTCTGATAAAGGTATTCCTAAAATCTTATATGGAAATTTCACATTTGCATCTTATAAAGAATTTTTATATGTGTTGTCTCAATGAACTTCATGACAACACTTTGAGGGATAGGGTTAAGCTGATGCATCTCTATTTTGTAGATGAAAAAACTGAGGTATTGGAAAAGTCAAATGGCTTTCTCAACTCTTTTCTTGTGTTTCTAATCATCTTATCTTTTAATTACCTCACATTACTTCACTCTTTCAAGCTTAGCTGATTATTATAGTAATGATGCAATATTGAACTTCATTTTTTCACATGATGCATGCAGTCTTCACTTTCCTCATGGTAATATGTTCTTTACTCTTAAATTCATGTTTTGTTTTTTAGCATTTCAGTTGTCCTTAGTTTTTTAGTCACATTCAGGAAAGCTGAGAAAAGAAGCTATAGGCATTTCTTGTCTTGGAGCCACTTCTGAATAACTTCTCTGGTGGTGGTTCCTATAATTCGAACTATGTACCTCAGACATCCTCTAGATTTTGTGTATGTTGAGACTCTTGAATAGAAGAATCATAGTGAGCTACCTGCTGAGATGTAACAAGAGAAGGTTCTTTGACTTTGAGTTTTCCAATAGTTTCTATGGTGATAGGTATGACCCTTTGTGGAAGAAATCAGAGAAGTGGAGGATCTTTCAGTTTCCTTTTATTAACTATTTTTTTCTAGCAACCATTTACCCTCAATTGTATAATCTTCAAGTAGAGACTGGGAGATCTCACTGGCACCCAGGTCAAGGAGCATTATAGCTCTAGAGTGCTGAGATTCAAATCTCAGTTATACCATTTCTAGCTGGAAGATTTGGGGATAAGCTTCTTCATCTTGCTATGTCTCAGTTTCCTCATTTGAAAAGTGGAGAAATAACATGCCCACTCTTAGAATTATGAGGATTAAATAAACTAATTATTTTAGCAGCACTGTACCTAGCACATAGTAAGTACTCAGTGCTTGTTGGTAATTATTGTTCTTTTATCACCATTTTATTGTTAATGTCATGCTCAGAGTAGCTTCAATCTTGAAGATTTTCCCAGAGGGCTATTGTAAAACTTTCTATTCCCCTGGAAGATATACAATTAAACTGTATATCTGAAATTAAACTGAAAATATATGTGTATCTAGTTGGCCTATAGTTACCTTTTTCTAATATAAGAGACATAAGAAATGCTTTAAAAAATACTTATAATCTCAACACCCTAAAACATTGATTTTTCATTTTTCAAGCAGTTCCAGAATTTCTGATATGTCAGAGGCTGAAAGTGAGTGGTATCTGCTCAAGATCTTCTGAAATGATTGATTTGTTGTCCTTAAAGTTGTTTTTCTTTTAGCAGAAACTTTTTTAGAAAGAAGGTACTCACCAGATTTGGGATATTAGAAAGTAGTGAGGGGTTACTATATATACTGTAATTTGAGTTAGAAAATAAGAGTTCTGGTTCTGACTCCATAACTTTTAAGCTATATGACCTTGGGCCTCCAAATTAATTTCCTATGAAATGGGAATGATACATGAAATCTATTTCCCTACTGTAAAGTTATGTAGATGCACATGAGGGATTATTATTTGTATTACAAAATGTTCTATCTTGTTAAGATACAAAGTAACTTCATAGGTCAGTGTCAGGATCTCCAATGCTTTGCTTTCTTTTGTAGTTGTAGACTCCAGTGACTCTGCTTTGCTTCCCTCCTTAAAGATTTGACTTCTCACTTCATCCCTAGACACTTTTACCTCCTCCGTTCTGTTCCATTCCGTTCCGTCGCTCAGTCGTGTCCAGCTCTTTGCGACCCCGTGGACTGTAGCCTACCAGGCTTCTCCGTCCATGGGATTCTCCAGGCAAGAATACTGGAGTGGGTTACCGTTTCCTTCTCCAGGGGATCTTCCCGACCCAGGGATCGAACCCGGGTCTTCCGCATTGAAGGCAAACGCTTTAACCTCTGAGCCACCAGGGAAGCCCTCAGTTCTGACCAAAGAGTGGGGTGTGTTTTTACTTGTCAGTCACCTGCTCCTGATGCTAAGAAAGATTGAAGGCAAAATAAGAGAATGGCAGAGGATGAGATGGTTAGATAGCATCCCTGATTCAATGGACATGAATTTGAGCAAACTGCAGGAGATAGTGAAGGACAGGGAAGCCTGATGTGCTGCAGTCCATGGGGTCGCAAAGAGTTGGACACAACTTAGTGACTGAACAACGAACAACAATACCTGCTCCTTTCCTTTTAAGGCACTGTTCACGTTCATAAAACAAGCAGATCACTGTGGAATACAGTGGGTAACAAAATAAACTTGGAACATGACAAAAGTAGGATAATCTTACGAAATTTATATGGTCATAGTCCCAGGTCCATGGTTTGTGATGTTTTGTATATATGAGACACTGACCTGCTATGGATGGGACTCTATCTTTCTCCTCTCCTTTTTTTCCTCCAGTACTCCCTTCCTTAAGAGAAGAACCCATAGGGATGGGATGGGGAGGGAGGTGGGAGGGGGATTCAGGATGGGGAACACATGTACACCCGTGGCAGATTCATGTCAATGATGGCAAAACCACTACAATATTGTAAAGTAATTAGCCTCCAAAAAATAAATAAATAAATAAATTTTAAAAAAAAGAGAGAGAAGAACCAGAAAGTCCAGATTCTAGAATGTTTCTTTTCTTTTTGGCCATGCCACTCAGCATTCAGGATTTTAGTTCCCCCATAAGGTGATCAGGGATGGAAAACGTACCCCCACTCTCCCCACACCCTCCAACACCCATGTAATGGAAGCACTGAGTCTTAACCACAGGGCTGCCAGGGAAATCCAAGAAAGTCCAGCTTCTAGACAAAATTGAAGAGCCAATTCAAGCAGAATAATGGCTTTGGCCACCTCATGCGACGAGTTGACTCACTGGAAAAGAGTCTGATGCTAGGAGGGGTTGGGGGTGGGAGGAGACGGGGACGACAGAGAATGAGATGGCTG